>NW_022437090.1:91853-341460 GCF_009761245.1 Sapajus apella | reverse complement strand
TTTTTTTTTTTTTTTTGAGACAGAGTCTCTCTCTATTGCCCAGGCTGGAGTGCACTGGTGTGCTCTTAGCTCACTGCAACCTCCACCTCCTGGGTTCAAGCAGTTCTCCCTGCCTCAGCCTCTTGAGTAGCTGGGACTATAGGCACAGACCACCACGCCTGGCTGATTTTTGTATTTTTAGTAGAGATGGGGTTTTACCATGTTGGTCAGGCTGGTCTTGAACTCATGACTTCAAGTGATTCACCTGCCTTGGCCTCCCAATGTGCTGAGATTACAGGCATAAGCCACCACGCCCAGCCTTTATATCCAGTGTTTTAGATTTTTTTTTTAATACTCTCATATACTAGCGCCCTGAAAGACAGATCCTGAAGCTGGCTCTGAGGCTTCCTGGGACCCCTTCTCTGCACAGTGACCTGGGCTTGGGGGTCCTTAGATGTCTGTCCATCCCCGACAGAGGTTCCAACCTGAGGCACTGGAAAGACTGAGGCAGGACATGACATCACCAAGGTGTGGGGATAAGATGAGGCTAATTCGGGCTGGGATACTGCGGACCTGAGCCCTCAGTTTCTGGCTTCTAGGACTCTTGTGGCAAAGAAGGAGCAGGGCTTGACCTGCTGAGAAGAGAGGGCTTTGACATCTGTCTGGAAAGGGAGGCAGCACCAACCCTGCTGAGCCCCTATGTTGACACTTGAGTGTCATCTGCCAGAAAATTGTAATAAGTTACAATCTCTTGTGGATACAAGGTGAAACAGCACTGGAGTTGTGCAGTGCACAGCTTGCACAACTGTACACAGTGGCCCTGGGCCAATGGCTTCACATAATCTCACTAGGTTCCCATATTTATCTCCAAGGCAGGGGTTATTTCCCCACTTACAAAGGCTTCCCGGAACTGCCTGCATCAGATAAGTGTCTTGTGACTAGGAAGGCCAGAATGTGGGAGCACCCACCCCAAATCTTTGCGGCCCACAGAGGCTGCTAAAGAGACTTCTGGGTAGCTCATCCATCACTGTGAAGTGGCCCGGAGTAGCAAAGGGATGGGAGCCGGGAAGCCACCTGGGTGTGCAGAGCAGAGTCCTGGTACAGAATTGGTGGCAGCAGACAAAGAGGCAAAGCACTCTGATGTGGAAATGCCTGACATTCTCAAGCAAAACACTTGTTCTGTTCATTGTGGAGTTATCTGGAAGTAATAGATTCTGCTTGAGATGTTAGCAGGTGATGGAACACCACTTAGAATGAATAAAAGTTTCACGTTTGTGCCTTTAAACAAGCTGAGCCTCCACAATAAGCTGGTTCAGGAGCTGTCATCCACAGTGACGCTTGAGGCTAAGGCTGACGCATCCTGCAACCCGGGGGAGGTCACTGTGAGAGAGGCTGGGCGGTGGGAAGAACAGGGAACACTTTTTTGCAGTTGTGTCACTGGTAAGTGCTAAAGCTAGGAATGAACCCAGGTCTGCCTCTGGAGGTCACAGGGCCCCACTAGAAAATAGGATAGTGGCAAACCCCAGAAGTATCCACTAGTTGTAGAGACAATGCAAAGAGGACTTAGGTCTCCATGGCTTATTACAGAACAGATGATTGCTAAGTCAGCCGATGTGATGGCAGTGAAGGCCAGGCCTGGGGGACACATTTACAAGGTTAATAATGAACTCTCTGTTTGCTCTTCTCTTACGCTGATCTGGTTAATCTGTAATCCCAGCCCCTTGGTCATAATCCTCCTAGATGACAGCATCGCTCAGTGTTGGCTGGGCCGCATCGGAATGTGGAAAGCTCCTCCTGCCCCGCCCCCACCACGTCACACCAAGGGCTCACTCACTGGGCCTGCAACAGCTGCCACTACCTAGCTTCGGTCTAGCCCAAGGCAGGGTGGGGACTTCCTCAGGGTAGGAAAGGGGACAGGGAGAGGCACAGCACTACCTGCCTGTCCTCATTTGTTGCCACTAGCACCCGAGAAACAAAGACCATGGCCTTGAGCTGGTACCAGACATGCTTCCAGGACCCCACCTTCACCCCCAGTCCCACTCAGGTGCCCAATCCTATAAAGACTTGCCCCCATCTTTAAGCACGATCACAAGGAGGGGGTGACAGGGGGACACATTCATAAGAAGACTCTGATATATTTACAAGTGACTTCATGAGTATGAAACCACAGAGACGCACTGACACCGTCAAAGGAAGGTGTTTGTTTTCCACATTGAAACCTGTGTCCATCATCACCCCACCTGCTTAGAGAATACGAGGTATGTTTGTTTGCTTGTTTGTTTTTAAACAGAGATGCGGTTTTGCCCTGTTGTCCAGGCTGGAGTGCTATGGTGCAGTCACAGCTCACTGCAGCCTCCAACTCCTAAGGTCAAGTGATCCTCCTGTTTCAGCCTCCCTAGTTGCTGGGACTCCAGTGTGCATCACCGCAACTGGTGGTATTGGTTTTTAAAACTGTAATTGCAGTGACCTCAAGCACAGCATAATATCATTTCACTCTGTGTGTGTCAAACATTTTAAACAAACCAAAATTTCAATGAGTCTGTTTTAGAATTTTCTGGAAATGTCTGGACTTCTGTTGATCTCTGAAAAGCCCTGCTACATGGGGAAGAAAACCAGGGTGGAAACTAAGATATGCCAGGCTCCAATGTTTAGTGCATTTTTGCTGAGATACTGCCTTGAAGTTTTTCCTTTTTACTGACTCAAGGCCCCACCTAGCCCTGGGGATTAGGGTACACATAGCTATTCTTCTGTCTTCTATTCTTCCATTTTGAGAATAACTCCCAACTTTGGCCTCATTCTAGTAACCGCAGACTTGGCCATGAACAGTAGTTCACCCTTGCAACCCCCACACTTTGGGAGGTGGAGGCACCCAGGAGGTGCAGAGGAGGGGACGGGGGGTAATCAATTCTTGGTCTTTATTAAGAAGGTGAGAAGAAAAAAACCAAAAAAAAAAAAAAAAGAGGTGAGAAGAGTCCCATTTCCCAAATACCCCTGAAATATACATGCTGCTGGTCAGGCTATGGGAGGGCTGAAGTCCAGGCAGACCCTGCCGGGAGAGGGCAGCCCCAGGCAGGTGGGCTCTCACCTGAGCTCCTGGAGACCCTCAAGGGTAACAGAAATCAGAGCAGGGTGCACATCACTCCTGTGCCCCCAACATTTGCGAAAGGGCTCCCTTCCAAAAAGGGCTGGAGAGGGAACCTCCAAGGCTATAGACCCTGGGAATTTTATTTCCACACCCATGTGGAATCTATGAATGACTGAACCCCTGCCCTCTTAGAGAAACATAACGTATCAGGGCTCCTCTTTCTCCTGGGAAAACAGGATGTGGTGATTGCAGGTGACTGCAGGATGGGGTGCGTGTTGAAGATATAAACAGGGGTGTGGGTGCCAGGCCACCTCCAGCTGGGGGGATTGGGAGGATAAAGGGGGCCCTTATCCAGGACCCAGCTTATCACTGTGGGGTTTGGAGGGGACATCTGCTCCCCCATCATTGGGCCAATGGGACGCTGGGGCTCCACCCTCATATAGGGGGTCTGGGGAGAGGGGTGGGGTGGCTTGTTTTCTGCTCTGACTTCAGAACACCTCCAGATACAAAGAACATCCCAGTGGGTTCCAGCTTTTCCCAGATGGCACAGAACTTTGGGAAGGCAGGATGCATTTTCTCAAAGTCCTTTGGGGTACAGTGTGGTGCCTGCAGAAACAAGCAGGTGCAACGGGCCTGGTCCCAGGACTGGCAATGTCAGCAGGGCTGCAAGCCAGGCACCGCTGTGTCCAGAAGCCTGCATGTGTGACACTCGCACCCTGAGTCAAACCCGTGCGCCCCACACTCACACACAATGTAGAGACCCCAATAGAACGGAGGAGCACCTTGGATAGTAAAGACGGGGGATGTTAAAATGCAGCATTGGCCTCCCTGTTTCCACTGCAGCCAGCAGTGTGAGACGTAGTGCTGCAGGCCAATCTGTGAACAAAACCCCTCAGACACTAGAGTGGGGAAGGAAGAGACCTTTAAACGGCCATGGAGTCTCTGTGGGCTTACGTCGCAAGTACTGAGCTTACATCACAAGTACCGAACTCCACAAAAAGCTTACGTCACAAGTACTGAGCTTACGTCGCAAGTACCGAACTCTCCCCCTTTTTTGGACTTACAACTCTAAAGGAGAAACTGAGGTGAAACTATGTCATTGTCCATCGGCTGGACAATTGCCCTCACAGTCTTTGGCTTCAGTGATTTGCTAGTTCATGTGTGGGAATGGGCAGGGGACAAAGGCAGTAAATCATTAGTTGGCAGAGCTATTTCCAGGAAGGGGTCTGGATCGTGTAAACGGGGAGGACGTGACCCAGTACCAGGCTCTGGTGGGTAGGGGCAACATTCTTTGCAACACTTTCAAGGTTTATAGTTAGCATAAACGCTGGGAACTGAAAAGGGAGTATCTTCCCAGTCCTTGGGCCTCATTATGGCCTGGCCAGTGGTGTCAGCAAGTCACCTGACCACTGATTCCAGTTCTTTGGGATTTTTATCTCCCTTTACCCTCCTTCTCATCTGGACAGTAGAGGTGGAGGTCTGTGAGGTAGGAGATGGGGGGCCTCCTCCCTCAATAGCGGAGGAGGCTCTGGCCTCAGCTCCACTGCTAATTAATACATAAGTCCTGTCCCCTCTGAGAGACCTTCACTTTCCTATCTGTTCCATAGGCTCAGGATGCCTTATCTTGCTCGTTGAGTTTCTATGAGAATCAAACAGACTGAAAAGTGAGAACTTTATCTGAAAACTCTGAGTGCATCACAGTCACTGCACTGCTGGAACAAGAACGCCGAGAGGGGAGGTGGGTAGCTGGGGCTCGGCCCCTCATGTGCTGGGTCAGGGCCGGCAGCAGCACAGGGAAGAACTGTGCTCTCTAAGGACATGGCAGTGCATGGGGCACTGCAGCTACCCCTGCCGTCCTGCCAGGCTCTCACCTGCAGCCTTGCCTGGGCACAGTGGGGCTGGCCACCCACCCTGCCTTCTTCATGATCAACTTATTTTTTTTGAAAAGGGGTCTTCCTTTTTCTTCCAGGCTGGAGTGCAGTGGCACGATCATGGCTCACTGGAGCCTTGACCTCCTGGGCTCAAGTGATCCTCCCACCTCAGCCTCCTAAGTAGCTGGGAATACAAATGCAAGCCACTGTGCCCAGCTAGAGATAGGGTCTGGGTCTCACTATGTTGCCCAGGCTGGTCTTGAACTCCTGGGCTCAAGCAATCCTTCTGCCTTAGTCTCCCAAGGTGCTGGGATTATAGGTGTGAGCCACGGTACCCAGCCAAGATGAACTTCTTAAATGACCTGGGTATATAAGCCTCATCCGGGAGACCGCCGTCTAACCAACTGGGGAAAGATAACACCGTCAAAGGCATGGGCATAGACGCCCTTGGATGTGGCTATGACAGAGGCTTCCAGCTCTTTCAAGGCCCCTTCCCCACAGCAGCGGAGCCCGTGGAGGTGTCTCCCTGAAGATCTGCCTGTTGCTGGGCTGGCTCCTGTGGCCCCACGGAATCCGGGGTCCCTTCAGCCCTCTGGCCACAGTAGTCTCACATGCCTAGGCATCTTCCTTTTCAGACGAGAGTTCCTCTGGTTCTAATCCTCCTTCTTCCTAATATTTCCACCTGAAGATCCGGAGGGCCTTGCCCTTGAACACAGTGACAGAGGCACCCCCCGAGTCCCAGGCACCATCCTCTCCTCCCCCAGAGAAAGAGACAAAGGAGAATTTAGAGAGAAAGCCACAGGGAACTGGGCTCCAGGTCTATCCTTTGGTCTTTGCTGGGGGGTCCCTCACAACAGAGTACCTGGCCCCCAGCACGCTGGGTGGGCTCTTCTTGGTGGAAAGAAGGATGGGCTCTGTGTCTATTTTTCTCACGATGCAGGAGGACTCAGAGCTTTCGGTCACCCATGAAGAGTGGGCAGGACTCGGAGCCTGGTTTGCAAATGAGACCTGGAGCTCTGCCTGCTAGGGCCACATTGAGGCCCACCCAAGCAGACCATGTCAAATGGGTCCACAGGGAGGGAAGGTGAGGGCAGCAGGTTCTGACCCCCTGCAGCCCAGCTATGGAGCAGAGCCCCCCTGGGGATGGCCCAGTGCCGGACACGCTGCTTGAAGTGGCACACATGGGTGAAGATCTTGGGGCTGAGGTTGCCATTCTCCTTGCAGCCAAGTAGGAGTCAGAAAAAAAAAGGCATTGGTCCAGCCCATGAGGCACTGATCCAGCTCATGAGGCACTGATCCAGCCCATGAGACACTGATCCAGCCCATGAGACACTGCAAGAAGATGCTGCAGCAGACACGGTAGAGGAAGGGGTGGGGCCAGGCAGGGCGAGGGTGGGGGACATGGTCACCGCGATACCTGACATGGATTGAGCGCAGGCTCTGAACGCAGCTCTTTACAAACCAAGGCCTCATTCTCAGCGCACTGCGCCCCTCAGCTCGCCTCTGCAGCTTCCCTGTAGCTTGGGAGTCCCTCCAGGCCATGCTGACATTGCTGGAGGTCATTCTTTCAGTGGCTGAATGGAAGTCCAGGCTGGGGAAGGCCTACAGGCTATTCCCGTTTTCCTCTCAATGTCTATTTGGGCTGTTTACAGTGTGGCGCCACCACACGCTGCGCTCTGGCAAATGCCTTACTCCCAAAGACTTTCCAGACCGTCAGGGCAGAGGGGAAGTAGAGTTTTAACTTCAGCAGGTTCTTGGGGATTAATTTCCATAGAGACCGTCCTAATTCTCCTCCTTGCACACCTTGGGAAGCCTTGGTTATTGAAAACTTGGGTGGCCAATGGGACCAGTGTGCTGGGATGGAGTCTCTGGTCACAGATTCTTGCCCCTAGAAGTGATGCCGGAACTGCCCCAGTAATTGCAAAGGGAGGGCTCTGTGCTTCTCGGGTCAGGAGGGAATTCACTCGTCAAGGCAAGGCTGTCCTGATCTATACCCCCACACCCTAAAGCTCCTCTCCCCCACCCTGTTTATATAAGAACTAAACGTTCATGGTAGATACTCTGAAAAGCGAAGATCACAAAGTCAGCATTCTCATTGCCGGCGCAACGTCAGACCTAGCATTTGTATCTGCGTGTGATGGATGGGGTCACTAGGGCATCGACCCCAGCCAGCTCTGCCTGACACCCAGAAGCCCAAGCTTCCAGAAGCTTCCACTATTGTACATGCACTCGGGGCTCAGGGACATGGGAAACGTGGCAGGGATCACCCAGGGAAGTGAACAATTCAAGGTTGTATCCTTGAATATGTGACATTTTCTGCATATTAAGGGCAGAGAGCTGAGGCTGTAAACAGAGAGGCTAAAAGGCAGCCTCAGAGAATGCCAGCCTCAGATCTGTAGCCAGGAACTCTAGGGGCAGGGGACAGAGGCGACCAAGTCCAGTGGCTTATTGCAGGGATGGTTGGGTGGAGGGACAGCTGGGAGGAGGCCCATCCAGCCATCCCATTCAGGACCTAAGCTCCTGTCTGCTCTGGGCTCTGGGGGAGTCCAGAGGGACAAAGGCCAGCTCAGGCCTGCTGAGTGGAGCTGGCGCTCTCATTGCAGCTCCCACCTCTCCTGGAGCCACTGATGACCTTGCGCCATAGGGCTGGGTCTGGAGCTGGTGGTCTCTGTGGCTGGTTAAAGTGCAAATGAGCTGCTGCGTCATCTGGGCCTGCATCGCCAGTGCCCAGCCCCTCCTCTGGATTCACGGGTGAGGCCATTTGCCCCTCCCACCCCACAGACCTGTCCCACTGTCCCATCTCTGCCATCTCACTGTCTGCCATAAACCAGATGCCCAGGATACCTCCTGTGGGGTTTCAGATGACACCAGAGGTGGGGGTCTTTTGTGGGGAATGAGGAGTCTTTGTTTGCCAACCTGAGAAGGGAGGGCACAACTGGTGAGCACCCTTGATACGGACTAGACACCAAATCCTCTCAACCCGAATTGCTACTAGCAGCTCTACTTTATATATGAGCAAACCACAGCTCAGAGAGGCAGAGCGATTTACCCAGAGTCACACAGCAGGCAAGTGAGGGGTAAGGAACAGAGGCTGGTTCTACTTGAATTCACAGCCTGGGCATCTTCCACTGTCCCAAGGGGCTGGAGTTTCTGGGCATCAGGTCTGGGTATATGCAGAGTACACGCAGGGGAGGGGCACTTGTTTCTCTCTAGGCAGATGCTCTCTGGTGTCGTGGGGACCAACCTGGCCATGACAGAGCTTCCACAGGCCCCAGGGCACAGGGTTATTCTAACCACAGGAGCTGAGTGTGTCTCTGGCCCTGGCTAACTCCTCAGGGACAGTTCCCTGAAGCTGCTAAGTCAGAGCCACGTGTGCTGAGCTCAGAGGCCCTGGAGCTCTCTGGGAGCTTCTGGCTGTTGGCCGGAAGGAGGCAACCGTGATTTAGAGCTTAATTTATTGGACTACTCCCTGGCTGAGCTCCCACTCAGTAGACACAGGCACATAAAGCTGTCAGCTGCTGTGATGGAGCTGAGGCCACACAAAGAAAGCCTGAGGGGCACTTTCCATTCTCATCCTAAATCTGTAACCCAAACAGAGCCAAGGACCTTTGGACTGGGCTCCCTCGCTGCTCTTTGGCCCCTCCCTGCCCAGATCTGGTACACGGCTTCTTGTGTTTCACTTCCCAGCACCTTTTGGGCAGCTAATCCCTCTCATGCTGTGTTAGTGGGGTCCCTCTGGTGCTACCTGTAGTCCCCTCCCGTGGGGAGAGCCCGATCCTTTGAAGGAAAGTGGCCAGCTTGCCCCTTGATTCCTGGTTCAGACTTGAAGCAGAACAATTTCAGCCATATCCAGAAATGCCATGATCTCCAGCTGGTCCCCCAGGCTCTGCTGCTGGTGTGGACTCTGTTGGGCTGCCTGGCTTGGGAGAAAACACTACAGCCCGGCCCAGGGCTCAGCTGGAGCCCGTGAGACCTGTGATCTCATCCTGGCTGCTCATCAAGGAACCTCTAAAGATACCTCTCTGAGCCTCAGTTTCCTCATCTGTAAAGGGAGGTCAATGTGTCACTTTCTAGGGTTGCTGCAAAAATGAAAAGGAGTGACACGTATCAAGCACCCAGTGCAGGCCTGGCATACAAAGAGCACTCAGCACATTTCGACCCTTAGCTGCTGGCTGGGTGCAGTAGCTCATGCCGGGTATCCCTGCACTCTGGGAGGCCAGGGTGGGAGGATCACTTGAAGCCAGGAGTTCAAGATCAGCCTGTGCAACACAGACTTTGTCTCTACTAAGATGCCTGATAGATAGATAGATACATATATAGATAGATAGATAGATAGATAGATGATAGATAGACAGATAGATAGATAGATAAGAATTAGCCAGGCATGGTGGCACATGCCTGGGGTCCCAGCTACTGGGGGGAAGCCAAGATGGAAGGATCCCTTGAGCTCAGGAGTTCAGGGCTGCAATGAGCTATGATTGCACTACTACACTTCAGCCTGGGAGACAGAGTGAAACCCTGTCTTTAAAAATAAAAACATAAAAAGAAAAATAAACCCTTTACTGCTGCTGATGGCTGCTGCCCACTGGCAGAGTGTGGCGGATGGGGCTGGGTTAAGAACGGGGGTTACTGGATGTTTGCAGCCTGAGTTGATCTTGTGAAAAGGAAACTACAACGTGTGTTTTTCTCCACCAGGCTCGGAGCCTCAGGGCTGGACTGGGCTTCTGCTTCAGGGGAGCACTGGTTGGCAGTGTCCAGGTCTCAGGAGATGAGAAAGGTAAAGGGGCTCTACTCAGACTCTACTCTGGCTGGAGAATTCCCCTAGATCAGACCCCAGATCTTGGCTTTTGGCCTACCGGCTTTGATTCAACATGAAAATGTGCAGTACCATGTAGTAAACCGGGCCCCTGGAGGAGGGTGTGCTAGCTCTGTTTCACCATAAGGGTGCATATCCGTTGTCACCTACAGGAGCTTCTTAGTTGGATTTATGTGAAAAAATAGTGGAGGACCTTTGGGTTAAATTGAAGTTGGCCAAGTAGCATCTGGGACTGGACCTGAAGGCAGAGGCCTCCCAAAGCAGGGCTGTGGTGTCTCTGAAGAGGACGCCGCTGTATACGGTTGCCTCCCACCTCCAACATAACCTTCTCTTGCTTTGTTACACCCTGGCTTTCTAAATTCCCATAGTGGTACTTGTGACAATGCTGCCAAGAAGTGGTCTGTATATTTTTCTAATCATCATTCTAAATTCCAGAGCTAAGACCCAACCTATTGAGCTGACACAGACTATTCGGTGAAACTTGGAAGCTCCTCCTAGGCTGAGTCCTTTTGGAGTCTTCCTGTCGCACACCCATCTCTTCCATGGGTCCCAGACATTTCACCCATTTATGCTTCAATTTCTCTGAGTGGCCCTTTCGTGCCAAGCCTTGTACTGGGTGTTGGCAATACCAAGATGAAGGAGGTTACTTGGTTGACCTTGAGGAGCTGGATGGAAAAGCCTAGAACTTTTGTGCAGTGGGTGGCTTTGTGGTTTGCTACAAAGGTAGGAAACACAGAAGGGAGATAACCATACGACTAGAGAGGCTCCAAGAAGTTGTGAAGTTTGAGCTGGGCTAGGGGTAACTGATAATTCACCAGGTCAAGAAGGGAAGGCCTTCTAGGCAGAAGGAAACACAATGTTGATTTTGTCCCAAGGCTCGCAGGGCAGGAGGGGAAGTGGATAGGGTGTGGGCTCAGGCTGACTCACACTCCCTGATATAAAAACTTACTGCAAAACTACAGGAATCAAGATGGTGAGGTAGTGTGCTAAGGACTGACATACAGGTCAACAGAATGAAATTAGGAGTCCAGAAATACACCCTTACACTTGTGACCATTGGTTTTTGACAAGGGTAGCAAAACAAATAAATGGAGAAAAAACAATCTTTTCAACAAAGGTGCTGGGACAACTGGATATCCACATGCAAAAGGATGAAGTTGGACCCCTACCTCACACCATGTACAATAAGAGTAATGTAAGAACTAAAACTATTAATCTCTTAGAAGAAAACACAAGTGCAAATCTTGATGATCTTAGGTTGGGCAATGGTTTCTGAGAACTGATACTTAAAGCACAAGAGACAAAAGAAACAGAGAATAAGACTTCATCACAATTAAATTTTGTTGTACTTCAAAGGACATCATCAAGAAAGTGAAAAGTCAACTCACATAATGGGAGACAGTATTTGCAGCTCCTATGTCTGATAAGGGACTGGTATCCAGAATGTATAAAGAACTCTTACAACTCAGGAATAAAAAGACAACCCAATATTTTAAGTGGGTAAAAAATCTGAATGGACATTTTTTTCCCCAAAAGTGACTGACAAATGGTCTATAAGCTCATGAAGAAATGCTCAACATCATTAAACATTAGGGGAATTCTAATCAAAACCACAGTGAGATACCACTTCACACTCATTAGGATAGCTTAAATAAAACAAAAGACAGCGGTAAGTGCTGTGAGGTTGTGGAGAAATTGGAACTCTCATACGTTGCTAGTGGGGTTGTAAAGTGGTACAGCTCCTTTGGAAAACTGTCTGGTAGTTTCTCAAAATGTTAAGCATGGTTACCATTTGACCTAGCAATTCCACTTCTAGGTATGTATTAAAAAAATTGAAAACATATGCCCACATACAAACTTATATGTGAATATTCACAGCAGCATTACTCAGTATTGCCAAAAAGTAGAAGCAACCCAAATGCCCATCAACTGCTGAATGAATAAACAAATGTGATCTATTCATATAATAGAATACTATTCAGCCATTAAAAGGCATGAAGTACTCACACAAGCTACACAACATGATGAATCTTGAAGACGCTATGCAAAGCAAAAGAAACTAGTCACAAAAGGCGACATATTGCCTAATTCTATTTATATGAAATGTACAGAACAGGCAAGTCCATAGAGACAGAAACCAGATTGGCAGTTGCCAGGGGATAGGGTAGGGGGATAGGGAATGATTGCTAATGGGCTAGGACTCTTTTTGGAGTGATGTAAATGCTCTAAAATTAGATTGCAGAAATGGTTGTACAACGTTGTGAATATAGGAAGAACTATTGAATTGTCCATTTACAAGGGTGTACATAAGGTATGTAAATTATACCTTAAGAAAACATCTGTTTGCCTTTAGTCAGGAGATGATGTGATCTCATCTGTCTTTTAGAATGATTACTTTGGCTGCTTGATGGAGAGTGCAGGAGTGGAGGTGGGAGGTGGGGAACGAGCTGCTGTGGGGGGCCAGAAAGAACAGAGCCAGTGTGCAGCAGAGATGAGGAATGTATGCATTTCAGATCTATATGGCAGATGGGCTGGATCCAACTTGAGAACCATTCATTTTTTTTTTTTTTTTTTTTAATAACAAGACGGGGTTTCACCATATTGGTCAGGCTGGTCTTGAACTCCCGACCTCAGGTGATTTGCCCACCTTGGCCTCTAAAGTGCTTGGATTACAGGCGTGAGCCACCACGCCCAGCCGAGAACCATTCAATTGCAGGTGTGCTCCTACATAGCTGATCTGGCTCTGCAGGGTCTTACTAGAGCTTTTCTCCACCAGAGGAGACAAGGGGGAGGCAAGAGCTGGGAGAAATGGGAGAAATGCAAATGGCCACCCTTGTAGCAAAGCATAGATGATACCCCCTATGCACCAGGTGCTGTGCTATGAGCTCCATGTGATCTCGCTGAGTCCTTGAAACCCTGTGAGGCTGATACTATTACAATTTGTTTCACAGAGGAGGGAACCTAGGCACAGAGATTTTATACAGCTTGGCCCAGTCCTCCCAGGTGGTGGAGCAGGAACCTGAAGCCAGGGAGTGGGACTGGCTGGAAAGGTGCTGGGAATGAGAGAGCTCAGAGTGGGGTTAGGACTTGCTCTCTATGGTGGAAGGTTCTGAGATGCCTGGGGTGGGAGAATGTAGGCTCAGCCCTCAGGGGAGAATCTTCTCTTACAACACAAGGACTCACACAGCAGTTCCCAGAGGTGCAGCAAACACCTGCCAGACAGGACTGGACCCTGGTGGTCAGAAAATTTGAGGAAAACTAAGGGGTGAGGGCCAGGCAGGGATGTAAACTCAAGGTAAAGTTCCAGCAATGGGTTAAGAGCAACCAAGATGCTTTCAAAAGTCAACAGAGTGGGGGGACTTGCTCTAGCAGATTTTAAGCCTTCTTATACATTTACAATCTGCCTTCTATATCTGTGAGTTCTGAATCCATTGGGTTCAATCAACCACGGTTAGAAAATATTCAGATAAAAATTACACAAAGGTCCAAAAAGCAGAACTTCAATTCACTGTCCAAAAAGCAGAACTTGAATTCACCATGCTGCAAGTACTGCACTGAAGCCATGCATGTGAAGTGATGTGCAGGCATTGTATTAGGCAGCTGGAGTCATCTACAGATGACTTAAATTTTATGGGAGGGCTGGGCGTGGTGGCTCACCCCTGTAATCCAAGCACTTTGGGAGGCTGAGGTGGGCAGATCATGAGGTCAGAAGTTCAAGACTAGCCTGACCAACACGGTGAAAACCCGTCTATACTAAAAATACGAAAATTAGCCAGGTGTGCTGGCATGCGCCTGTAATCCCAGCTACTCAGGAGGCTGAGGCAGGAGAATCACTTGAACCTGGGAGGTGGAGATTTTAGACTGAGGGCTAGAAAACAAATTTTTATTTATCACTTACTGAGTGCCATGGGGGACATGTTTTAATACTAAACTAGATGCTTTACATGTATTATCTGAGTTAATCCTCAGATTCAATAGTTTAAGGTAGACATTATTAACAGTCTCTGCAGATGAGGAAACTAAGGCTCAACAGGATTAAATGACTGGCTCACGGTCACAGCTTAGAAGCTGCAGAGCCAGCATTCAAGATTGGGTTCATTTGATTTCAAAGCCCATGATCTTCATCATGTTGAGTCGGTACTGCTCACATTATTGCCAACTACATCTGCACAGAGGATCTGCTCATGCTGAATGTTAAGGTGATTAGAGAAGAGCCCAAACTTCAAGGAACTTGAAAACATAGATTTGAGTCCTATAGCTTAGTGAATATGAAGAATGGATCTAGGATTCCCAGCACTTCAGGTATGCTGCATACCACCCACCTAACCAACCATCTCTTCATCTAGCTATCTACCCATCCATCACCCATCCACTCATTTCTTTATCCATCCATCCCTTGATCCATCCAACCATCTATCCCTTCATCCAACTATCCATTCATCAATCCATCCATGCCTTCCTTTATCCAACCCTTCATCTAACCCTCCATCCATCTAGTCCTTCATCCATCCATCCATTTGTCCATCCAACACTGTTTTTCATTCATTCAAAAAACACTGCTATAAATTACAAGCCCCCCATTATCCAGATCCGAATACCTTGCATGTAACCTTAAGCACCCAAATCAGCCTGAAAGAGACTCCACCCACTTTACTGTGAAGAAACCACCATAAAGGGCATCGCAGGAATATCCTCTGGGGCTCAGTACAGCTGAGGCTTAATGCCTTCCCAGGAGTGGCAGCTCACACTGGCCCCATGTCTCCTGTGGCAAGTGTCTACTCAACGCCTTTTCCTGCCCATACCCCTGCCACCCCCTACTGTTTCTCCAGGTTCACTGACCTGCTTACAAGGGTCCTGGTTACAGAGTGCCCTGGAGCCAAGGAAGGGGTGGTGAGGTCAGCCCCCCTTGACCCAATTCAGGGGCCTGAAGAGCCAGGGTCTACTGTCACACCTGAGGGGTCTCGCTGTCATGGGAAAGAGGAGTAGAGATGGGAAAAGAGCGGCTATGTTTAAGTGGGCATCAGTCCCCTGCAGGGGGTGGGCCCAACACTGCATGAGGGGACCTGGGTTGTCCTCCCAGAACCGCTGCCAACGTATCCTGTGGGCCTCATGGTCAGGGTGCAGCAAGGCTTCCTTTGCCCAGGGTGGCTCTAACAGGAGACTAGGCTTCAAGGAGCCATGAGTTCCTGGAGGAAGGGCCTTGGCAAGATAAAATGAGCATGCATGTGCATCTGGGGTCAGTCCAGCCTGGGAGCCAGGGTCCCAGGCACTTCTCTGCCTATTACTCTTCCTGGGCAATGGGTTGGCCATGCAGTCCCTCCCCTCACCTGGTGACCCACCCACCTATGGAACTAGATTCTCCCACTCAGCCACACCCAGCCAGATGCCTTTGTGTTTCTGCAAAGACCCAGGTGCCCCGTAGAAATCTGATGACTGACTTCCACACCCTCCCCTGCCATCTCCAGAGGAAATCTCTCTTGGTGCTGTTAAGCACTTCACACTCCACTACCTGCTAATTTGGATGGAAATTGCTTTTGATGTGTGCAGTTGGTGGCCAGGAGCTCAGGGTGAGAGAACAGATAAAGCTGAACTAATTCTCATTAACATTAAGCAAAGACCAGAGAAGGGAATTTGGCAGAAATGGGGCACGGTGGCCACCTGGGGAGCGGAGTGAGGGCATCAGAATGAGTTTTACAAAAACTAGCCTTTGTCTAAGATCCAGAGAAGTGAATGAGAGCTGGCCTGCAAAACACTTCCTCAGGATCCAGCAACCAGTCCACGGAGGGCACTGTCTTTGCCGGCTACAGGACCTCGAGCCTGTGACTCAGCTTCTCTGTTTCCTTGTTTGCAAAATGGAGATAACAGCTGTAACTATAGAGGTGAGGATCAAATGAGGAAATATCAGGATAAGGTGTGAAAGAAAACGGCTCCCTCTACTGGCTTCCAGGCCTGCTCAGCTGGGCTTCCTAAGAAAAGCCAGAAACTCTTGTGTGCATTAATCTGTGGCCACTCGATGACTTTTGTTTGTTTGCTTGTTTGTTTTTGAGACAGAGTTTCGCTCTTGTTGCCCAGGCTGGAGTAATGTGGTAAAATTTTGGCTCACTGCAACCACCATCTCCTGGGTTCAAACGATTCTCCTGCCTCAACCTCCCGAGTAGCTGGGATTACAGGCACCTGCCACCACTCCTAGCTAATTTTTTGTATTTTTAGTAGAGTCAGGGTTTTATCATGTTGGCCAGGCTGGCCTCAAACTTCTGGATCCACGCAGGAGGTTTCCTTTCTTCACCCAGCCTACTGCCCTTGGATGCAATGTTTCTACCCCCACCCTAAGCCAAGCATGTCAATTTTATAAACTGCCTTTATAAAAAATAAAAATAAAATGACTGAGAATATGAAACTCAGCAAAAATAGCGTGAATCAGTTTGTTCGATCTGTGTGGCCACCGTCCCATGATTGTGGTCAAGGGGTTATTTATTTCTTCTTGTCTGAAGGACAGCGTGTTCCAGACTTGCTGAGTCATAACTTTCACAAACATTTCTTCACAAGGAAAATGAATGTTCTGCCTTCGTGGTCACCAAGGGGCTTGCTTTTAGATCTTTTCCCTTCCCAGACCTGTCAATCACTGAGAATACGCTCCCTCATACACCATTCCTACCTGGGAACCTAACACATATCTGTGAAACACGAGGGTTCTTGCTGTGGATGTTGTGAAGAGTGTTTAACCCTTTCTGGTCTGCAGGTCTCCCTTCCTTGCCTCACTCTGCCACCCGTTTCTCTTTAAAATACAACATAGGGCATAACGTTTCTCATAACCTAAGACAAAGTAGACAAGACTGCCTAAAGTACTTCAGACTTCTTTTTCCATCTGAATCCGACATAATTGATAAAGACAATAAATACATATTCATCCCTTAATACGTTCAAATGAAAATGGTTACCACTGTTTGGGGCTTTCTCAGGAATTCTCTTACTTAGAGTTGTATAAATAAAAAATTGTCAGGCCAGGTGTGGTGGCTCACGCCTGCAATGCCAGCACTTTGGGGGGCTGAGGCAGGCAGATCACCTGAGGTCAGGAGTTTGAGACCAGCCTGGCCAATATGGTAAAATCCCAGTCTCTATTAAAAATGCAAAAAATTGGCCAGGGGTGGTGGCTCACGCCTGCAATACCAGCACTTTGGGAGGCTGAGGCAGGCGGATCACCTGAGGCCAGGAGTTCCAGACCAGCCTGGCTGGCCAACATGGTGAAACTCCATCTCTACTAAAAATACAAAAATCAGCAGGGCAGGATGGTAGGCGCCTGTAATCCCAGCTACTGGGGAGGCTGAGGCAGAGAACTCCTTGAACCTGAGAGGTGGAGGTTGCAGTGAGCTGAGATCACACCACTGCACTCCAACCTGGGCAACAGAGTGAGATTCTGTCTCAAAAAGAAAAAAAAAGTTTCTGTCTTTGAAATTTTGACGTAAGCCCAAATAGTCACCTTGGAAGAACCTCAGAATGTGGGCTATCAGACCTCTCCTGACCTTCTGTCTCTGGTCCTCTTTCTTCCCTGAAAGGGAGTCAAAGAAACTAGAATTCCTCTTCCCCCAAGGCGATCATAGATTCTAAACCTCCTCTCCCCCAAAGTAAGCCATAAAACGTAGAAAGGTCACTTTCTCTCTTCTCCTTTCTCCCTTGAAGACCCTCATTCCAGAGTGCTCCTGCCCTATACCTGGGAGGAAGGAATGCTATACACAAAAGCCAAGAGGAATGCGAACACACAGGCCACTGTAATTGACTGGGCTTCCCGTTTAGTCTGTTACAATGTGGTCATAGCCTTTTGTCCAATCACTTTCCCACAGGACTGTCCATTCTCCGCAGAATGTAAGCATGAAAATTGACAGTTTTCCTGGGTCTTCATTTCTCAGTCTCCCTTTTCATGTAAAATTGTGATTAAATAAATGTGCTATGCTTTTTTTTTTTTTTTTTTTTGAGACAGAGTTTCGCTCTGGTTACCCAGGCTGGAGTGCAATGGCGCGATCTCGGCTCACCGCAACCTCCGCCTCCTGGGTTCAGGCAATTCTCCTGCCTCAGCCTCCCGAGCAGCTGGGACTACAGGCATGCGCCACCATGCCCAGCTAATTTTTTGTATTTTTAGTAGAGACGGGGTTTCACCGTGTTGACCAGGATGATCTCGATCTCTTGACCTCGTGATCCACCCGCCTCGGCCTCCCAAAGTGCTGGGATGACAGGCTTGAGCCACCGCGCCCGGCCCTGCTATGCTTTTCTCGTTGACTGTCTTTTGCTATAGAACAGTCAGCCGTGACCCTTACAATGGGTGAGAAAAAGTATCATAACTTCCACCCCTACACAACCTAACCCACAGAATGGGAGAATACATTTGTAAATCATATAAGGGATAAATATCCAGAATATACAAGATTTAACATTCAACGACAACACAAAACCCAATAAAAAATGGTCAAAGGACTTGAATGGACATTTCTCCAAAGAAGACATATAGATGGTCAATAAACACATGAAACAGATTCAACATCACTCATCATTAGGGAAATCCAGACAAAACCACCATGGGACATCACACGGCCATTCTACATATTAAAAAATCCAGAAAATGGAAACTAGCTACGGAAAGCCTTCTCCAAAATATTAAACATAGAAATTACAATATGATCTAGCAATTCCGTTTTTGGATATATACCCAAAAGGACTGAATTCAGAGCCCTGAAGGGATATGTGTACACTGATGCTCAGAGCGTTATTCACAATTGTCAAAATATGGAAGCCACCAAATGCCCATTGCTGAATGACTGGATAAACAAAACGTGGTCTATACATACGATGGAATATTGTTTGGCCTTGAAAAGGAAGAAAATTCCATCACACAAGGCAACATGAATGAACCCTGAGGACACTATGCTAAGTGAAATAAGCCAGTCATAAAAGGACAAATGCTGTATGATCACCGAGACAGGAAGTAGAATGGTGGTTGCCAGGGGCTGGGTATAGAGGGAATGGGCGAGTTAGAGTTTAACGGGTATAGAGTGTCGGTCTGGGAAAATAAAAAAGTTCTGGAGACAGATGTTAGTGACTGTTACAAAACAATGTGAATGTGCTTAATGTCACTGAATTGCACACTTAAAAATAGTTAAATGGTTATTTATTTATGTATTTATTGAGGTGGAATTTCCCTCTTGTTGCCTAGCCAGGAATACAATGGTATGATGTCAGTTCACTGCAACCTTTGCCTCTGGGTTCAAGCAATTCTCCTGCCTCAGCATCCTGAGTAGCTGGGATTACAGGCGCCTGCCACCACACCCAGCTAATTTTCTTATTTTTAGTAGAGACAGGGTTTTGCCATGTTGGCTGGGCTGGTCTCAAACCCTTGACCTCAGGTGATCGGCCCGCCTCAGCCTCCCAAAGTGCTGGAGTTACAGATGTGAGCCACCGCACCCGGCCAAATTTTAATTTTAACTTGAAACTAATGCATTTGTCCATTCATCCATTTATGCATTTAGTCTCCAATGTATTCAGGAAACATCTAAGGAGCATTTTCAATATGCCAGGCCAGTGCCGGGTTGGGTTCGAGGATGAATCACTTAGGCAGGCAGCCTCCGATCTCAGGGCCCTCACAGTCTAACAGGGAGACAGCCAATTACACATTTGGGTGCAGGAGTTACACTACAACTGCTCAGGCAATAAAGTATTTTGTCATTTGTGGCCAGATGGATTCCTTTGAACAGTGAGGCGTAATATTTGTTGCTCAATTCCTGTTGGAAAAAACCCTTTGAGCCTCTGACCTGGATATTTTAACCATTGTTTGCTTTTAATTTGTGTTGATGGCAATGTGGCTGTGAACAGGGTGGAAATGGGCAGACAGTCATGCAAGGTCTAAACTATGGGTTCCCTGTGCCCCGAGAGAGACAGAAATAGCTTTTTGTCCTGTCTAGTCTGATAGACTCACTCACTTTTTAGAAGATGGGTCTCCTGGAAACCCTGGATGCTGCTAATTGACAGCCACTGAGTGGTCCTTCCTTGACAGAATAAGTGAGTGACCTCAGCTCCCTCCAGAGAGCAGTGCAACCCACTGCTAGTGGGTGTGAGAGGGAATATGAAGACTGACAGGCCTCTTTTTAAAAGCTGATTTCTTAGCAGAGGTGAATACACTTGTAATGTATTTCCTTTGTAATCATGACATAAAAATAACTTTTTTTTACTATTCAGCCACGAAAAAAAAAAAAAAAAAGAATGAAATCTTGTCTCTCGCAGCAACATGGATGGAAATGGAGAGCATTCTGTAAAGTGAAATAAGCCAGGAACAGAAAGTGAAACACCACGTGTTCTCAGTCATATGCAGAAGCTAAAAAAAGTTCATTTCCTAGAAGTAAAAAGTGGAACAGAAAATAGGAGTTTGGGATGAGTCAGAGAAAGGGGTTGGGGATAGAAACAGATTTGTTAGGGAATGCTGAATACCAGGTAGATGGGAGGAGTAAGTCCTAGCATTGCATAGCACTGAGCGATGGCTAGAGTGAACAGTAATACATAGTTTCAGATAACCAGAAGGAGATTATTAAACGTCCTCAACACACACATAAATGACAAATGTTTAAGATGACAGGTGTAATTACCCTGATCTGATTACTACACATTATATGTATCAAAACATCACTTCATGAATATATACAACTAGTACATCAATTAAAAAAATTAAATTCAATCCCAAAATATAGTATTTTATACTTAAATCATTTTGAACACACTCCTTGCCATTTGTACTTAAAATGGCAACTGGAAATCTTCCCTGCTTGCTCCAGTGACTCCTCTGATACCACCACTGCAGCAGATGACATGGGGCCAGAAGGTCCCCAAAGCAGACCATGAAACATAGCCCTGGACAGTCCAGTACTTTCTTGAAAAACCTAAAGACCTCTTCCAGTGCACTGTCCTTTATGGCCCTTGATATGGTTTGGATTTGTGTCTCCACCCAAATCTCACATGGAATTGTAATCCACGATGTTGGAGGAGGGGCCTGGTGGGCAGTGACTGGATAATGGGGGTGAATTTCCCCTTTGCTGTTCTCATGATGGTGAGTTCTCACGAGATCTGGTTGTTTATAAAAGTGTGAACGGCCGGCGCAGTGGCTCATGCCTGTAATCCCAGCACTTTGGGAGGCCAACGCACACGGATCACCCAAGGCCAAGAGTTTGAGACCAGCCTAACACCAAGAAACCCCATCTCTACTAAAAATACAAAATTAGCCAGGCGTGGTGGCACATACCTGTAATCCCAGCTACTTGGGAGGCTGAGGCGGGAGAATCACTTGAACCCGGGAGGTGGAGGTTGTGGTGAGCCAGGATTGTGCCATTGCATTCCAGCCTGAGCAACAAGAACAAAACTCAGTCTCAAAAAAGAAAAAACAAGTGTGTAGCACCTCCTCCTTCTCTCTCTTCCTCCTGCTCTAGACATGTAGGACGTGCCTGCTTCCCCTTCACCTTCTGCCATGATTGTAAGTTTCCTGGAGCCTCCCCAACTATGCTTTCTGTAAAGCCTGCAGAACTGTGAGCCAATTAAACCTCTTTGCTTTATAAATACCCAGTCTCCGGGAGTTCTTTATGGCAGTGGGAGAACAGACTGATAAAGCCCTCGATCTTGTAGAACTGGTCATATTTGTGTTGCAATGCTACGGACTTAAGCTATTCAACTCTTATTTGCCAAAGGAGTATAATTTCTGAGGCCTTTTTGATGGCTGATGGAAACGGCTGGGTAGAAGATCAAAAGTGAGGCTTTCGAGAAGGCGGGTATGCTGTTTGTACTCCTTCTAGTAAAGGAGGCCCTCAGGTTTTGATTATTTCCTTTCCCCTAACGGCTCCCTTACACTTGAGCTTGAATACACCCAGTTAGGAAAATAATGTGATCTGGTGTAAGCCATGCCTCCAGGTCCCATGACTGCCTTTAAATGAGCCCTTTCATTCTCAGATGCAAAAGGGCTGGGGTGGCGGTGGCGTGGCTGGAAATGGAAAACCTTTATAGGTCTTTCCTAAGACAAACTGGAAGTCTCAGAACCGATACTTCCGTAGCAGTATGTTAATATACGCAGTTCTAGGACAGTGCTTGGCTGTCCCAGAACTGCATATATTAACATACTTCATACTCACAACCACCCATGAGTTAGGTCCTATTAACACCCCCTTTCTTATAGATGGGGGAACTGGAGCATAGATACCCTTTTTCAGGGTCACACGACGAGTAAGCAGCAGGCTGGAGGCCTAACCTAGGTGGCCTTTTTCTACATTTTTTGTAGAAAAGCTCAGCCTTAGGAACCAGAGAGCCTGCTTCTGAATCCAGGCTCTGCACCCATCTAGCCAAGCAGTCAGTTTCCCTCTCTGTGAAATGGGAAGGACCCTCGGGAGCACTCTGTGGTGGTGCAATGGAAGACTCCAGGTACACTGGGGCAGTGAAGAAATGCCAGCAGCTCCCATTCAAACCTCCCCTGGCTTTCTCCCCACACATGGAGACTCAGGGCCTTGTGGCCTGGCCGACACCTGCCCGTCATCATGCCGAACTCAGCTTGCAGGGACGCGTCCTCTGCGAGCTTCCCCTTGCACGTGCAGCAAGACCGCTGTGCATGTGTCTGTGAGGCTGACAACCATGCAGCAGAGCAGAGAGAAGGGGCTTGGGAACCAGCCTACGGGCTTGGAGGAGCTGGCAGGAGGAACATTCCAGGCAAAGGATGGGTAAGCTGGGCAGAGGGTCAAGGAGGATCAGCACCCAACACTGTGCTGCTGGAGGGCAGTGAGCAACTGGAGGGTGATGGGGCCGGGCTGGGGGTGGGCAGGGGCAGAGGGGAGGCCCTGCAAGGTTCAGGATCTAACCATGTGGGCGGCCAGACCCGTGAGGAGGCTGCTACTCCAGGACTCTGGGGCTGGAAGCAGGGCAGGGGAGAGGTCACTGCAGGAGACAAATCAGTGAGATGGCTGCCTAACATGAGATGCATGTGATGGGAGGGACGACGGGGCGGAGGGGAAGGGTGGGAGAGGGGAAGATAGACAGGACGGGGGAGAGGGGAAGAGAGGAAGGAGGGGACAGAGGGGAAGAGAGGAAGGAGGGGACAGAGGGGAAGACGGGCTGGATCTGGCTGAGCCTCATGGCAGTTGCTGCTATTTAACTTTGAATTGATTAAAATTCAATGAAATTGAAAATTCACTTCCTCAGCATCACTAACACATTTCAAACGTTCAGGGTACACATTTGTGCCTGAGGAAATTCTGCTAGGGAAGCCGGGAGACGGGCAGGTGGCTACTTGTGGCCAGTGGCTGCTCTAGGGGAAAGAGCACAAGAAACCACTGCCAACCCTGCAGGATTGTCCCCTGGCCAGCATGGCCTAGATGACACAGCACCTCAGAGCCCAGAGCAGGGCTCAAAAGCAGAGGGAAAGGATGCACCCCAATGCCATGCACTCTCCCTGAACCGCCACGCCACCTCTCCAAGAACAAAGCCAGCCGGCAGCACAGTTGTCTTCGCTTTATTGAGTAAGGCATCCCACTCTCTATCAAGATTCCTCCAAATGAACGGCTGATTTTCCTGCAAAACTATGGATTGGTCAAAGAGAAATCACCACCTGGCCACCCCACTCTGTCCCCCACAGGACACTAAGGATTCTTAGAGACAGAGGGATGATGCATTCGTGCCTAGAGAATTCATCGCACCTGATTTCTCCAAGATCTAAAATTATCTCAAATTTAATTCACTTTATTTAAAGAAAATCTTTTTTTTTTTTTTACAAGCCCCTTCAGAACAATGCTGCCGTCTGTGCAAGACACGTGTAAGGCCACCTCTGTATACTAAGAACGGTGCCCCAGCAGGCGGAAGTTCAGCGCACCTGCTGGGTGCGGGCACATGCCGCGTGCTACATCTTCGAGGCCACCAGCGGGTTCCGGGCATCTGACTCCAGCCACTCAGTGAGGATCTGATTCACCTCGGTGGGCCTGGAGGAAAAGAGGAAATGAAAGAAAACCAAAAGCCATTCACGCTTGTCTGGGCCCACCCACCGAACGCAAAGGCAGAGGTGCACTCACATGAGTGGCTAAGCCAGGCAAAAGCCAGCACAGTGAAATCAGCAAAACTTTTATGGAAGGTGAACCGGGGGCCCAGTGCTCCCCCACCCAGGGGCCCCCAACCTCCTTACTTGTCCATCTGTGTCCAGTGCCCACAGTCCTCAATGTGTCCTCTTTTCAGGTGGGGGATCTGAAAGGAATCCCCACGCAAGAAGGTCAGTGGGACAAAGCAGATGAGTGTGTCTCAGCTTAGTGCAACGGGCAGCGGACGCCTTCTCTCTGCTCCCCGCAGGCCACCCTCCCTGAACACTGCATGATTTAAGGGAATGAGTGAGCAAGATGCCCGTGCAGGGGGAAGAAAGGGCATGGTGATGTTACTGACGAAGCCCTGTCGAGGAAGTGCTTCAACTGCGGTCCCATCTGTATGACAAGGAGTATCCTCCACTGCCAGCTTCCCTCTGAGCACCTGTGCCTCTCCGGGGGAGCACTGATGACCCCTGTGCAGGGCCGTTCCCTCACCCAGTCCTCCATGTGCTTGGACAGCTGAGGAGTGAGCACGAAGTCTTTCTCCGCTGTGACCATCAGGGCCGGAATCAGGATCTGGGGAGAGAAGAGGAAATGGGAGTGGCCAGCATGCCACAAGGGAAGCCCTCCCTCTTGCTCCGCTGTGACTCCCCTGAAAAGACCCCTGCCCGCGGCCCTGCTGTGATCCTGATGTGGTATCTGCCAAACTTCACACAACAGACTCGTGGTGATTACTGGAGATCTTTAAAATGACCGCTCCAGCAGTGCAGGCGCCAGAATGGGTCTTGTGTGTGCACATGTGTGTGAGTGAGAATGTGTGCTGACCTGTGCGTAACTAGGAGAACTGAATCGACCCCACCAAGAGGGCAGAAGACACCCTTGAACAAATGAAGATCAAGATTCGTCTTCTACGAATTAAGCAGATGCCTAAAATGGGCGGCCAAGGTTCCAGAGAGAATGGGGCAGCCACAATAATTACCAATGTGATACAAATGGCAGCAAAGTGACTTCCCTTTTAACTGCTGGCAAATGAGGTTTGCACAGGGAGGCACACATAGGAAAGCCAGGAAAGCCTCTGTTTCTTTGTTCCCGCTCCACCATCACCCCAATTTCCAAGCAGCTTTGACCCATCCCTGGTGAGGAACTTGCACTATTTTCATTTACGCACAGAATGACGGCGTCTCTACACACCCCTACCTCCTCCCACAACCAGGAGCCAGGAGAAGCTCAAAAATTATTTTGTGGTTAAACCGAATCCAGAGGCTTCTATGAGGTTTGTAAACTCTAGAATGCCCCAAGCTAAAATTTGAACTTGGGGGGTGGGGAGGGGCAGGATGGGAGGAGGTGGGAGAGGAGAGAGGAAGATCCAGCCAGAAACTGCAGAAGAGAGGCCATCCCAGCACTTGGGGAGGCCAAGGTAGGTGGAATGCTTCAGGTCAGGAGTTTGAGACCACCCTGCACAACATGGTGAAACTCTTGTCTCTACTGAAATACAAAATATTAGCCAGGCATGGTGGCACACACCTGTAATTCCAGCTGCTTGGGAGGCTGAGGCAGGAGAACTGCTTGAACCCAGGAGGCAGAAGTTGCAGTGAGCTGAGATGGTGCCACTACACTTCACCCTGGGTGACAAAGCAAGACTCCATCTCAGAAAAAAAAAAAAAAATTAGCTGGGCACAGTGGCGAGCACCTGTAATCCCAGCTACTCGGGAGGCTAAGGCAGGAGAATTGCTTGAATCCAGGAACTGGAGGCTGCAGTGAGCCGAAATCGTGCCACTGCATTCCAGCCTGGGCGACCAAGTAAGACTGTCTCCAAAGCAAAAAAAAAAAAAAAGAAAAAGAAACTGCAGAAGAGGGCGGCTTCTGACCTTAGCACCATTGGAGTCTGTGTCTTTGTCAGTATTTTCCTCCAAACTTTGAGAGATTTTGTGTGTCCAACTGCAGTTTGGTCATTTTCATCAGTCATATGATAATGACAAGGAACACTGACAGAGCCACTAGGTGCCCACTACTGCCTGTAACAGGCCACGTACCTTTGCCTATTTCATCCTTACACAGCTCTCTGCGGGAGGAACCATTCTTGCCACTTCATATTGCAGAAGAAACAACAGTGGGTCAGAGGGGTAAGTGCCGTTCCCCAAGTCACACAGGGATTAGACTCAGCCATGTGGCTCCTGGCCTGCTCTTAACCACGATGTTATACGCTCTAGTGCCTCAAGACCTAACTTCAGGAGGTCAAGACCTGCTCTGTTTACACACCATGGTATCCCGGGGGCTGGGAGGAAGGCTGGCATGTAGCAATGCGTTCACTCATAGAGTGAACCAGCAAGGTAACCAGGGCTACTAAGTTAGCTGATGACGGCCTGGCTACTTGTGCAATCACACTGGGAAGTAATCTGATTTCCCTTAGATTTTTAAATATTTTGAATGTAAACTGGGGACCTCCATTACTCCCTCGGCAGACCCGGAGACTGGAAACTCATCTTCTGCTTGGCAAATGGGGAAACTGAGACTCAGAGGTTGACTTGTTCAAGGTGACACCACCAGAGGCTAAAGCCACATTTCTGAGAGCACCTAACGCTCTTTGGGGCTGGGGGCTCCAGTATCCACGTCGCCTCTGAGAGGTGCCATCTGCAGCCCTGGCTTGGGGTACCACCAGGGGACCTGGGGATTCCGGATGGATGCTGCAGTGACCTGGATACACCCCAGCTCCATCCCCAGCATCACCCTCTACCATGCAAGGGAAGCACCAGCAAGAAAGATCCTAAGGGGAAACCCCTGAATGGAGTCACTTCCCAAACCCGAAAGGGAAAGGAGGTGGCCCACAGGCCTGTCCATGCCCAGCTGTGGCCCAGGTCGTAACAGCTCAGGCCAATAGGAAGCCCTGCGGGTGGCTCCTGGGGTGCAGAGGGGACCGCACTGAACCTGGCCCTCACCTTCCGTCCCAAGCTTTTGCAGGCCCACTTCCAGTTCCTTTCCATGTTTCGGTACCAGTTTAGAGGACCTCTGGGGAGAGATCAGAAAGTAAAAAGACAGAGGCGGTGAGTAGATGGCTCTGCTACAGACACCAACAGAAACCCACTCTGTACAGCCAGTCATCCTGGGAAGAGCGAAGGCTTCTGCAGGGGCCAGACAACAGAGCCCAGGACCCTCGCCTTGCTGTTGGGCGTGGTTGCCAAGCTCTACAGCAAGGCCTGATGTGAGGACACAGGACTCCACTGAGTGAGCTGGCGGCCTCTGCGTGGCCTTTTGGGACACACAGAAGCCGGTCCTACAGGATTCTCCAGAGAATGTCACCATATCACCTTGGAGGCTGGGGAGGTTGCTGATGGTGGGGAACACGGTTTAGCAGCCTCACCAAAGGCTACTCGCCTGCCCAGGGAGCCTGCCTGAGGGGGACATTGGGAGGTGGTGCCAAGATGCCCCCTCCTAATGCGACATTGAGAAGTAGAGCAAATACACCAAAATGTATGCACTTTTTCAGTTTATGTGGATTTCTATGTTTTTCTGAAGAAACAGCCCAGAGTTGCTATCTGAATCTCTGAGGATTCATGACTGAAAAGTAGTTAAAGACCTCTGCCCTATGTGGGACCCACAAGCATAAGGAAGAATAAGCTGAGCTGTCTCAAATTAGAGCAGGCTGAGCACACAGAGTAGTGAGCCTCCCGACCCTGGAGGCATTCAAGAAGAGGCTGGCCTGGCCCCCATGAGGGCTGTGGTGGAGGAGAACTGGCCCTCGCGCTGCACCTGGGGGCTGAAGATCCCTTTCCGCCAGTCATCTCTCATCTGTGTCTGTGGCCCTGTGCTCTCTTTACCTGAACCCAGACTTCTTGAACTGCTGCACATAGAACTGGATTTCCTCCTCGGTGACCATCCTGCTGAGGCTGGGCTCTTCCGGGCTCCTTACAAAAAGTCCTCCTGCAAAAAAAGCCACTGTTGACTTCCCCACCCATGGGCCAGGCGTCTGCATTCTAAGGCCTCTAACGAAGGCCACGCACGTCACTGCCTCTCGCAGACCATCTGAACTTGCCTAAGGCCTTGTGAGCGCCTCCATCTTTTGTTCCCTTGTCCTTTGCCAGAGTGAGCCCATCTCCTCGAGAGCTCCAAGCTGTGATCTTCCTGTCACACTGGAGCCTAACCATCCCTCCCACCCAGGCCACGACTTCACCAGCTATTGTCACAGCTCTTGGACCAACCACAGTCGATGGCTTTTTCAGCCACACAGCAGCTGTATCCCAGGTCCTGCAAGGCCCCAGCTCCTGCCAGCCCCTCATCTAAACCTTTCTCAGCCAGCTTAACTGGCCCCTTGGAGATATCGCCAGAGATTCTTGGAATTTTCATAAGGGCTTGCTCTGTTTTTCCTCACAGGCAGGAAGAGAACCCAGGCCAGGAGGCTGCATGCTGTTGCCTCCCGTGCGCCCCACAGACCCTCTGCGGTATCCCACTGTGGACCCCTGTCTTGTCTTCAGGGTGCTAGAGAGTTCCCCCAGAGGATGGCATGTGATGACCCCTGGCAGCCCAGGGACCACTGCAGTTTCACAGGGCACAGTCTCAATGCGGATGCCTGAACAGGGCCAGTCAGCATTTCTAGATATATGAGACCCAGAGGCAAAGGATCTGGGCATTCCAGGCTTTTGTGAGACACATCAAAGGGGTATGTGACCAGGACGTCACCCTGTGACGAGGCCACCCTAAGCCTCCCTGCCAGGCGGATGCTCCAGGCCCACTGTGCCTCAGGGCCCCGATGCAAGCATCCCAGCTGCTCTGCCTTCCATAGGGCGTGGGCTCCCCAAGGCCAGCCACTCTGCTTAGTGTGTCTATGTATCTGAGCATGCAGCCCCAGCCTCATACCCAGCATAAGCTCAGAGCATGTGAGGAATGAATGAATGCGTGAATAAACCAGTGACAGACGGTGAGAAAGAATAAGGGAATGTGGGTGTCGGGGAGGGAGGGGAGATGTTCTTGGGGCAGTGACAAGAGCATGGCCTTCAGGGTGAGAGGAGTTAACCCTGGATCAGCCACTCTGGACAAGTTACTTAACCCTCTGAGACACGATTTCCTCTTTGGAAGTTAAAAATAGTAGCATTTTTTGGAATGCTCCAAGGCTCAGAAATAATTTTTGTAAAGGGGGTCAGTCCAGAGTTTTATACACATGGTCAGCACGTGCCCAAACAAGTGACAGTGGCCATCGTTACTCATAAAAATGCAAGTGAATGATGTCAAGGCCACAGTGCTGCGGCAAAAATAGGGTCTTGTGGGAAGAGTGCTGGATCTGTTAGCACTGGGGAAGAGCTCCAATCTAACCTCAACTCTGACCCGTCACACATACCCAACCCAGGAGGGAGACAAGGCTGAGCTCCATGTGGGGGCACTGGAGACATGGCACCTGGAGGCAGAGGGGCCAGTGGACTGCAATGGAGGAGACCTGGGCGGGGCCCTGCCACACCCCACCTGCATATACCGGGTGACTCCCGAAGAGGTAAGCTCTCAATCCTGGGGTCCTTTTCCATGGAGGGTGGATTTGCCCTGGACAAGCTCTAAGACTCCTCCAAGCTCTTAACTGTTTGATATCTTGAAGCCACAGCTCCCTAGAGGACAGGAACTCCAGGCTGTGTGGTCAGGCCTGGGGCATCAGCCCCATGCATGCCGAGGGGACGTTGATTGGGCGACTTAAAGTTAAGGGCTAGAGAGCTCAGGGCTTTTGCCCACAGCAGTCAGACACAAAAACATCTATTTCACATTCAGCTGGTTCCGGATGTGGCCCTCCCAGCTCCCTTCTCTCCCAAGCATATTTCTTACCCATTTCACGGACATTATGCACCGATAAAACAGTCTGTAGGAAGAAAAGAGTTGGAAATGATGTCATGGGTGAAGCAAAGGAAATAGGCTCATCTGAAAACCCTGTATTGACAGAAGACCTCTGAGTACCATACAGACTGTAACAAACATGTGGAACTCCCAAGAAAGCCAGGGACCCCCTCACAGGAGTCAAATAAAGAGGGAGCTCACAACCAAAGCTCTGGGCTGAGGCTGCCCCAGGGCCCTTGCAGACCTTGGTAATGTGGAGACCTGGGTTTTCCACCACTGGGAATAAGAAGAGAGACCCTAGGCCTATGATGAGACGTTGAAGATGTGATATTCCATGCCCCTCCATGGTAAATCCAGTAAATCTGGGGTCTGTGATGTGCTATGCCCTCAATGAAAAAACTGACTAGAAAAAAATGCCCACATCATGATAAAGATATTAAAGGAGTTCCCCTGTTTCAGCTTGGTACTAAGAGGAAACCAAAAGACACCCCCTTGGGAATTCATAGCTATACTCCTGCCTTCCCAAGTGCTTGGATTTGAGTTTGCATTCTCTGCAGGATCTGGAAACCCCCAAAGTGTGAAGTAAGCAAGAACAACAACAACAATAACAACGAAGTGAGCCTCGGCTGGTAATGCCACCAGGATGCCTGGCAGAAGAAATCCTTAACCACCCATGGGGTCATCTCCTCAAGCCCAACTGAAGCAGACTGGTACAGATTACGTACTGCTGAATATGGGCTTATAAACCAAAATTACAAAACCCACACAACAAAGCCCCACAGCAAGGGACAGCAAACGCAGCAAAGAGCAAAATAAGAGTCTCCAAAAATATCAAATAATGGAGCTTGGAAGAGGGAGAGGGAGAGAAAAAAAGATAATTAGAAATGAATATGCTTAAAATGATTGAAGATATAAAAGGAACTGAAAATTAAAAATACAACAAGACTCTATCAAGGAGATCAGAATAATTTGAAAAAGAACCACATAAAACTGTCACAAATCGAAAAAACTATTTATTGAAATTAAAGCTTCAAAGATGGGTTGAACTGCAGATCAGACACTGCAGTGTCCAGGACAATTAATTGCCTAAAGACAACTAAGATACAGAAAGTCAGACCTGAGGCTGACTCACAAGCAATGACAGAAGTTTCTAAAATCAAATAACCTAGAATTCTATAGTTAGATACATGACTCTTCAAGATTAAAATTAAGATGTCTTCAGGCACCAAATATGAATTTACCACCAAAAGACTCTTATTGAGAGAACTACTAAAGGAGGTGCTTCAGGAAGAAAGAAACTGAACTCAATGCAAATGAGTGAGATGCAAGAAGTGATCAGTAAAGAAAGTGGAAAATACGCAACAGTCTGATCAGGCACTGACTGTATATAAAACAACGATAGTGATGATGACTCCTAACACATAAGACAGGAGGGTGTGCAGGTTACAGAGGTAAAGGTTCTAAACTCCTCTGCTTCTTCAAGGAGAGGGTTGGGGACATCCATTAGTTTCGGACTTGGGTAAGCTAATTATACATGTTAAAATGGTAAGGTAATAGCATAATTTCCAAGCCATCATTATTATAATCATTCTCTGACCTTGTGTGTCAGTGAGATATAAATTTTCCCATTAAGGACAGACCAGTAATGGGACCTCAATCATTCTGACTACACAAATAAAAGATGGCCAGATTGCTACTCCTGGTCCCTGCCACACACCAGGTACCCCACTTTGTTTACAGCTGCCCCCTCCACTCTTACACCCCCGTTCCCCACCCCTCACCTCATCGCTTGCTCTGAAGAAGATTTTGAAAGTCCGACTCAGGTTCTGTTCCAGTTCAGCCTCAGCCACTCCCTGAAACAATCAAGAAAGCAAAATGAAGGGCCCCCGAGAAATGGTGGAAACTGTACCTCTCCCTCATCTGACTGAAAGCAAGAAGCCCCCTACCTCTGCCCCATCCAGCCCAAGTCTCATCAGAGTTGCATTCATTTGAATTTTCATCATAAAACACATTTTTTAAAAAGGTTAACATAAAATACAAGATGCTAACTGTACTTCCCCATGGGAGGCAGGTTTATAGATGCTGCTTTCTTTGTGTTTTTCAATATTCCTATAATGAGAAGGTACTACTTATAATAATCTCTTGAAAGGAATTGGGAGGGGCCCAGTAGAGGAACAGGTTGGAGGCTGACTGGTAGTAAGAAGAGAGGGGGTCCAAGGATTGAAAAACCAAGCGGAAAAGCCAAAACCTATAAGCTAAATGCTCTTCCATTCAGTCACGTAAAGTTGGCTACATTGAGGCCAAGAGTTTAAGACCAGCCTGGGCAACATAGTGAGACCTCATTTTTACAAAGAAACTTCAACAATTTAGAAACTTCAAAACCAGCTCCTTTGATTTGGGTCTTGTTACAGACCATCAGATTGCCAATGGCTTATATTCTGCAGACAGAGCAGCACGGTTTTCACTGGTAAACAGCTGGGACGTACAGCCTTCCTGGGATAAATGACCAGGTCCTTCCAGTTCCTGGGAGCGGTATGGCATTGAATTGGCCAGTCTACACAAAGGTCTCTGGCTGTTCCCAGGTCTGTGGTTCATACATGGTGGGAATTCTCTGACTTGAACTTGCTTCATCAGCTCCACAAACACTGAGCTCCTTCTCTGGCAAACTGGACCAAGAGATGCCAATGTACAAAATAGGCTCCAGAACCTTCCTAATGGACCTGAGGATGGAGGAGAGGTTTGGATGAGGTCTAAAGTGAAGTGTCTAGGTCACTGAATGTCATGTGCTGAGGGCTGGGGAGGAGATTCATATTGGAGGCTCAGGGTGTGAAGTCTTCCTCTCCCACTTCCCCTCTCCTTCCTACCCCAACCCCCTCGAGAAGCTCTTCAACAAAGCAGACACCAAGAACAGGGGCATGGCTGGAAGGTGGAGACAGATCCATCCATGGATCCTACTCTCCTGGAGGGAGTAGCCTGGTTCATGGCTTTCTAGAGCATACCAGGACAATTTTAATTTAATTCAACTTCTGTCTTTTCCAGAAGTTGAAAGGCCCTGGATCTGAAAGCTGTTCCAGATGTAGCTTAGGAGAAAACAGCTGTCCCTGAGGCAGAGATCCACTAGGGGCAACCACTCAGAAGTAGTAAAATTCTTGGCCGGGTGCGGTGGCTTACACTGTAATCCCAGCACTCTGGGAGGCTGATGTGGGTGGATCACCTGAGGTCAGGGGTTCGAGACTGGCCTGGCCAACACAGTGAAACCCTGTCTCTACCATAAATCCAAAATTAGTTGGGTGTGGTGGTACATGCCTGTAATCTCAGCTACTTGGAGGCTGAGGCAGAAGAATCACTTGAACCTGCGAAGCAAAGGTTGCACTGAGCTGAGATCTTGCCATTGCACTCCAGTCTGGGCAAAAAGAGCAAAACTCCATCTCAAAAAAAAAAAAAAATCTTTCTGCAGTACAACTGCTGCGGAGGGACTGGTGCTACAGGAGGGAACCGAGTTAAGTGTGGCTATGCCAACTGGCTCTCCTCTCCTTCCTTCTAACCACCCACCTGCACACAGCTCAACGAGCCTGCAGGATGTGTTCTGAGCAGGCTACCTACTTCCTGGCCTCCCTGGTTTAACACATTGTGACTGTCACCAAGAGCGTCGACTTCTACCAGTTCGGCCTACAACACTGGACCCAAACACCGCCTTCTCCATGAGGTTCCACCTTTCCCACCATGAAAGGGTAACTCTGCTTTTCTTGGATGCCACAGAGCCTTGAGTGTGCTCTCCTGGGACCTTCTTATTGACAGGGACTCATCGTGTTCTCAGCAGTATCTGCGGCTGCCCTTAAGATACTGTCAGAGGAGAGGAAGGTCCTAAAGCCACATTCTTAAAGCATTGGTTCTGTGACCTGCAGTCCTCAGTGCTCGCACATTTTGAGAGGTTATTTATTTTTTTGAGATGGAGTCTTGTTCTGTTGTCCAGGCTGGAGAGCAGTGGTGCCATCTTGGCTCACTGTAACCTTTGCCTCCTGGGTTCATGTGATTCTCCTGCCTCAGCCTCCCAAGTAGCTGGGATTACAGGTGCCCACCACCATGCCCAGCTAATTTTTATATTTTTAGTAGAGACAGGGTTTCACCTTGTTGGTCAGGCCGGTCTTGAACTTCTGAACTCAAGTGATCCACCTGCCTCGGCCTCCCAAAGTGCTGGCATTATAAGCACGAGCCAGCACGCCCAGCAAGACGTTACTCTTCTGTTCTGCTCATCACTCATCACGAAAGCTCTGGATCTGTGCTGTGGCAGCACAGAAGGAGCAGAGACACTGCTCATCTGGCAGTGCTGGATCTGGGGGTGGAGAGTTTCTGATGAAAGCCATGTCTGCCTGTTAGTGACAGTTCCCTCTGTTTTGTAAGATTCAATTATAATGGTGTCAATGGCAGTTTCTGCAACACAATGATGAATGCCACAGCAAGAAATAGCCACAGGAAGAAGCACATTTAAGTGATGGATGGAAGCCCTGGTCAGCTCTGAGTGTGTGGCTGTCGGTCATCATTCTTATTTACTGAGAGCAGTCCTCATCCCAGAAACGGCTGCTGTTCATCAGCCCAGGGCCACATTTCAGTGTCTGGAGGAACCTGCAGAAACCTGGACAAGGCTTTGCCTCAAAAGACCCTTAAAAGAGAAAACCATGTCAAAAAAGGTCTGTAAAGAAAATCAAAGAGAGGCCAGGTATGGTGGCACAAGCCTGTAATCCCAGCACTTTGGGAGGTCCAGGCAGGAGGACTGCTTGAGGTCAGGGGTTCAAGACCAGCCTGAGCAACATACAGACCCTGTCTCTAAAGAAATTTTTTTTAAATTAGCTGGGCATGGTGGTGTGTGCCTGTAGTCCCTGCTACTAGGGAGAGTGAGGCAGGAGGACTGCTTGAGCCCAGGAGGTCGAGAATGCAGTGAGCTATAATTGTGCCACTGCACTCCAACCTGGGCAACAGAGTGAGAACCTCTTTTAAAAATGAGAAAGAAAAAAGTAAACGAATCTGCTCACTCACATAAAAGTGCAGCAGAGCAACAGAAAGAACAGAATGAAGCTGGGGGCCACAAAGGAGAGAAGATAACAGAAGATAGCATTTGTCCTCTGCTTATGTGCTTAGCTGAAACATTCTGACTCTCATATACAAAAGGTAACACTCTAAATCCTACAATGACAAATTTCTTTTCTGCCCTGGACAGGGGCTCCTCCTTTTGTGTTCCTGTGCACAGAATTTAAAGGATGGATTTAGAGTCCAATAAACAGTTTCAGGTCTAAGTGCTAGGAGTTACTAGCTGGGGAACTTCTTTCCCTGGCGCCTCAGTTTCCTCATCTGTAAAATGGGAATTTTGTAAATGAGATAATGCCCATGTCTTATAATGCCTGACACGTAGGAGGCATGCCAATAAATATTAATTATTATCATTATCATTATCTCCATCTTTTTTTTTTTTTTTAGAGACAGGGTCTTGCTGTGTTGCCCAGGCTGGAGTGCAGTAGTGCTGTCATGGCTTACTGTAACCTCAAACTCCTGGACTCAAGTGATCCTCTTGCTTCAGTCTTCTGAGGAGCTGGGATTACATGTGTCCACCACCATGTCTGGCTAACTTTTAAAAAATTTTTGTAGACATGGGGTCTTGCTATGTCGCCCAGGCTGGTCTCAAACTCCTGGCCAAGTGGTCCTCCCACCTTGGCCTCCCAAAGTGCTGGGATTATAGCCACTGCACCTGGTTGATTTTTAACAATTTTAAATTAATATATAATTAGGGCTCTTTAAATGATATCATCTGGCTTTAGAGTGGGCCATAGATCTAATGACCTGTGTCCTTATGAGAGCAAGAGGGAAACTGAGACATACAGAGACACAGAGGGGAGGATGCCACATGAAGACGGAGGCAGGGACAGGGGTGATGCGTCTACAAGCCGAGGGATTGCCAGCAAGTACCAGAGGCTGGGAGATGGCATGGGACGGATTCTCTCTTGGACCCTCCAGAAGGGACCAACCCTGCTGAGACTCTGATTTTGGACATCTAGTCTCGAGAACTGTAGAGAATTCACTTCTGTGGTTCCAAGTCACCCAGCAGCCTGAGAGCGGAAACACAAAAGGAGGGGCCCCAATCCAGGGCAGCAGGAAATTTGTCACTGTCTGTAGGATTTAAAGATACAGTGTTACCTTTTGCAGATTAAAGAGGGTCAGAAGGTCTCAGCTAAGTGCAAAAGCAGAGGACAAACGTGATCTTCTCCTATTTCTAGCCCCCAGCTTACACTAAAGCATATCTCCAGGCAGTATCTTGATGTGGGGTTGAGGGGAGAGGGTGAGGAGGGAAAGGTGCAGGGTCTTAATCACCCTGGGCTCAGCGGGGCCAGGCACCCTCCCCAGGAGCAGCAGGAAGCAGGTGTGCCAACTGCAGGTGTGGGTCTGGAGGGTCCCAGGATCCAAGGTGCCCTGGACTCCCCTCACCCCCCAGTTGTCTTCCCACGTGTGTATTCCACCCACTGTCAGAGGGGCCCTGGAAAGGCATGGCGCCACAAAGAAGATGGAGTTTTGTCTAGACTTGCCACTCAGCGCTGGTAGGGGCAGCACTCTCAGTCACCTTATTTGTCAGGGAGGTGCCCCCATGTTGGTGGGGGGGGACACAGCACTGCCTCCCATGCTCAGCCCTCCTCACAGACAAAGCGCCCTTCCACCAATCCCAGGAATTTCTCCTCCTTCATCTTCTCTTGTGTCCTTTCCAAGGTAGAGAACAAGCCACTGAGAGGCTGCACTTAATTGTAGCTATTGTTTTGTGGCTGAGAGTGGAGACAGCTGTTGAAGCCAAATTGCAGCATCCACGAAGCCCCCACTGAGCCCTCCCTCCCTTTAAAATTAATGCCAGAGGACGCCTCTGCTGATCAGCAGGCTAGGCCAGCAACTCTGTTTCATGCTCGGTCTACCTTGACAAGAATGACTCCAATTCCCCTGGAATTCTCTAAGACAGGCCAGGAGAAACAGTGGGGTGGTTGTCCCTGAGGTCAAAAATGCCAGTCACTAGAAGCATCTGAAATCTGGGCAGAGAGCAAACTGTTGACACACAAACTGCGGTGTGGCTGGTCAGATGAGAGAGGGGAAAGGAAAGACCTGGGGAACTCTATAGGGACCTAGGGTGCTGGGGGCCACCTGCCATTTGCTGACAGTACCAGTCTTTCTGTCCACAACAGCACTGAGTTGGGCAGCCCTTGTTACAGAGCAGATGCTCAGGTAGGGGGCCTGAAGTGCTTCGTTGAAGGTCAAGGAGGTCATAAATGAGGACACCAGACTCCAAACCCCTCCATATTTGGTTCTTTTTACCACAACATACCATAACACCACCAATTTAAAACATTGAAAATAACTCTGCCAGGCTGGATGGGGTGGCTCACGCCTGTAATTCCAACACTTTGGGAGGCCAAGGCAGGTGGATCACAAGGTCAGGAGTTCGAGACCAACCTAGCCAACATAGTGAAACTCCGTCTCTACTAAAATTACAAAAAATTAGCCAGGTGTGGTGGTGAGCGCCCGTAGTCCCAGCTACTCAGGAGGCTGAGGCTGGAGAATTCGGTTGAACCCAGGAGGTAGAGGTTGCAGTGAGCTCAGATCGCACCACTGCACTCCACCCTGGGCAACGAGAGCAAAATTCCTTCTCAAAACAAACAAACTGCTCCTTTAAACTGTATTATTCAACTGTGAAAAACAATCAGAATAATGTCCATCAACAGAGGATTAAATAATTCCTGGTTCAACAGTTACAAAACCCCATGCAGCCATTAAAAAGAATGAGATAAATCTGTATGTGCTGACAAACAGTGCAATATGAATTAAATGAAAAAGCGGCATGATTCCATTTATATTAAAAATTATGTGTATGTGTGTGCTCAGGACCTTAAATAGCAAGCATGAATTACTTCATAATTTTAAAAAAGCCTAAAACATAAACTGTAATCACCAGCTGTCCCCATGGCCTGAAGGAGCTACTATGCTGTAGAGATTAAGAAAGACCCAACATTTAGGCTGGCATGGTGGCTCACACCCATAATCCCAGCAGTTTGGGAGGCTGAGGTGGGGGACTACTTGATGCTAGGACTTGGAGAGCAGCCTGGGCAACACAGGGAAAAAATAATAATAGAGAGAGAGAGAGAGAGAGAGACTCAGTGTTTTGAGGGGAAGGAAAATCATTTGTGGATAATTTTCAGCCAGGTAAAGCTTTCTGCCTGTAATTTTTCTTTTCCCACATTTTCTCTCTGATCCCTAGTTTCTCACCTGGTTAAATACCTAAACAAAAGGGATTTTATTTCTTTCCCCCCCTTTTTTTTTTTTTTTTAACTCAGGCTGGAGTGCAGTGGTACAATCTCAGCTCACTGCAACCTCCGCCTCTCAGGTTCAAGAGATTCTCTTGCCTCGGCCTCCCGAGCAGCTGGGATTACAGGCATGTGCCACCATGTCTAGCTAACTTTTGTATTTTTAGTAGAGACAGGGTTTTACCATGTTGGCCACACTGGTCTCAAACTGCTGGTATCAGATGACCTGCTGAGACTACAGACGTGAGTCACCATGCCCAGCCCAAAAGGGCATTTTGATGCCTGAAATCTGTCTCTAGCTTGCTATGTGGTTCCAGACACACACACACACACACACACACACACACACACACACACACACGTGCCTGCCACCCAGTCTTCCTCAAAGAAATAAATATACACACGTGCAGCTTAAGGACAAGTAGAGAGGACCAGTGTCATGAGGTGGGAGGGGGAGGGTTCCTAGGATATCCTACGCACGTTCTGGTATGGGGGGGCTAAAGGGCTATATCCCCCAGTCCAAGCAAGGACTTTGGGAATCCTTAGAATTAAAACATGGAACAGCTCAGCGGAAATGACCCAACCAATTCCACTGGACGTCGCTGCCAGAGCTGCCTGGTCTTCATGCTTTCTCACTATACACATGAAAAGCTATCACCTCTTCTCTGAGAAGCAAAGAAAAACCAGCCTTGTTTGTTTTCAGCAGACTTGGCAGATTCCCAGGCCAAGACTCAACACGTTGGCTAAGGGCTTAAAGAGCTATATGGGAGCTGACTCTAAACTTGGAGTTTATCTAAGGCTCACCCTCCAGTGCTCAGCAGAGATGAGCCCCAAGTTGGGGAGATGGGGTTGGGTGCAGTGGCTCACGCCTGTAATCTCAGCACTTTGGGAAGCCAAGGAAGGTGGATCATCTGAGGTCAGGAGCTCAAGACCAGACTGGCCAACATGGTGAAACCCCATCTCTATTAAAAATACAAAAATTAGCCAGGCATGGTGGTGGATGCCTATAATCCCAGCTACTTGGGAGGCTGAGGCAAGAGAAGCGCTTGAACCCAGGAGATGGAGGTTGCAATGAGCTGAAATCGTGCCACTGCACTCCAGCCTCGGCAATACAGTGAGACTCTGTCTCAAAAAATAGTAAAAAAAAATAGGGTGGGGAGACAGGTACACCCACAGCACAGAAGGAGTCTTCCTTTGGCTGCATGGGTCTGGAACAGCCTCAGTGCTCCTATGGAGAAGCAAGAGATGCCAGAAATGCCTTCTCCGGGCCAGGGAGGAAACAGGTTAGGAGCTGGCAGGAAGGAGGAACCCCCGGCACCCACTGTGCTTCAAAGAGCTGTTCTCCATGCTATTGGCTTTATTGACCGACCTGGAGTCAGCTTAAGTTTGAAGCTACTACCTGTTTGAAAACCACCCAAAACCAACCTTTTGCAGAGGAGAAAACTGAGGGCCAGAGATGGGAAGCACTTTTGCCTACTTGTTCCTTACAGAATAGGTACCAGGCAGGCTGGCACGAACCCCTGTTTCTCCTCCAGTCCCAGCTCTGTGCCTACTGAGTGGCTGGATGCAGCCCAACCTGGTTGCTGGGTATCTTTCCATGGCCGGATCACTAATTTGAATATGTAACATTTCCCTGCCAACGCGCTTTGTTCTTAAGAACAAAACCGTCCCCAAAACTCTGGCTGCAGATTTTAAACCCAGCTGCCACAACAGAATAGAGGTACTGATTTTTCCAGAATAACTGTAACAACCTTTGAAACAAAAACCTGTGCCTTTACAAAGGCTGTAATTACTAAGCGTCTTTCTCCTAAGGTCACTTTTGCAATCAGGACTTTGAGCTTATCCCGATTTGTCCCTCCTCTCTCTGCTTGAATCACCATAGCTCACAGAACAAGGCACAAGCTCTCTTCCAGCCCAGCTTAGTGGGAGGCATGGGCTTTGAAGTCAAACAAGCCTAGGTCAATATCCTGACCCAATGATGTACCTGCTCTTAGCCAGTTGGGGTTAAGCCCTCTGAGCCTCTGTTTGCTTGGCTGAGAAGACAGGAGAGGATTCTTAGTGTTGCTGTGAAGATTAGAACCACCTGGCATCAGTGCTCAAAAACAGTTGGAGCTACAACCCATTGACACATGACTGGATTAAGAGAATGTGGTCTATACACACCATGGAAAAGTATTCAGCCTTAAAAAGGAAGGCAGTTCTGACCCATGCTATTGCACTGGATGAACCTCGAAGGCACGATGCTAAGTGAAAGAAACGAGTCACAAAAGGACAAATACTGCATGCTTCCACTTACATGAGGCTCCTAGAGGAGTCAAAATCATGTAGACAGAAAGGAGAATGGTGGCTGCCAGGGGCTGGGAGAGGAGATGAGGAGTTAGTGTTTAATGGGTGGAGGGCTTCAGTTGGGAAGACAGAAAAGTTCTGGAGGTGGATGTGGTGATGGCTGCATAAGAGTGTACACGTGCTTAATGCCACAGAACTGCACACTTACAAATAGGGAACAGGGTCAAATTATGTTACATGTATGTAACCACAATTAAAAATATTTTTGGCCAGGTGTAGTAGCTCACACCTGTAATCCCAGCGCTTTGGGAGGCCAAGGCATGCAGATCACCTGAGCCCAGAAGTTTGAAACCAGCCTGGTTGACATGGGGGAACCCTGTCTCTATTAAAAAAAAAAAAAATTAGCCAATTGTGGCAGCATGCAACCATAGTCTCAGTGCTCAGGAGGCTGGTGTGGGAGGATCATGTGGGCCTGGGGAGGTCGAGGCTGCAGTGAGCTATGATCACACCACTGCACTCCAGCCTGTGTGACAGAGCGAGACCCTGTCTCAAAAAAGAATTTTTTTTAATGAACTGAATACCATGAGGATATAAGGAGAAGAAGACTATCCACAAGCCAAGGAGAGAGGCCTCAAGAGAAACTAACTCTACAAATACACTGATCTTGAACTTCCAGCCTCTAAAACTGTAAGAGAATGAATATCTGTTGCTGAAGCTGCCCAGTCTGTTGAGCTGCCAGGCCTTTGCTACGGCAGCCCTAGCAAAGCAATCCACCCTCTACACCATATACCATACCCACCGTCTCGCGCTTGAGACTATCTCACACTAATGAAGGGCCCTGTGATTTCATTCAGGCCATTGGAAGCCCATGGGTTCCCATACACCAGGACATGGCATGGCAGGGCCCTGGCCTCCCCATAGGATGTGGGGATACGACAGGTTGAGATTGCCTGAAATGCCGCTGGAAGCTATCGGTGAATGAGTCCAGTTATTGCCTGAATCGCAAAGATCCTCTCACATAGATGCTGTCTCAACAATGAAAATAATTGTTGGAAAAGACTTACTCTCATTGAATTGAAATGGGGATAGTTGTGGTCTTGCCGGAAATGGTACCTCCTAAGAGGAGCAGAGGTGGAGGCTGGGAGAGGGATGTGGAAACGGTCTCACGTTCCTGATTAATTACTTCCTTCCATTCCTCTCTCTGGAGTGTGCAGGAAACAACTTTTGTTCTCTCTGGATAATTCCCGAAAGTGGATGGAGGCACCTGCAGGTGCCTCCCACAGAAGAGGGCAGCCACAGGGGGCACCACGTCATATGATATGGAATCCTGACGCTGTGCTCAGTGAACTCCAGTTAAGGGTGGCAGGTATGCCCCAATGCATGTATTAGCCATGTCCAGGGGGCACCTTTGAAAGGCAACTTCGTGGCACGTGGGTTGATACCTAGAAACTTTGCTCATTCTTCAGAGTACACGTGGCGTCTGCTGCAGGACTCTTAGACCCTGGGGCCTAATCACAAAGCTCAGCTGTCACCAATGAGAGAGGCGGGCTCCACCAGCTCAGCTGTCACCAATGAGAGAGGTGGGTTCCACCAGCTCAGCTGTCACCAATGAGAGAGGTGGGTTCCACCAGCCTCTCGGCCAGAGAACCAGGAGGGGCGGCTCTTACCTGAGCACCACGCCCCGAAACTCTGCAACTGCAGAGACACCGAAGAAGCCATCTCCCCAGGGTGCGACATCCCCTAGCCCTTCACCACCCAAACACACACGGAAATGTGCCATCGCCTGGGAAGGGCCAGCTGGGCATGGCAGCTGGTTTCACCTGAGCCCATTTGTAAAAATCGTTTCTGACTAATGCCACATAAAATTAAAGGGGACAGAGATAAAGCAAATAAGAAAGAGACAGGAAGGAGAAAGGCAACACTAACGCTGCCACTGTTGCCCGTGGTGCCACACTTACCGGTTCTTGGAAGTAGAGCTGGTAATCAAACACTGGGTTGGCTTTGATACTCTCCATCGGGTGCACGTTGGGATTTGCCGGTATGAAGGGAGTATTCAGACTGGCCACTGCCCTACAGAAATAAGAGGCAGCAAGACTTAGCCCCTGTAAGGAGACAGTCTACAAGAGCCAGAAAGGACTTTGCGGTTCAAAACTGAAGCTCAGAGTGGGAACATTCTACGCACAAGGTCATACACTAGCAGTGAATGGGAGAATGGGATCAGAACTCAGGATTTTTGATTCCTAGCCCAGTGGGTTTTTTCCCACTAAACTGCAGTATTTCTCACCAACTTGCCTTAGACACATAGGCGCATGCGCGCGCGCGCGCGCGCGCACACACACACACACACACACACACAACTACATATGCTATAGCAACCCTGAATAGAATATGAAGACACAAATCTCTCTAGTTTTAAAATATGCATTCATTTTTTTCCCTCCCTTTATTCACTCATTGTGTCTCCTCTGGATTGAGCATAATTCTATGGTATATACCAGGGGAGAGAAAATGTAAAATGAATAAAATATCATTTCTATCCTCAAGGAGCTCATCGTAATAAATTAGAATAGAAAAAACACACAATGGTCTTATGAGACGACTATGACATGAGCCGTAGCACACAATAGCATGGGGGTTGGAAGGAGATAAGGAATTCTGAACTGGGCATCATGGAGGACCTTGTGGAAAGGGGGCATTTGGACTTGGCTTTTCAGAGTGGGGAGAGTTGGGGAGGGGAACAGGGCCTTCGAGGGGAACATCACGAGGTAGCCTGAGCAAATTCTAGAAGGGGGCAAAGCTTGCAGCTGTGTTCAGTGGAGCACGGAGTCTGCGTGGCTAGAGGCCAAATGTGGAATGGGCTATGTTGGAAAATAACAATAGAAAGGCAGTGGGAGGCCAGGCATGAAGGGCCCTGAGTCTGAACTTGATGCCCTAAGAGCCAAGAAAACCATGAGGGCTTCTGAGAAGGGGGGAGGGTGGATCAGTTGCAGTCAGGAAGATTAATCCAGCCCTGAGAGACCACACAGACACAGATGGAGAGGCCAGAAGCTGAGAATCCAGCCAGTAGACCATTCCATTATCACCCAGAGAGGGAACAGGATGCTAGCAAAAGGAACAGAAAAGACAGCTGGCCGTGGTGGCTCACACCTGTAATCCCAGGACTTTGGGAGGCAGAGGCAGCTGGATCACTTGAGGCCAGGAGGTCGAGACCAGCCTGGCCTGTGTTGTGAAGCCCCCACATCTACTCAAAGTACGAAAATTACCCAGGCATGTTGGTGCACACCTGTGGTCTCAGCTACTCGGGAGGCTGAGGCAGGAGAATCACTTGAACCCAGGAGGCAGAGGTTGCAGTAAGCCAAGGTCACACCACTGCACTTCAGCCTGGGCGACAGAGCGAGACTCTGTTTCAAAAAAAAAAAAAAAAAAAAAGGAGGAATAGAAAAGGGGGTAAATTTGAGGGGCAAACACAGCTTGTTGCTATCATCCCTTTAACCAGCATGTCATGCATATTTTGGTGAACCCAATTCTTAAGAACCAAGCTTTTATTTCCACTTTGAATGAGAGAGGGGACAGAGAAAGTGAGAGGGAAAAGCTAGAATATGCCTACTATGTACCCACGAGAAATTTAAAAAAAATTTAAAAAGTTAGAGAGATGAGCAGAACAACAGCATGAAAACTTTAATATTTTAGGAAACATTTGATTCCTTAGTTTTTCATAGAATCCTATCATTTGAGCCAAGAGTGAAACAGAACAAAGTTTCCTCATAGTTCCAATCTCATAAACTTAGCCAAATACAAAATAACTGAATTAGTTAGAGAAATTCAAATGGCAGCTGAGGATGATGTTTCTTTAACTTCCCAAGACCAGAGGCCGAAATGGGAAGTCAGATAGGTTTTAACTGCAGCTCACCAGCTCAAACCGCCAGAGTACAGTCTCTGGGCCCAAACCTGCCACCTGATAGCTCTCACTCAAGCTGTGAAATGCTGGTCTAACAATGAGCGACATGAAGAAAATGGTGGGGACCAGGACATGCTGGGCTCACTGCACATTTGCACAGCATTTTCTGGTGTGGAGTCAGGCAGGAGTTACCATCACCACTTTGTTGTTGAGAAAGCCAAGGCCTAAGAAGTAAAGTGATGTGTCCCACAGCTGATCAGGGCAGAATGGAAGGCCACTCTTTCTGTGTCTCAGTCCAGGACTGAAGACACACCTGTTGCCTCCCCTGTACCCCTCAAGCTCAGCCATGATCCTCGTGCATTACCACCGGCCACTCGGGCCCTGAATTATTTGTCCCATTGGCTGTAATTATAACAGGTGCTGCCTCCTAACACATTAGCTAATTAGATCCTGTTTTGTTTCGTTTGTTTTGTTTTTGAGATGGAATTTCGCTTTTGTCACCCAGGCTGGAGTGCAATGGCGTGATCTCACCTCACTGCAACCTTCACCTCCCAGGTTCAAGTGATTCTCCCGCCTAAGCCTCCCCAGTAGCTGGGATTACAAGTGCACATCATTATGCCCAGCTAATTTTTCTATTTTTAGTAGAGATGGGGTTTCACCATCTTGGCCAGGCTGGTCTCAAGCTCCTGACCTCATGATCCACCCGCTTTGGACTCCCGAAGTGCGGGGATTACAGGTGTAAGCCACCATGCCCAGTTAGGCTCTCTTATTAATGTGTCACCAGACACTAAAGAGCGAAGGTATCACCTTCCCAGATCACCTACTTATTTTTGAGAAGTCTTCTAGGCTTCAAGATCTGAGGAACAATTCTCACAGGAGTTCAAGCACAGCCTCCCCAAAATCCTTATAGCCCGAGGCCCAATTACCTCACTCTCTCGGGGTAGAAGAGAGCCATGGACCACACCAGCATGCCGCCCCAGTCGTGGCCAATGAACACTGCTTGAGAAAGGCCCTAGAGAAGCAGAAAGAAGGGAGCCAAATGTGGGGAGGTTTCTGGAATGGGATGCTGGGAGCCTCAGCCCTCAGCCAGCCCCTTTACACCTGGGCCTCGTCTCCTGCCCCACAGCAGCGTCCAAATGCCCGCCCTCCGAGCTTCTCCTCCCTGCACCAGCCAAAGACCCTCAACACAAATTGCCGGCCTTTTACATCTGCTTAGGAGGCTGGGGCCATAGGCCATGGGTTCCTTCTCCCTTTTACCTTCTCTCAAATCAAATTTTGTTTCGTCCTTTTCTCTTTTTCCTCCCTTCTATCTTAAAAGACCTCTTCACGTCCCATGTGCATCTTTTTTCAACTGATTATGCTTCCACCCCGCAATCCCACTTTTTTGGGAGCTCCACTCCCTTAAACTGTTAAAGGTTCAAAAGCATCTTTAATCTCTCTCTTTCTGTTGCCGGCACTGACGATGACGTCAACCCCTCTTTATGGAGCAGCTATAGCCACGTGTCACTTAAGGAGGGGGACATGTTCTCAGAAATGTGTCAGGAGGTTTCGTGGTGCAAACATCACAGAGCGAAACCTACATGGCAGAGCCTACCCCACACCTCCCTCCACACTGACCCCGCTGGTGGCAACCGCACAGTCACTCTAGAGACAGAAGGCTGTACAGAGTCAGGACTGGGTGGCCACTCTGGGCCAGGCCCTGTTCCCTGTCCGCATCACAACCAAAAGTTCCAAACCTAATCCCATGAAACTGAGAATCTGCAGAGGGCAGGGACCCCGATATCCTCATGGCGTTTTCCCTGCCGTGTCAGGCACAGTGCCCTGCTGGCGAACCAGAGGTCAGCTGCCTAGATCCTTTCTGTCTCCCACATCCAATTAAGAGGCCCTAAGTCCCACTGCCCTATAGCCCTCCCCTGTCCTCCACTGCTGCTGTCCTGGCTGAGCTGACCCCTCAGTCCATTCTGCCCCCATGACCTCCCTTGGGGAAGGGGAGGCTGTTACACCATGGAGTCTTGGGAGTGGAAGTGTGCTCAGCCAAGGCACATTCTCAACTCAGCACTGCTGATTCCCTTTCATTTGTTATCATTGAGCTTGACATTCCCAACAATGTCAAATGCAAGCATTAGGTTTTAGGAGTGTCAGAAGGATGAAAGTTTAAAGAGTTGGGAAATATTAGCCTATGGGATATTTTGAGATATCCAAACTTCTCTACCTGATACTCAAGGCTGTCTTCCCTGGTTCCATTCCCTGGAACCGGCTTCATTAAAAGACAAAGAAATAAGCTCATCTCCATCCTGTTCCCAAGCAATTCTTGCTCTATGCCATCTGTTTTTGTGATTTTCCCTGCCCATGCCCACCCACCTTTAACTGCCCCCAAAATGTGCCCTCCCTGCCCGTGTACCTCTGCTCCAGGCTGATGCCTTTTCTTTAATTACCCAGGCCCCAAAGGAATTCTCCAAAGATATCAGTTCAAAATAATGACTTACCAACTTATCCAGGAAGGTTACCATCTCCTAAAAAAGAAGACACGCAAACAAAATCAGCCACCACCCCTGTCCACCTCAGCCTTTATGATGGGCTGAACTGTGTCCTCCCCAAAACTGCTATGTTGAAATCCTAACCCCCAAGGCCTCAGAATGGGACTGTTTTTGAAGATACAGCCTTTAAAGAGGTGATTAAGGTAAAATGAGGTCATATGGGTGGGCCCTAATCCAATGTGTCTGGAGTCCTATAAGAAGAGAAGACTAGGCCGGGCGTGGTGACTCACGCCTCCCAGTACTTTGGGAGGCCGAGGTGGGTGGATCACGAGGTCAGGAGTTTGAGACCAGCCTGGCCAAGATGGTGAAATCCCATCTCTACTAAAAATACAAAAATTAGCTGGGCTCAGTGGCAGGTGCCTATAATCCCAGCTATTCTGGAGGCTGAGGCAGGAGAATGGCTTGAACCCAGAAGGTGGAGGTTGCAGTGAGCTGAGATCACGCCATTGCACTCCAGCCTGGTGACAGAGCAAGACTCTGTCTCAAAAAAATAAATAAAAAAAATAAAAAGAGATTAGACTGCACACAGTGGCTTGCACCTGTAATTCTAGAACACTGGGAAGCCAAGGGAGGAGAATCCCTTGAACCCAGAAGTTGGAGACTAGCCTGGGCAACACAGGGAGACCCTGTCTCTTATTAAAACAAAACAAAAAGAAGAGGAGGAGATCAGGACACAGACACGCACAGAGGAATGAGCACGTGAGGACTTATAAGAAGGCAGCATCTACACGCCCAGGAGAGCTCTCTGGAGAATCAGTTCTGCTGACACCTTGATCTTAGACTTCCAGCCTCCAGAACTGAGAAAATAAATGTCTATTGTTGAAGCTGCCTGGTCTCTGGCCCTTTATTACGGCAGCCAGGCTGAGCAGTGCAGCTGTCTATCTCTCAGCAGCCTTCAGAACACCACCCTTCCCATCCCAGCATCCTCTCAGGACCCAGGCCGACTGCAAACATGCACAGTGAGTTATTCAGTGTCCACCAATACTTATCCCTCACTGTCCCATTGCCACTGTAAGACAGCAAGCCTGGGCTCCTCCCTGGGCAGGGAGGGGAATGGAAGATAGCTGCCCTGTAGAGCTTGCCCACGTGCTGCTGCTGCAGGGGAGCAGTGAGGCTAGTTGCACCCCAGGGACAATGCATTCCTGCCCCCCCCCACCCACTGTCCTGACACAGAAACTGGCTTCTTTTGCTGAGCAACGTCTTTTGAGGGTTCATTCCCGCTGAAGCTTGCACCAGCCCGTCATTCCTCTGTACGGCTGAACAGTGTCCCACCGTAGGGATGGGCCACATTTTCTTTATCTATTCGTCAGCTGATGGACATGTGGGCTATCTCCACTTTTTGGCTATTAGGACTAATGCTGCTGTGAACACTTGTATCTGGGTTTTTTTTGTGGACATACATCATCGATTTTCTTGGGTAAATACCTAGCTGTGGATGTACTCATGATTTTTCAAAGGTGGAACAGAAGGATACGAGCACCATGCTGTTTGTTTTTGGTTAAAGGACTTTGTTCAAGAGAACAGTTCTCCTAAGTGACCCAAGGTGACAGTCTCAAGAATGGATTTTGATGGAAATAAGCAAGATCCAGGTTAGAGGACAACAGCAGGATAGGGGCTCCCAGGGTCACTGATGAGACCTTGGTAGGACTTCAGGGAGACATGTGGTGGGATCAGAAGCAGCAGAGTGCAAGAGGCAAGGACTGGGAAACTGAGTAAGGAGAAGCAGCCCTGCCTGGAAACGGCACTTTTACCCCTTATTGCTTCTGATATGCCAAAGCAGCACATGAAGCTTGGCGGCACACCTGAGGGGACAAGTTCCCCTGGGCTGTGACTCAGAGATGGAGACTTCTGTAATCCTAGTGTGGCCAGCAGCGTTGCTAGTTTCCCAGCCAACCTGGGGGCTGCTTCCTCCCCTGGGCTCCTCCAGCCTTTGCTTTTGCTCCTGAGCTTAGTGGAGGTTTGGGTCCCAGTCTCTCCGCACCTTGGCCTCGGCCTCCCCTGCCAGCACTTAAAGGATGGTGCTTACACCTGTCTTAGAGCAGCAACTCCATCCCTGCTGGTCACCAGTCCACAAAAATCTGGCCTAGGTCTGGCCAATAACATCTTTACCAAAATAAAGTGACTTTCTCAATGCTCTAGATGCAGAGACAATAGAGTGCAGTACTGCGGGCTTCCAGCCTGGCTCTACCAGCTGCTGACCTCAGGCCATTACCTTTAACTTCTCGTGACTCAGTTTTCTCTTCTGTCAATTGCCTAGAGGAAGACCTGACACAGTCAATGCTTCATACATGTTGGCTATCACTTGAAAATATTGTTCAACTTTCAGTAGGAATTTATAACCAGAGGCTATGAAATGATGCTTCCCTAAAATGTGAATGGGCATCCCAGCTTCAGATTTATATCAACAAAAAACACATGGTGGGGAAGATGTTACAGAGGTTACCCAAGATCCTTCTTACCTTACATAACACTTCCATGCAATATTCTTCTATTTCTGCAATTAAAAACAAAATACATACATTTAACTCACGTTATTTAAAAGATATCAACACATCAAAAGGGCCCTTTTGCAAAGGAAACCAAAAACAAAACCACAACAAAACCCCACAGAAACGTATGAAACTCGACTGAGGTAGACCCCGGTGTTTATTTTTGCTTTTGTTGCCTGTGCTTTTGATGTCATATCCCTGGGATCATTGCCGAGACCATCGTCAAGCTTCCCCGCTTATGTCTTCTTCTGGTAGTTGTAAAGATTCAGGTCATACATCTAAGTCTTCCATCCATTTTGAGCTGATTTTTGTGTGTGGTGTAAGATAAAGTTCCAATTTCATTCTTTTTCATTTTTCCTCACCACTGTTTCTTTGAAGAGAGTGTCCTTTCTCCACTATTCTTGGTACCCTTGTCAACGATCAGCTGACCACATACGTGTGGATTGACTCCTGGGCTCTCTATCCACTGAACTATGTCTGTCTTTATGTTTGTATCACACTGTTTGTGTCATACTATAGCTTTGTAATATAGTTTGAAATCAGAAAGTGTGCTTCAAATGCCTCCAGCTTCATTATTCTTTCTCAAGATTGCTTTGTCAAGATTGCTTTGTCTGTTTGCGGTCTTTCGTGGGTCCATAAGAATTGCAGAATTGCTGTGTCTATTTTTGTGAAAAATGTCATTGGGATTTTGACAGGGATTGCATTGCATCTGTAGATTGCTTTGAGTCATATGAGTACCCAACTCAATGGGTAGCAAGATTTCAACAATAATAGCAATTTTAACAATAACGGTGTTTTAACAATAGCAATTCTAGAAAGCAAACAGAAAAAGAACAATAAAAAGAGAAAATAGAAGAAAAGATTATCAAAGAAATAATGCATGGAAAGTTCCAAGAACTAGAAGATAAATGTGCCCAGCAAAGTGGATGAGAAAAGACCCAGGTCAGAGCACAACATCATATAATTTCAGATAAAGAAAAGATACCCAAAGTGTTCAAAGGGAAAAACAACAGCCACATAGAAAGGCTCACGAATCAGAATGGCTGAGATTTCTCAACAGTAACAATGGAACCTAGAAAAGAGTGGGGACAAACCTTCAACATTTTAAGGGAAAATGATTTGCAACCTAAAATCCATTGTCAAATCATAGGAAAGGTAGACATACGCGATCTGAAATGTGTGTGTATGTTTTAAATCATTATGCTTGGTTTTAGAATTAATTTTACATAATGATCTTTCAACAACAGTTAGCATCTATATTATGTTTTTCCTTAGACAAAGTTAGAGTTAGGGTAAGACTATAAGTTTCAGGTTTTCTCCAGGGCAGTTCCAGTTTGTATGTTTTGTTTGTTTTTCGTTTTTTTGAGATGGAATCTTGCTCTGTTGCCCAGGCTGGAATGCAGTGACATGATCTTGGCCCACTGCACCTCTGCCTCCCAGGTTCAAGCGATTCTCTTGCCTCAGCCTCCTGAATAGCTGAGATTACAGGTGCCCGCCACCACACCCGGCTAATTTTTGTATTTTTAGTAGAGAAGAGGTTTCACCACGGTGGTCAGGCTGGTCTCGAACTCCTAACCTTGTGATCCGCCCACCTCAGCCTCCCAAACTGCCTGGATTACAGGCGTGAGCCACTGCACCCGGCCCAGTTTGTATGGTTTTAATAGTGTCTCACTTTTGAGAGTGCTCTGGTTTGAATGTTAAATGATGTTACTAAGTTATGCCTAGGGAATTCAGAGAAGACTACAGTATATGTGAAAGAAAATTAAACATTTTAATAATTGCATTTAAAAATCAGAAGCCCTTAGCTGGCTTTCCCAGCTGTCTGAACAAAAGGCCTTTTTTTGTGTAACATGCTTTTGTGTCATTCAGGAGGCAGCAGCAGAGGCTAATTCGACAGCACAATATTCAGGGTTTGACCACTTGAGACGCCCCCTGTGTGTGACATGCTCAGTCCTCTGAGTGGACCCCTGAGTGACCAAGAGTCCCGGTCCATGTCAGCTGGCTTTAAACCCTACAGCCAATCGTGCTTGATGTGATTATGGGGAGCAGCTCAGAAAAGGGGTGAGCAGCCCTGCTGGGTTTAACTCACTGCCAGCTGCATCGCCAACACCTGGAGGACCAGGGCTGCTGCTCACGCCTGGCTGCTTCCCATTCCTGCCTCCACATCCAAGGTTCTTAACAGTTCAGGACTGAGGACCCCTCTGAAGCTGATAAAAAGCAAGTGGCTCTACCCACCAGGAAAATGCTCATAAATCTACATGTTGTCTCAGAGGTTCCCATGCCATCGGACACCCATCCTGGATAGATTCCCGCAGGGATCCACAGACACTGGGTTAAAAATCTGGCCTATGAATTACCATACGACCCAGCAATTCTGCTCCTGGGTATATACCCCAAAGAACTGAAAGCAAGGATACAGACAGCTATTTGCACATCCATGTTCACAGAAGCCAAAAGGTGGAGACCATTGAAGCATCCATCGGTGGATAAACGGCGAAGCAGAATGTAGTCTATCCATGCAATGGAATAGTATTGAGCCTTAAAGAGGAAGAAAATTGGCCAGGCCGCTCATGCCTCTAATCCCAGAACTTTGGGAGGCTGAGGCAGGTGGATCACCTCAGGCAGGAGTTCCAGACCAGCCTGTTCAACATGGTGAAACCCTGTTTCCACTAAAAATACAAAAATTAGCCGGGAATGTTGGTGAGCGCCTATAATTCTAGCTACTCGGGAGGTTGAGGCAGGAGAACCATTTGAACCCAGGATGCAGCGGTTGCAGTGAGCTGAGATCACGCCCCTGCACTCCAGTCTGGGCAACAGAGCACCACCTAGTCTCAAAAAAAAGGGAAGGAAATTGTGGCACCATCTACAACATGGAAGAAACTTCAGGACATTAGGCTAAGTGAAACAAGCCAAACACAAAAGGACAGATGTTATATGATTCCATTTATATGAGGTCTTTAGAGGAGTCAGATTCATAGAGACAGAAAGTAGAATGGGGGTTTCCAGGGACTGGGGAGAGGAAGAACTGAGGACTGAATGCCGCCTTTCAGTTTTGCAAGATGAAGAATGTTCTGGAGATGGATGGTACATTCTATGCCCACCACCCGCTATGACCAGTGGGAGATCCCTTGGATTTTGGGCCTTTGGGGCTGCTGCATTCATTCAGAGTGTGGGGGGCAGGCAGGGGCATCTGAAGCTCAAAGTGCAGAGACACAGGGAACTGTGGGAGAGGAGAGAGGTGAAGTCAGACTCCCTTAAGGGGAAGGCTACTCTGATCTGGGACCAGGGAAACCACCGAGGCGTGGAGCGCTCAGGTAGATAAAAGGCAGTACTAACACAAGACAGCTACAAGACAGCGCACCCACCGTGAAGAGCAGACGACTCTCCATAGCCTTTCATGTCCAGAGCTAGGACCCGGTAACCCGCCTGGGCCAGCGCAGGGATCTGGAAAACAAACAGGCACACTCCAGCATGGCCTCCTCAGTCCCAGGCAGACACTCCCTCTTTACTTCCCTCCATCTCCTTCTTCCTGTAAATGGCTCAAACCAAAGACCCACGTGGCACTACCTGGTATCTTCACCGTGGGGCTGCAATGAGCCCATTTATATAGGGCTCTGTGGACAGTGGTAGGGCTTGTGCATGGCAGAAATGCCACATATAAAAGAGCATCTTCCCTGGCAAAGCTCTTGCAGATCTCCATACCCAGCACAGAAGCCTCCCAGCAGAGCGTGTGGAGTGTCTTAAAGAATCTGCCCTTTTCTAATCTGCAAAGGTACCTCATGCCCTAGCATAGCCCTGAGGTCTGGAGTCACCTTCTGCCCCAACTGGTCACATTTTTGTGTGTGTGTAATGGAGTCTCACTCTGCTGCCCAGGCTGGAGTGCAGTGGCGCGACCTCAGCTCACTGCAATCTCCGCCACCCAGTTCAAGTGATTCTGCTCCCTCAGCCTCCCAAGTAGCTGGGATTACAGGCATGTGCCACCACAGCTAATTTTTGTATTTTTAGTAGAGATGAGGTTTCATCATGTTGGCCTCAATCTCCTGATCTCATGATCCGCCCACCTTGGCCTCCCAATGTGCTAGGATTACAGGCATGAGCCACCGTGCCCAGCCCCTGGTCACACTTTGGAGACAAAGCTCCACTGTCAGGTTTCAGCTTCCTCATGGACGTCCACGTCGGGCCATACCATCTAGACTCCCCCAACCTCACCCTGACGGGGTGCACCCTCCCCAGCTTTCCTCACCTGGTACCTCCAAGAATACCAGCTCTCAGGAAATCCATGGCAGAGGCACACGGCAGGGCCAGAGCCCAGCTCCACAAAATGCAGACGGACCCCGGGCTGTGGAAGGGAAAGAGGAGCAGGCAGTGACCAAGCACCAGGCCCCGTGGACCCAGGCACCGCAGCATCTGCAGAATGCCAGCGGCGTTTCAGTCAGTTGCTGGATTGCGCATGACCCGGATTCTCAGTGAAAGGCCCCAGTGTCAGATGAAAATGGCTGAGAAGAGGCTCTGGCCAACCTACTCAATGACAACAGGAGGCTCTCACGTTGACCTAAGAACTCTAAAGACATTACATTGGAAAACAAAACAAAATAACAACACACTTCTCCTTCCTCTCTACAAGGGCCCCATAGTCTCAGAGTTTCTGGTGCTGTTCTGATGTGTTTTCAGTATATTAAAGAGGGGACTGATATTGTGCAGAGCATAATATTCACGGTCACGTGCCGAATACTATTGCAAGACTTTTCCTTAGTTCAGCTAAAGACAGGGTCCTTGTCCCACGGTCATGAAAATATAGGCTTGCAGACAATTTGAAGTGTGAGTAAAGAGCAGGGTGTTATTAGGTGAAAGGAAAAAGTGGGGAATAGGGACTCTCTGCAAGGCCAGAGTTCCCTGCTAGAGCACTTCCAGCTCGCTGTTGGAATCCCAGGTTCCACGCAGGAAGAGGAGGAGCCAGGCTTTTCCCTGCTGCAAAGAGCAAGAACTCCACTCCAGTGCGCAGGCTGTTTGGAGTTTCTCTGGGGGCCCCTCCCACCTCGCTGTCTCAATACCATGAGTGTTTCATTAAGAGCTGCTGACTTCTTAAACATGAAATTTGTTCAAGCTTTGCCACACCTGTAGTCTTTTTGGGGGCTATGGGTGTGGCAGAGACCGTGAGGGCTTGACAAGCTCTGTGTTCCCATCCTCTTCCAGGCACATGTTAGCATCTCGCAGAGCACCTCCCCCTCCTACAGTTGGTGTGGCCGCGTGACTGAGCCCTAGCCAGTGTCTCTGAAGCAGAGGAAAGGCGCTGCATCCAGGGCTCACAGGACCCTCTGTGTGCAGCCTCCCTCCCTTTGCCTATCTCTGCCTGAATGGCGTGGGCCTTGAGGAAGGTGGAGGCAGCGGAGAAAAAGAGCCTGGTTGCTTGAATGGCTACATGGACAGAGCCCACCACACACTGTGCTGTAGGTGAGAAACACACTTGGTGTGAAGCCACTGAAAGGGACAGTGTGTTTGTTACAGCAGCTGATCAGCCCTGACTGTTATGGTGGGGTCCAGCCAAATGAACCAAATAATCAAGTGCCCTGTTCTTACCCCAATTACATATCACCAGTGTCCTAAGGGAAATGCAGGAGAACAATCAGAGTCACATTATAGATATTCAAGTGGAACAATTCCACTTAGCTGTAAGATGACTCCAAGCTGTGCCCCACACTGGAATTTTCTTTTTTGGGCAGTGAGGGAGATGTGGTCTCGCTCTGTTGCCCAGTCTGGAGGGAAGGGGCATGATCATAGCTCACTGCAGCCTCAAACTCCTGGGCTCTAGCAGTCCTCCCACCTCAGTCTCCCAAGTAGCTGAGACCACAGGTACATGCCACTACACCCAGCTAATTTTTACATTTTTTGTAGAGATGGGGTCTCTCTATGTTGCCCAGGCTGGTCTCATACTTCTGGCATTAAGTGATTCTCCTGCCTTGGCCTCCCAAAGTGCTGGGATTACAGGCATGAGCCATCACACCTTGCTCCACAGGAAGTTTCATTCATGATTCCTAACAAGCTATTCTGCTCAAGAAAACATTAGGTGGGCATTTCGCAGACTCCCTCACAGAATGTTTATCAGAGTTTGTTCCATGGTCTTTCCTTTAGCACTTGGCAAAAGTTCACTTTAAATTCGATTTACCTTACACTGAGAAATGTTTCACACTTAGATCTGATCAAACGATCCTAGCTCGCCTGTGTTCTAGCAGGTGGGAGGGGTCCCCAGAGAAACTCCAAACGGCTTACTCTTGAGCTTTATCATCTCATTATAAAGCTGTGGATACTGAGGCTCACAGCTTCATATTGACTCAGCTGACTAGCCCAGCAAACATACGTCCTTTCCTATCCTCATTTTTTTCTGTGTTAAAAAAAAAATGTCCGTAAAGCCAGAACACAAAAAGATCTATTATCAACCCGGTTTAGGATTCAGTGGCAATCAATGCACCAGCCCCCTGAGAGCCTGGTGCAGCTGGGACTCCCCAGAAGTTTGCTGCCAGCTCTGAAATACAGGGTGGGGGGAAGACAGGGTGGAGGAAAGTGATTCTAATCACACTCCTTCAAGGTCAAATAAAGAATCTCTTAAAACTGGATATGCAAACCCTAAGGGAATTACAAAAATAACCCTGTCCATGGTTACAACCCAGCCCCCAGCCCTGGGTGAAAAGGCCCTCACTCCTCTTTACCACCAGAGACATGGGACCTGAAGGCCCTGAAGAAACATTCACCCCTTCAGGAGAACCCAGACTCATAGAAGGAATGTCTATCAGTGATGCTGACCAGTAGCTTTCAGTACCAGAAAAGCCTTTTCTTATGATGCAAACCCACTCGTGCTTGGATGCCCACTTTACAACATTTATGGTGGCTGCCTCCACCCTCGCAGAACCCATTCTGAGCTTAGATCCCATTCTGAGCAGGGGCTTCATCCTTGCTATAACCAAACCACAGAGGCTATGAACATAAAATCCCTGGGGTCATGGAAGGCCCTCCACTCATCTCAGAATATTAATATACTGAGGTTTTCCTCCAGAACAGCAAGGGTCCCCAAGGTCTCCAAGGCCAGCACAGCCACGGCCTCCAGCCCTCCTGTCTGTCAGCCGCCATCTATGGAGCAGTGGCTGTCGGGCACTACGTCCCGTGGTCTGCATACAACATTTCATTTAATTCTTACAGAAACTGCATGGAGAGATGTCGTCATTTCATTATAAAGGTGTGGATATTGAGGCTCACAGCAGTAAGATGCTTGCCCAAGGCTGCAATCTCAGTTAAGTGGCCACACCAAGATTCCAGCTGGGTCTACCTGGCTGCACAGTAGCTGTCTGGCCATTTTTTTTGCAGATGAGTGGACCCGCAGCTTTAGGTCCTTTTGTATTTAAATGAGGCCAGTGACAAATGAGGAAAGATCCCAAAGTGAATCCATGAGGATGTACTAAACCCCTACTGTGTGTCAGCAAGCCAAGTTAGATCTCCCAGCCAGGTCACCAGCCAGTGGCCTCTGCATGTGGCCTTGGCCTTATGATAACCCTTTGAAACAGAAAGAACATCTGAATGACCCTTTCCCTCTCCTTGCCCTCCATGTGGGCTCCTTGAGGACAGGTCTGTCTTAATCATCACCGCACCCCTTCTATCTAGCCTGCACCTGACAGAGGAAGCGCTCTCCTATACCCCCACCAAAAAAAATTAAAAATACCTGTTGAATGAAAACATCTTCTCCCCCAACACAGGCCAGCTGTGCACGCGCTTTGGCCCCAGACTGGCCAAGCTCCCTAGCCTGCTGTTCTGCGGGGGTTTGGCCGCAGCAGTCACATGGCTTTACAGAATCTGAGACAGGGCTTGTGTCTTCCATCCATTACTAAGGAATGAGATTTGCAGGAAATTCCATTTCCTTATAAATAGTGGATTTTTTTTTTATTATTATAAAGTTCTGGGGTACATGTGCAGAACATGCAGGTTTGTTATGTAGGTATATACATGCCATGGAGGTTAGCTGCATCCATCACCCCATCATCTACATTAGGGATTTCTCCTAATGCTAACCCTCCCCAATCCCCCCAACCAAAAAAATATTAAAAAAATAAATAAATAGCAGATGTTCAGCCACTCTCAATATTTAACAAATGTCTCTGCTGGCCACTTTTTTTTGAGACAGGGTCTCACTCCGTCGCCCAGGCTGGAGTACAATGGTGTGATCACAGCTCACTGTAGCCTCCGCCTCCCAGGCTCAGGTGATCCTCCCAGCTCAGCCTCTTGGTTATCTCTGCTGGTTATTTTAGGTGACCTGGTTAGAGAGCACTCAGCAGACTGAGAGACAGAGCTGACTCACCTTTATTGTCACGTACCCGTGGCTCACGTCACTTGGATTGCAAGAGGTCAGCAGAGGCGCCAGGGTATTGAGAAGCTGTAAGCAGGAAGGGCGCAGTGAGAGAGATGACCGTAGCCTCCTTCCAAGAGAGGCTGTCCCGAGTACCAGTGCCAAAAGAGGCCTCGGAGGCCACATTTGCCACGCCATCCTGAGCCCTCCTGGTGACTGACCAGCCCATCTCCCTCTCCTGCCAGCACAGCCAGACTCCACTCTCCCTCCGGCTTTCCAGTTGAGTGGAGCCCCAAGACTGAATTCTGGCCAATGGAAGCAGAGGGAAGAGCACAGCTTCCTGCCTGGCACATTAAACCCCGAAACGATTCTCTACATTTCTCAACTCCCCGTCTTCCAGCCGGGTGTCCAGTGTGACCTCAAAACTACAGGTAGAAGACAGTGGGTCCTCCATCATCCCGAGTCCCCAAATGACCGCATGAGGCAAAGTCCCTGGCTGCTGCCCACCGAACATCGTGTAAGCAAGAAGCAAAGATCCCTTGCTCTAAGCCACTGAGAATCTGGACTTCAGTGAATATTATTTGCGTCTGTGACAGCTCCTCCAGTGGTCGCCCAGACTCATTTGGGACACCAGGAGAAGCTCACACAGCAGTCACTCCATCATTGCTCCCCTCTGTCGAAAGGTCACTCCTTCAAGTTGGCCAAAATCAAACTCTCTGGGCCTTTGTATTAGTTTGTTCTGGCTGCCACAAAATACCAGTTTATGTGGTTTCAGGAACAGATATTTATTTCCTCACAGTTCTGGAGGCTGGAAGTTCAAGGTCAAGGTGCTGGTGGGGCTGCTTTCTCCTGAGACCTCTCTCCTTGGCTTGCAGATGGCCGTCTTCTCCTTGTGTCTTCACATGATCTTTCCCTTGCATCCTCAAGGCCCTGGTACCTTGCTGTGTGTGTCATGATCTCTGCCTCTTCACCCTTTTTGGGGGGGTCTCCGCTCTGTCATCCAGGCTGGCATGCACCAATGTAATCACAGCTCACTGCGGCCTTGACCTCCTTGGCTCAAGTGATCCTCCCACCTCAGCCTCCTAAGTAGCTCGGACTATAGGTGTGCACCATCATGCTCAGCTATTTTTTTAAGAGACAGGATCTTACTATATTGTCCAGGCTGGCCTCAAACTCCTGGCCTCAAGTGATCCTCTCACCCTGGCCTCCCAAAGTGCTGGGATTACAGGGGTAAGCCTGGCTCCTGTCCTTAATCTCTGCTTCTTCTAAAGAGACCAGTCAGATGAGATTAAGGACCAGTCTTGTGACCTCATTTTAACTTCATTATCTCCTTGAATGCCCTTTTGTCAGACCTAGTCACATCTTGAGGTATTAGAAGTTAGGACTTCACTGTATTAATTTTGGGGGACACAGTCTAGCCCCTAACAGCCTTCCACTGGCAGGTCCCAGGCCTGTTCTCAGGAGTCCTTGAGGGCTTACACTACCCTGTCTCAGTAAACAGGAGATTCCTGAACAAGGAATCTTTATGGTGGCTTTTGTCCCTTACTGGAATCAGTTTCCCTGAGGAGGAAATAACAAGGAGCTTGCTACCAATCACATGTGCGTGAATATTGCCTTATGCATGAACCCTGCTGCTGGACACGCCATGAATCCTACTGCTGGACTGTCACTTTCAGTCCTAAAGGTGTAACCCAAGAAAAAATTCATTCTTCTCAATGACTCAGTTTTGTGACCTCTAAAATGGGGACATAAGCTAAGAAATCTAACTCCTTTATAACCATGGCAAACTCTGCCTGGATGTCTGCAAAGGGGGACAAAGGAGGTGAGTCCCCCAACCTCTGTGGCATCTGCAGAAGATCTGGGGGCAGGGACGGACTCAATGTGATGGTGGAGGGCAGCATGGTGCCATGAGTCCATGGTCAGGGGAGCCAAGGCCTGTGAGCAGAGCCGGTGCCCCTCAGGGCCCCTCCTCCTATGTGTCCACAGTTTCCTAGGGGATACCCCTGCTTTTGGGGTGGGGAAGGTGAGGGGTTCCTACTTCATGATCCTCTTGTATGTTTGTGTAATTTACAAGGCCTGTTCATGACTGACGCCTACTGCCTTCCTCTGAAAAAGAGACGCAGGCTCCCCTGTTTAAAAGGGGTGATCTTTCTGTGGGGATATAAAAGGGTATAGCTGCCGTGCAAAACAGCACTGAATTTCCTCAAAAACCTAAAAATAAAATTTTGCCTAGGCGTGGTGGCTCATGCTGTAATCCTAGCACTTTGGGAGGCCGAGGCGGGCGGATCACTTGAGGTCAGGAGTTCAAGACAAGCCTGGCCTACATGGGAAACCCCGTCTCTACTAAAAATACAAAAATGAGCCAGAAATCTCTTAAACCTGGGAGGCGGAGGTTGCAATGAGACAAGATCATGCCACTGTACTCCAGCCTGGGCAACAGAGCAATACTCCATCTCAAAATAATAATAATAATAAATAAAATAAAATAAAAATAGAATTTCCATAGGATCCAGCAATTTCAATCCTAGGTACACACCCAGAAGCACTGAAAACTGAGTCTCAAAGAGATACATGCACACCCACGTTCATACCAGCGCTATTCCCAATACCCAAGAGGCGAAAGCAACCCAGGTATCCTTGGATAGCCGAGTGGATAAACCCAGCATGGTGTAGGTCCACAGTGGAATAGTTAGTCTTCTGCCCTAAAAAGTAAGGACATTCAGACTCCTGGGGCGATATGGGTGAACCTTGGAGACATTATGCTAAGTGAAATAAGCCAGTTACAAAAAGACAAATATTGTGATTCCACTTATATGAGGTCCCTAGAGGAGTCCAATTCATAAAGAAAAAAGCAGGATGGGAGTTGCCAGGAGCCGGGGCAGTGGGAATGGAGAGTTGGTGTTTAATGGGTGCGGAGTTTGATGTGGGGAAGATGAAAAAGTTCTGGAGGGGAATGGTGGTGACAGCTGTATAACAATGCGTGTGTTCTTAACATCACTGAACTGTACGTGCGCGCACACACACACACACACACACATACACACACACACACAGAGAGATGGTAATTTTTTTTTGAGGTGGAGTTTCACTCTGTTGCCCAGGCTGGAGTGCAATGGCGTAATCTTGGCTCACTGCAAGCTCCACCTCCCGGGTTCAAGCGATTCTCCTGTCTCAGCCTCCTGAGTAGCTGGGGGTACAGGCATGTGCCACCACCCCCAGCTAGCTATTTTTTTTTTTTTTTTTTTGTATTTTTAGTGGAGATGAGATTTCTCCATGTTGATCAGGCTGGTCTCGAACTCCTGATCTCAGGTGATCCACCTGCCTCAGCCTCCCAAAGTGCTAGGATTACAGGCATGAGCCACTGCACCCGGCAAAGATGGTAAATTTTATGTTACATGTATTTCCCCACAATAAAAAAAAAAAAAAAAAAAAACAGACTAAAAGGGGATGCTGTTCATTTTTCCTTCTATCTTTGTCTTCCTCCTACCCCTGAGACAAAAAGAAATGAGCCATGATTGACTTTCCCAGTTTCACAGGACAGGGATCTGTGACTCAGATACGATGAGGGCACAGACCTAGCAAGTGTTACAGGCACATGGGTTCCCTGACCTCAAGCCTGATGCGCTTTCTTCTCTGTGGCCTGGGACGTGCAGGTCTGTAGAAGGACAAATGAACAAAGTGTGGGCAAGATGCTTTAAGGTTATGAAGCAATTGGGTGTATATTTTAATTTATTCATTAAAGACAAAAAATATAAATTAATCTTGTCATAGGCTGAACTGTATCACTCTCAAAATTTGCATGTTAAAGTCCTAGCTCCCAATACTTTTTTTTTTTTTTGGAGACAGAGTTTTGCTCTTGTGGCCCAGGTTGGAGTGCAGTGGTGTGATCTTGGATCACTGCAACCTCCACCTCCTGCATTCAAGCTATTCTCTTGACTCAGCCTCCCGAGTAGCTAGGATTACAGGCACCTATCACTACGCTCGGCTAATTTTTTGTATTTTTAGTAGAGACAGGGTGTAGCCATGTTGGCCAGGTTGGTCTCGAACTCCTGATCTCAACTGATCTGCCCACCTTGGCCTCCAAAGTGCTGGGATTATAGGCATGAGCCACTGCACCAGGCCTTAGCCCCAATACTTTAGAATGTGACTGTATTTGGAGATGAGGCCTTTACAGAAGTAACTAAGGTTAAAGGAGGTCATTAGTCTGGGCCCTAGCACAGTCTGACTGGTGTCCTCATAAAAAGAGGAGGTTAGGAAGCAGAAAGTCACAGGGAAAAGCCATGTGAGGACACAGGGAGAAGGCGGCTGTCTGCAAGCCAAGGAAAGAGGCCTCAGGAGAAACCAACCCTGCTGGCACCTTAATCTTGGACTTCCAGCCTCCAGAACAGTGAGAGAATATATATCTGTTGTTGAACCCACACAGTCTGCAGTACTTTGTTACAGCAGCCTGAGCAAACTAACCCAGTTCTCTTTGAGGCAATGGCTGTGCATCCTTGGATGTGTGGCAGGCTCAGCTGAGTACCAGCTCTCTCCTGCCTCCTCTCCCCTGCGCTCACAGGATGAGGGGGCTGCACTCCTGCAGAAGGCTGTGGACTTGGTGAGGTCAGTGATCTTAGGTCGACCCAAAAAAGGAAAGGTGCCTCAGACGTGGAGGAGCAGGCTAATCCCCAGGTAGCCCCAGGGACATCATGACAGCTGTCCCATCCACCTCGGGAGGGAAAGGCTTTTCTTAAGAGGCTTCCCTCTGACTGCCAAGAGGGTGTGAGCTGGGTGGAACTAAAGGGCTGTACCTGAGTGCCAGCGGCATGCTCGGGCATGCCAGGTAGGGGCCTTGACCCTTAGGGTAAACATTCTCCATTTACTCTCAAAAGTGAGGTTAAGATGGCCTTGAACATCCCACTCTTGCTGCCAGTTCCCCGGCCCTGACCCAAGACTAGTATAAATTCTTGTTACCCTGTTCAGTGACTACAGAGAAAGAAGCAATGCTCCTTAGGGACATCATGCCGACTGCACAGGGGGTGACAGACTCCCAACCCCGGAGTGGCACCCAGGTGTCATTCATGGAGCAATGAACTCCATGGACAGTGGCTTCTCCACTCAAGTCCAGAAACCACAGATGAGCATGGGAACCTTGCTCACTTCAAAGTCAAGTTACCTGGATTCTGGTCACTTTCTCCAGTTCCCTCAGGGCCGTGTCAGTGTCCTTGACCAGGATGGTGACCATTCCCAAGTCACGGGCTGGCTTCAGATTAGCCCCGATGTCATCCAAGAAAACGACCTGAGCCCAAAACAGCATGGGAGAATCCCAGAAAGAAACTCACCAGAATGCAAACAGGAGCTACTTTATGAGATTGAAAACTCCTTTTCTTTTGTAACCATCTACTCTTAAAATGGAAAGCATTTAATTACATAACATACACATGAAAACACAGATACATATGACCCCACACAGACCTACTGGCCTCAGCTACTTCTGAAATTGTAAGAGTATTAGGGGAGGATACACACTGATCAAGGTGACATTAAAATTCATCTGGGAAAATCAACAGGCATAAGTAGACCAAAAAAATGTATCTGGGAAAAAAAACTGTAGTGAGGGCAGGGAGTCAAACAATTTAGGAAGTGACAAAAGGCAGAAATTTGGCACTAGAAAAGAAGCAGACTTATCTATGAAACAGACCCAAATACAAATAAGAATTTAGTTTCTGAGAAAAGTTTCATGTCCAATTGGTAAGGAAGATTGTTTAACGGTCTTGGTATGACTGGTTAACAGTCGGGGGAATAAAATGGATCCTTACTTTACATCTTACCCCCAAATAGATTCTTTTTTGTTTTTTTGAGACGGAGTCTTGCTCTATGACTAGGCTGCAGCGCAGTGGCGCAATCTCAGCTCACTGCAACATCTGCCTCCTGGGTTTAAGTGATTCTCTTGCCTCAGTCTCCCAAGTAGCTGGGACTACAGGTGCACATCACCACATCCAGCTAATTTTTGTGTTTTTATAGAGAAGGGGTTTCACCTTGTTGGCCAACATGATCTCAATCTCTTGACCTTGTGATCCACCCACCTCAGCCTCCCAAAGTGCTGGGATTACAGGTGTGCACCACCGTGCTCAGCCAGATTCTTAATGAATCAAAAATGTATATGTAGTAAGAAAGAAAGTGCTAGGCTTCGTGGCTCACACTTGTAATCCCAGCACTTTAGGAGACTGGAAGGATTGGTTGATACCAGGAGTCCAAGACTAGCCTGGACAATATAGTGAGATCCTTGTCGCAATGAAAAATAAAAAATTAGCCATGCATGGTGGCATGAACCTGTGGTCCCAGCTACTTGGGAGGCTGAGGCAGGAGGATCACTTGAGCTCAGGAGTTTGAGGCTGCAGTGAGCTATGATCGCACCACTGCACTCCAGCCTGCGTGACAAAGTGAGACTCTGTCTCTAAGTAAAAATAATTAGTTAAACAATAAATAAATACATAGACAGAAAAATCCTGGAATTCATAGTAGAAATCATGGGTGCATGCATTTACCATCTTGGACAATGGAAGTCTAGAATTCTAAGCAGCTCATCCAACCTGGAAGCCATCGATAGGAAGACTGATATATTCCGGTGCAGGCTTAGATTTGGAGCCCTGCTCTGAGGCTGGCTCCAGGCACTGAGATAAGCAGAAGCAAAGTCCAGGAGGAGAAAAGGGAAGTCCCGGGATGGAGCATGGCGAGGACTCCGAGGCTAGAGTCCAGGGTTTGCTCTGATCAGTTTGTTGGGAGGTGGGGGTTGGAAATGTGAGGGAAAGGAATTTAACCTCAGTCGAATCACCTTTTGCAGATGAGAGTAGGGACACACAAGGAGAAGAGAGCTTTAGGATAGGTGATCTCTGGGGATAGGCTCAGGGCACAGGGTGTCTGGTGGGAGAGACCATGGCAATACTGGAGCCTGTCCTCACCCACCTTTTGTGGGGATGAACCTGACTAGCCTTGTGGCCTTGCACGTCTCCCAGATCCCCATTTCTTTGTAAGTAAACTGAGGCAGCTGGGCTAAAACAGCTTTTGATGATGCCTGTTTTGATAAAAGTTCTATAAGAGCTATACAATGGGGCCAAATGCCCAACTCTGGGAGAATTTTCTAGATCAAAGAACGGGTAAAAATTGTTTAGGAGAAGCCCTGGTCTGGGAGAAGGGGACCCAGAGCTGTCCTGCCAGGCCTGAGATATACCCCGCCTGCTCACTCCTCAGTTTTTCTCTGGTTGCAATATCTCTGAACATCCTTCTCCGCTATAGGGAAGTGTCTCTGTACCTCACTGGGGCTGGCCTTCAGGGTGTCCAGTAGAAACTTGTAGATCTGAGGTTCAGGTTTGACCATTCCCACCTGACATGACTCTATCAGGAAGTCAAAGTGCGTCTTCAGCTCACACATCAGCCGGGCCAAGCCGTCTCTCTCAGCACGGTCGTCCAGCCAGGTGTTGGTGAGGATGGCGGTTGTGAATCCTGAGCAAAAAGCCACCAGCGGATGGACCAGCTACATAACTTCGCCCTGAGATGCTCCAGATGCCCCCAGGGAACCCCAATGATGGGCCAAGCAGGTCATGCTCACTTATATCAATCCCTTACGCTCAGCTTTCAACCAACGAATTGGCAAAGAATCATCTTGACCCATAAACATCTCTGACACAGACACGAACATGAGCTGGGTTCATTCAAGGCCTTCAGAGGCCCAGATGGGGACAGTACCCTCCTTCCTCCTTGACAACAGTGGAGCAGTGTTTTTACATTCATCAGCTCATTTGATCTCTACCACCTCTGGGGTGGGCAAGGTGATCCCACCCTCCCAGATTCACAGATCAGCAAACAGAAGCTCAGATCAGTTACAAGCCGCCCAGAGCCACACAGTGAAAATCCAGCATTCTTTCTAGTCCGTGCTATTGAAAACTCTGCTTGACTAAATTCCAGAATACTTTGCTTTGGCTATCAGGGACTGGGTTCCCATTTCAAAACTAAAGAAGTAGACATAGAGATGGATTATCCCCCAGCTTTATCTGCCTAGTGAGTGAGGGTGAGAACCAGGCAGTTCTGGAAACAAGACACTGAATAGTTGATGGTGAGACTCTTCCCATGTAATAGGAGGCAGGAATTACAGACACGGAATGGCTCAGCCACAGCTGGATAAATCTACTGATAAGAGGGTGGAATGGTTTCAAGTATGCCTATGACAAGAGTCAGGTGCTCACCCCGAGTCAACGCCTATGGAAGAACTTGACCTCTTGTCTTAGACTATATGACATCATCTGAGCCCACGTCAGCCAACTCATAGCTCAGACACTCTGATACGCAAAGGCTGAGAGAATCACAGTTGCTAAAAAGGCCTTGTTTTTTAATCACTGTGACAAAAGATTGTGTCATTCAGGTCATTACTAAAGAGCCACTGAAGGGAAGAATGATGCTCACAAGGCAGTCATGGGCATCAACTGCTTTATTAAGTAAAATTCTGCCATTTTTCCAGTAATTCTATTTTAACCAGTGCTGCTTTTGCATTGGATAAAACTTGCTTTGGAGCCATGTTTTAAGAACGGCTTTCCATCATGGCTCAAAAGATCTGTGATGTCAAAACTCACTTCGTTGGATTCTGACCTAATGCTTCCGAGGGTTCTGTGTGGTCAGGCCTGAGATTGGCCAGTATCAGATCCTTACCTTTCTTTCTGAGCGTGAGAGCTGCCTGGAGCATGGGGCGGTTGATCTTTCTGGCTGAAATTGCCTTGCCAAAGATTTGACTGACAGAGAAATTCTCAGGCAGGGAGATTCCAGAGGTCTCGGCACACTTCCTGCAGTTTTCTTCCATGAGTGGTACCCACTGTCAAAGTGAAGTGAGGGGACAATTGGTACGGCCACTCAGCAAAGCTCTGCAGGGTCTACTAAACCCAAACCTGTGCATTCCCTGTGACCAAGCAATTCTATTCCTGGACATATACCCACTGGAAATGCCAACATATGTTCTCCAAAAGACATGGCTAAAAATGTTCATAGCTGTGCTCTTCCTAGGAGTCCTAAACCAGAAACAACCCACTAACAGCAGAATGAGTAGAGTGTGTGATATTCACCCACAGTCATAGCAGTGCTATTGTCCACTAACAGCAGAATGGGTAGAGCATGTTATATTCACCCACAGTCATAGCAGTGCTATTCCTAAGAACCCTGTCTTAGCCCATCTCAGCTGCTATAACAAAAGACCAGAGGCTGGGTGGCTCATAAACAGCAGAAATTTATTTCTCACAGTGTTGAAGGCTGGGAAGTCCAAGATCAAGACTCCAGCAGATTTGGTGTCTTGTTAGGGCCTGCCTTCTATCTCACAGATGGCACCTTCTTGCTGTCCTCACATGTAGAAGGCACTCAATAGCTCTCTGGGATCTCTTTTATAAGGGCACTAATCTCACTCCTGAGGGGTCTACCCTTATAACCTAATTACTTCCTGAAGGCCCAACTCCTAATATCATCACTTCTGGGGTTAGGATTTCAACATAGGAATTTTTGGGGGGACACAAACACTTGCACCATAGCAAGCTCCAAACTGGAAACTACCCAAATGTCCACTGTTATGGGCTAAACTGTGTCCTCCCCAAAATTCCTGTGTTGAACTCCTAACCCTCAGACCCTCATGATGTGACTATCTTTGGAAATCAGGCCTTTAAAGAAGTACTTAAGGGAAAATGAAGTCATTACAATGAATCCTAATCCAGTAATGAGTGGCCTACATAAGAAGAGATGAGGACACAGACACACACAGACGGATGACCATGTGAAGACACAGGGAGAAGATAGCCAAGACTTGCTTTTTTTTTTTTTTTCTCTCTCTCTGCTTTCTCCCATGTAAGGATACAGCAAGAAGGTGGCTATCTGCAAACCAAGAAGAGAGCCCTCACCAAACACTGAACCTGCTGGTGCCTTCATCTTGGACTTCCCTGCCTCCAGAACTGTGAGCTATAAATGTTTGCTGTTTAAGTCACACAGTCTATGGCACGTTTGTTGTAGGTAGCAGCCCAAGGTGCTGTATAAGAGGCATCCCTAGCAAATGAATACACTCACTAATAGCAGGATGGATTGTGGTAGATACACATCATCATTGCAGCACTGTTTGTAATGGTGCCAAACTGAAAACTACCCAGGCCCCCATCAATAGAAGAAAGGATAGAGTGGGGTATATGAACATGACGGAATGCCATGCAGCAATGAGAATAAGAGGATCCATGGCTGCATGCAGCAGCTATGAGTCTCACCCATAAATGTTGAGCAAAAGATGCCAGACCACAAAAGAGATGATCTGCACAATTCCATTTATGTAAAGTCCAAAACAAGTAAAAGCGATCTATTGGGATGGAAGTCAGAATGGTAATACTTTTGGAGGGATGGTGTCCAGAGTGCGGATATGTGGGTGCCTACAGTGCTGGGAATGTTTCATTTTCTTGATCTGGGTGCTGGTGACATTAGTATACTCAGTATCTGAAGAGTCATCAAGCTGTACGCTGTGTGTACTTTTCTGTCTGTATAGTATACATACACAACAAGTTAAAAGATGATATTCAATCCCAAGATAAGACATTTTTTTAAAGACAAGTCAAATGTAAATAGCCCTTTGCTTGATACAGATTAGTCTTCCAGGCTTCTTCCCTCTAGCCATGCCAGTTTCCTAGAAGTTACACATCTATCAGAAGCCACTCAAGGAGCCTGAATGAAATGCAGGATTTTCATAGCAATTACTAGAAATTTGCTCTAAAATCTGTATGTTCATTGAAAATATAGGCTGGGCATGGTGGCTCATGTCTGTAATCCTAGCACTTTGGAACACCAAGGTGAGTGGATTGTTTGAGCCCAGGAGTTCAACATCAGTCTAGGTAACATGGTGAAACCACATTTCTGTCAATAATAATACAAAAAAACAGCTGGGCATGGTGATTTGTCCCTATTGTCCCAGCTACTTGGGAGGCTGATATGGGAGGATCACCACAGCCCAGGAGGTCAAGGCTACAGGAGCCGTGATCGTGCCACCACACTCCAGCCTAGGCAATAGAGTAAGACCCTGTCTCAAAAGGGAGGAGGAGAAGGAGGAGGAGGAGGATGAAGAAGAAAATATATAGCATTCCCTCTTCCTTACCTTCCAACAATACTACTGAGGTTTTTTAATGGATTAAATAAAAAGTCAATAATTCAGTAATGTTCTTCCCAATAGTCTCATCACAGTTTTCGTTCACCAGTTGCCACAACATATTAGCATGTATGTTTTAAAGTGACTACAATGCTACCATTAATATTACATTTGCCTTCACAGAAAAGATGAGTGTTTGCTGTTACGGTGGGCCCCAAGTACTCTGACTGAGTGAAGCCTGGCTATAATTCATAGAAGTTTTGAAAAATACAGAATGTTTTATCTGTGTGCTTATAAGTAGATTCTCAATAGCCTTTCTTCTTAGAGAGACACTAATTGGAAATTCAAGTGGTGTTAGATCCTGATTATTTTGTTAAAAATATTCGAGATTATACTAACCATATTAACTACTGTCTATTGAGCAATTACTATGTGCCAGGCATGGTGCTAAGCACTTTCCATGCTTCACAGCAGCTGATGAAATGGGTAGCATGACAACCTCTGTCGTAAAGTTGGCAAATCTGAGACTTGGAGAAGTGAAGTAAGTTGCTGTGCTCATACAGCCTGTAAGTGGGTGCTATGATTCAAACCCTGACTTCTGACTCCAAGTCTATCCATTATCTGGCTATTAAACGAACAGATCCAGCAGCCCTGCCCAAAAATAGTCACTCTGTCTGTCGTAGCTCCCTGGCATACATCTTGGAAGAACTGGAAATTTCCCTCTGGTTGGCCAAAGAGATGACAAGCCAGTCTTAAATGCCTTTTTGTACGTCTCCAGGCCTTTTAGGTCAGTCTTGGGGGTTAGGCATTGTAAGGGGAAGATGGGTGAAGAAGACATGGCCCTGCAGGTGAAAATGTCCATCCAAAGGGCTCTGTGTGGTGACATCCCCTCACCTGGGAAAACGTGATCTCCCCTCTCATGAGGCGAGCAGTGGGACCCTCCGGGCCGCCTTTCTGGAAAGCATCACTCAGAAGGCCTCTGGAAAACACAAAGCACATCAGGAAGGTTCTGTGAATTTCATCATGGCAGCACATGGAGACGGACGCTGTTCATATTCATTGAGAAGCAGCCACTAGAAAGGCATGCTGCCAGCAACTGGAAAATGCAAACACAGTTCACATTGGGATCTTTGCCCACAAGGAGCCATCCAGCTGAGGACATGAGACTATACAGTAATATGCTCCATGGAGAAGCTGCTCAGAGGAAACCACCTGAGAGCAGCTTCAACCGGAGGTGCTTCCTACTTTACCATTTAAGGGTCAGAACCAAGAGTGGGCACATGGCTATCACTGTCCTCGTGTGCACCAGCCACGGTCTCAAAGGGCTTTTTCATCAGTTCACCTTCCTCAAAAAGAATGGAATATGTTTTTTCTGGTTTCCATTCTGCCTATCTAGTTTCTATTTTATCTTAATCTCATCTTCTAACCTTTTAAAAGTTTCCTGCATTGGTCCGTGCTCACACTGCTATAAAGAAGTACCTCAGATCAGGTAATTTATATAGAAAAGAGGTTTAATTGGCTCACGGTTCTGTGTGCTATACAGGAAGCGTGGCTGGGGAGGCCTCAGGGAACTCACAATTATGGTGGAAGGCGAAGGGGAAACAAGGCACATCTTACATTGTTGTAGCAGGAGAGAGAGAGAAGGGGGAAGCGCTACACACTTTTATAAACAACTAGATCTCATGAGAACTCACCATCACGAGAACAGCAAGGGGGATCTCTACCCCCATGATCTAATCGCCTCCCACCAAACCCCTCTTCCAACATTAGGAATTACAGCTCGACATGAGATTTGGGTGGGGACACAAATACAAACCATATCACTGTGTTAAGGCTGAACTGTGTGCCCCCATCCCAAATTCATACACTGAAGTTCTAACTGCCAGTACCTCAGGATGTGACTGTATTTGGAGAGCGGGTCTTTAAGAGGTAATTTAAGTTAAATAAGAGCATACAGGTGGGCGCTAATCCAACAACAGGACTGGTGCCCTTATAAGATGAGGACACAGACACACACAGAGGGTCAACCAGTGAGGACACAGGAAGAATAACACTGTTAACAAGCCAAGGAGAGAGGACTCAGAAGGAACCCACCCTGCTGACATCTTGATCTTGGTCTTCTAGCCTCCACAACCATGAGATAAAACACTTCTACTGTTGACACCACCCAGTCTGTGTCTGCTGTTACATCAGCCCCAGTAAATAAATGCACTGAGTCACAGACAAACGTATTTATTTGTGTAAATGTATTTGTTCTGTTACTCAGGTCTGGTAATTTTAACTGGCTTGCCAATTCAACTGGAATTACCAATTCCCCATCCTGGGAGTTTTATTTCTGATAATAGTCAAGTATACCTTTTATTAGACACCCTCTTGCAGGTAACAGTGATCGGTTCTGGACCAACTATAAGGAGACATATACCTAATATCTGTGGCCTTGCTCAACTTTTCAATGTTGGCAATCGTTGCCCCACAGCTTTGCCAACAGTTTTTTTTTTTAAACCACTTTCTTAAGGTATAATTATTGCTACGGTTTGAGCGTTTGTCTCCTCTGAAGCTCATGTTGAAATGCAATCCCCAATGTGGCAATATTGAAAGGTGGGCCTTTAAGAAGTCGTTGGGTCATGAGGGTTCCACCTTCATGAATGGAGTAATCCATCCATGGGCTAATGGGTTAATGAATTAATGGATTCTGATGGGACTGGGACTAGTGGCTTTATAAGAAGTGGAAGAGAGGCCTGAGACAGCACATTGAGCCCCCTTTCAAATATCCAGTTATAAGCAACAGAAAATGCACTAAGACAATTGCATAGCATCAGATTCACATGTTGTAACGATTCAATGATTTGCAGTAAATTTACAGCCTTTCAAAATGAAATTGTTGCATCAAAAGGCAAGAATATTTCCTAGAACAGAGAGTAAAATGGTAAAGCAATTAAAATTATGAACCAGAAGGTAAGACCTGTTTGTTGACCTAGTGGAAGGAGCTAAGGCAAAATTAACATACTTTATTGAGGACTTGCAGCCCAGGATACACTTCCACTTCACCCGTGGGTATGCTCTCTGTGGCCTTTGTTACAAGCAAGATTTTAAAAATGAAAGGAAACTAGGAATGGGCTGATGGAAAGTCATCTGACAGGAATTCTCTCTGGTTTACAGAAGTAATACTGGTTAGTGATTGGTAGGTGGCAGGCCACGTTTCCATTAGCAACCAGAACAGGGTTTCCACTAACCCTTTACTATAATTTTGATGAATGCCTAAGTTAAGCATCAAAGAACTAGAGAAACCAGTGTGTGAGTGCAAGGGCTGGAATGCGAAAAGAAACCCATTAAGACCCCGCCGGGGTTTTTTCCGACCCTAAAGCCTGATTGAATAATAATCACATACGCCTCACACCAGGGCCCACTAAGATTAAGAAACTTTCCAAGACCCTAGGAAAAGCTTTTCAGACCCTAGTCCCTAAAGATTAGATACAGACTAAAAGACTCCTGTTTGTAGGTACAATCCCACACGTAGCATGGAGCTTTAAATGTATATAAGCACTAGAAAATAACTTGCAACTTTGAGTCTTGTGAGTAACTCCAACCTTCTCCCACAATGGGTTGCAGAAACAAACTCCCTCTTTCCCAGTGTGTATGCATCTTATTATTGGACCATGGGAACAAGCTAGCAGCTGGACCTCGTTCTGTCCAGGAACAGCTACACATCTGTGGAAGTTGATCATCTGAGTTGACTCTATACCCAATTAAAACCGAGTGGAGAAGCGAAGGGAAAAACATCGAAGGTTCAAAATATTGCTCTGTTGTTAAGAACAAATAGCTTCTCTTCAAAGGGTTTCAGTCTATATTTCTTTGTTCTCTTCAAAAAAGTAATCTTATCCATTTATCCATCAGCCCTCCCTATCTCTGCTGTGACCAAACATGCCCAAGCATTACCTGTCACCCAGTAACTGTCCTTCCTGTCAAAAGCCCACCCTTGCCCCCTTGATGATGTCAACAGTAGCCTATCAGAATCAGCCTAGATTGTGTGGTCCAACCCCAGCCCACGGGGGAGGACACAGGAACAGGGTCTGCATTAGGGATAAAAATTGCTGTTCTTTGTTCTGTGAGCTCTCCCATGCCTCTTCCTTGCATGCAGGAGACACCTTCTAATCCCAGCGACTCAGGAGGCTGAGGCAGGAGAATTGCCTGAACCCAGGAGGCGGAGGTTGCGGTGAGCCGAGATCGCGCCATTGCACTCCAGCCTGGGTAACAAGAGCGAAACTCCGCCTCAAAAAAAAAAAAAAAAAAAAGAAGAAGTAAATTGTTTTGCTGAGAAAACTTTTGCCTGAGTGTTGGTTCCACTTTGCAGCACTGAGCATTTTTAGCTCCAAGAATGTAATTCTGAGAGAGGAGAAAGGAAGAAACTAGTCAGGCAGACAGTTAGGGTGAGTCCTCCATTAAATTCTTTCAAACAAAAGAACAGCCAGAGAAATCAAGTCACAGGTACAAATAAGGGAACTTGCCCAGGAGGCTTCCCTAAGACAGACAAGAAAGGCTACACAGGTGACTTGGCCAGATGTGCCTGCAATGGAAAATTCCATCCCCTGACACATGTACAGAAGGGAAACAAAGCAACATAGAGTAACTCAAGCTAAGAGCCTGCATGTGTACCAGGAGGATGGTGGAACTACCAGAAATGCATGCCTCATGCAAATGAGACACCCAGCCCCATATGGGTTTCTTACAGAAGCCTCTGCATCCAAACTGTGAATCAGCAACCCATTTTTCCAGGACCCCTCTCTGTGGCAGACAGCTTTCTTCTTTTGCTCATTAAACTTTCGCTCCAACCTCACTCTTGGTGTCCACATTCGTTAACTTTCTTGGTCGTCAGACAAAGAACTTGGGGTAGGACTCAGGGTACTACCTGAGCAACACGAGGCTGCTATACTGTGGTGCGCTGGTGAGCCTGTAACCATCCTCTGCAAGCCCACCTGCTGAAACTGCTTGTTGTAACTGGAAACCAGTTTTATCTCTAGCTTCTCAGAGAATCTGCCCATGGTTGTTGCTCAACAATCAGAGCTTGGCAGCTCCCCAAACCCTCAGAGTGCTGAGGAACTTTCTCAAAGAGCAATTCAGGCCATTTCTCCTTTTTCATAAAACCTCTGACTTTTGTCTTTGTTCCTGGGACATATCAAAGACCACTGGGTCTGCGTGTGTGTGCTCCAAATTGCAACTCTTTCTTCCCAAATAAGACATTGAATTTAGAGATTCATCTCTACATCTTTGATTTTGACACACTCTTGAATTATAGGGCGTGAGTTATGATGTCCAGTGTGTGGCATTTTAAGGCTACTTGCCTTCAGTTAGTCTAGACCCCACCTAGCAAGTGACTTCAAGAAGTAATCAGCTGAAGACAGTGAGTAAGCAGTGTAAAAGCAAACTACATATGGCCTGAGAAGGACTCTGTACTTCTATATTTGAGTCCTTGTGGACGAACTGCAACCTACCTTAACAGAGAGACAAGACTGAAGCCCTAACTTAGGAGTATGTACCTGTAACAATAGCTGAGTCTTAGTCAATCCCAGCAGCCGTCCTTCAACCATTCATACACTGCTGAGTGCTCAATCTATGTTCAAGTAAGGGAAATACTGAGCTGTAGCTAATTCAGCTGTTCTGTACCTCATTTCCCTTTTTTGGTCCGTAAATCTTCTTCTACCATGTGGCTGTGTGGAAGTCTCCGTGAATCTGCTGTGATTCTGGGGGCTGCTGGATTCACGAATCAATCATTGCTCAATTAAACTACTTTAAATTCAATTCAGCTGAAGTTTTTCTTTTATCAGCTATGACTGCTGTCACATTTTAAATGTCTCTTTGGGCCTGATAATTTAATTTACTCCTCAGATACAGTTTTTTTCTTTCTTATTTGGAAGGCAAATTATTTCAGTAAACAAACAATAAGAATCGCAGGACTGGTAAGAGAAACAACAGTCACAGGACTAATGGGAGAAAAATTTTCTGGACTGATGAAAGGGATTTGAGTCCTATAATCAAAAACATTCATTCACCAGGGAGCCAGGCATGGTGGATGGCACCTGTAATCACAGATACTTGGGAGGCTGAGGTGGGAGGATCACTTGAGGCCAGGAGTTCAAGACCAGCCTGGAAAAAACAGAGAGACCCTGCCTTAAAAATGAACAAACAAACAAGGCAACCAAATACTCACCAAGTACTGGAAAAAAATTAAGAAGAAAAAGAAACAGAGCAGGCATATGTTGGAGGAATGTTTCAATTCCTAGGATAAAAAAGTGTAACAATCAAATAGAAAAACAGATTATACACAAAAGAAAAACAACTCAGACTGGTATTAGCCTTCTATTCTGCAACAGTGAATTGCCAGAAAATTGTTGAGCAGTGTTCACCACTGATTGAGATGAAAAGAAACAATGGCCCCAAAATCCTATTCCCAAAACAACTTATTTTGCATACATGAAGGCAGGAGAAAGATTATCAGACATATTAGGACTAACAGTTTACCATCACACATCTTTCCTGCAAAAAAAAAAAAAAAAAATCGAGAATGATTCCCAGTCTACCTAAAGACAGAACACAATTTTAAAAGGGGAAGGTTGTGAAGAGGGCATTTAGATTCTCAGCTGCATGGATGTTCTAACAGGTAACTTGGAACATTTTTCACACAATTTGGCATTTTTCATACAATTCAAATTTAAAAGACTGATTCTCATTTTTAATGAAATTGGAAATTCAACAATCACTTTTTTATTGTGGTAAAATATATATAACATAAAGTTGACCACTGGAACCACTATTGGGTGTATAGTTCAGTGCCAATGAATATTAATATGTCTGCCCCTGTACAGCCACTGCCGCCAACCATCTCCAGAACTTTTTCATCTTTCCATCTTCCCAACTAAAACTCTGTACCCATTAAACAATAACTCCCCATCCCCATGCCCAGCAATCAATTAAAATCAGATTATATTGCACACATTTTATAACCTCCTCAGTCTCCCAGAAAATACTAACTATATATGAAACGTAATTTTTTTTGAGGCAGACTCTCACTCCGTCGCCCAGGCTGCTGTGCAGTGGCGTGATCTCAGCTCACTACAAACTCTGCCTCCTGTGTTCAAGTGATTCTCCTGCCTCAGCCTCCTGAGTAGCTGGGACTAGAGGTGCCTACCACCACGCCCAGCAATTTTTGTATTTTTAGTAGAAACAGGGTTTCACCATGTTGGTCAGGCTGGTCTCGAACTCCTGAACTTGTGATCCACCCACCTAGGCCTCCCAAAATGCTGGAATTACAGGCATGAGCCACCATACCTGGCCTGAAATGTAATTGTTATGGGATCCTTGGGTGTTGCTTTGCCAGCCAGAAACCTGTGGCCAGTGGCACCTTTGCCCCAGTTTTGCTCTGGCCTGCTGGGCTTGTTCCACCCTCTTGGCCTGGTAGGTTGCACTCAGCTCACATTCACTACTGGCCTGGATCCCATGCCTGCCAAGGACGCACCAGGTGTGACGTGGTGAGGGGTGTGTGGGTGAGCATGGGGTCTGGCCACTGTGCACAGCCAGGCACACCCGATGCAGGGGGTAGGCAGCTCCGGGCACCCACATGGGCACTGGCTCCCTGTGAGGCTGCAGCTAGACCAGGCATACCATAAGCAGCTTCCATGGGTGATACTGGGGAATGTGGTGTGGTGCCTACAAGTTTGAAGATGCCAGGAACCAAAGAACCCTAATGAGGGTATCACAACCCTGGCCTGGGGGGCTCCTAGGTCTAGGCTCCCTGAAGGGCCACAGGTCTTCTCTCCTCTCTTCTCTCCTTCTTGTTGCCCACAATGTGGTGGGCAAGGGTGTGTTTCAGCCCTGTTTGTGTGACAGCCCTTTTAGCCCCACCTTTCAGCAGGTCCCAAATTCCTGTCCTGTGTCCAGGAAGAATGAGGTAGGCAGACAAGTGGAAGGTGAGCAAGACGATGAGGAGCTTTCTTGAGCAATACAACAGCTCAGAGGAGACCATCAGTGGGCAGCTCCTCTCTGTAGCCAGGGTGTCTCAGCAAGTGTTTAGCTCTCAACAGAGACGGCAGCTCCTCTCTGCAGCCGGGCATCTCGGTAAATGTCCGGCTCTGAGCAGAGAAGGTAACTCCTCTCTTCTGGACAGGTTGTCTCAATGAGTGTCTGGCTCTCAGCAGAGCTTTCCTCTCTGCTGAGAGCCAGACACTCATCGGGATGACCAGCTGCTGAGAGGGTAACTCCTCTCTGTTAGGCAGGTCACCCTGACGTGTGTGTAGCTCTCAGCAGAACGGGTAGTTGCTCTCTGCAACTGGTCATCCTGTGGTCTCCTCAGCTGTAGGCAGACAGGAGACCATGGGGTGGGCAGCTCCTCTCTGCAGCTGGTTGTCCTGGAATGTCCTAGAGTCTGGTTGGGTTTGAGGCTTTTACAGGCCTCAGAGGGGAGGAAGTGCATGCTGATTGGTCCATGGGTAGCCACAGGCAGGCCTGTAAAAGACACCACGAATTCCCACTCTGTTCCGTGGGACCTGCAGCTTGGCCCCAGGCTTCAGGCCCTTCCCAGCTTGAAGGTGGGGCTTCACTGGGTAACTGCCCCTCCTGCCCAGGAGCTTGTCTGCCTCCTCTTGCGGTTCATAGTGCCCAGGCTGTTTGTGCCAAGGGATGCCTGCAGGTCAGGTTGACCTACCCTCGGCACCCCCTTGGCCTCCCTCCATGCTCATTTGTCCCCAAAGTCCTGAGGAGGTTGAGGTGGCAGGGGGCTACCGTGTCAGCATGCCCCAAGCATGTGTACACCCATCCAGGTGTCAACAGTACCCAGGCTCAGCATCAGCTTTGCTCCATGATTGGAGTGGGTGCCGCCAGCAGGGAGTGGCCAGGGATCAGAAGGAGACATTTCCAAGCCTGCAGGGGTAAGGGGGGCCTTCCCAGGCCCCCTAAGAGTGCAGAGATGCCTGGGTCCGCAGCTACAATTTGGACAGCTGCAGCCATGCCTGGGAGGGCAGGGCTCGTGTCTGCCCCCAGCTCCCGCTGGCTCCATGGAGCATCGCATCACCCTGGGCTCAGCTCTACCTCTGGGCCCCTGTCTACCTGCCCCTCTGTGCCCGACCGTGCTGCTCCCCGACTGGCAGGTGACTTGGCTCGGCCCCATCATGGCAGCTCCCAGGGTGGCGGGCGAGGTGCAGGTGGCATAGTGGCCCCAGCCAACCCCACACAAACAAACCCAACACTCCCAGGGCCCCTGGGGCATGGTGGGGAATGAGGCTGAGGCCTCAGCAGAGGCTCTGGGCCTGAGAGCAAGTTCTGCCCAGTCGTGTGAGGATTGGGGTGGTGTAGTTGGCTGCTTCAGGAACATGGGGCACAGGGGACCCACTGTCGCCACTGCTGCTCCCACAGCCATTCCTGCTGCCACCGCCTGCACCTCCCTGCTGCAGCAGCCAGCGTGATGGCATCTGCTCCAGACAGCCCGCCATCATAATCTTATACTGTTAACTACTATAATCTCTGTTAGTAATTTTCACACAACTGAACTTTGCTTGAAACTTACCATTATATCTAGAGTTCATCAACTGTCCCCTAAAGGAAAAGTCCTGAATAAGGACTCTACATTTTTCTGTGTCATAAGAATAGTTTATAACAATAATTTATTTGTGTATTAGTTGCGTGATTAAAGTCCATTTAAAAAATTTTAAAAAGAGGCGAGATGCTTCAGGGAATGCGTTAAAGCTCAGAGGTGTAAAAAGCAACTTCAAGTCTAGGAGCTGCCCAGCAATGCCTGGAGGCATTCAATAAATATTTGCTGAAACAGTACACAGTACACAGGATATGGCACAAGAAGTCCTGCTCGTCAAATGCTCTTTCAATTTCTGTGTTAACTGTATTTGTGGATCACTTATTTTTCCCCCTCAAAAAACAAGTACTGAGCATGTACCTATGCAATAGGGTAGCCCCCTCAAGTTTTATAGTATATATTTTTAAAAGAAATTTGATGTTTTCATCTGTCTTGCTGCACCTGGCAGACCCTCGACACTGACGCTGTGTGAGGAGGTATGAGATTAAGCACACACAACTGCCTCAGGTCTGATTTGGTTTCCAGGGAACCATCCTGGCTCCTCCAGATCACAGCAGCCTTGGTTGCCCCAGAGAACCAACCTCTAGCCCCCTAACCCTCTAAGAACACTGGACCAGACAGACACAAACAAGGTGGAGCCTCCCTTTACCGCCCTCTGCTCTGACACTGGAATAACTCATGCTCATTCTGCAATCTCTCACTTTGGGAGTTCAAGGCAGCCCTGGGAACACCAGCACCTGTCCTCCAGCAGGCACCCGGAGATGCCCGGCCCCTCACCTGCACCTTGCACCTTGCTTACAGCTCCAGCACGGGCTCACTGGCTTCCTTTGTTCTCAGCTGGGCTCTGCAGCCTTGGTGCTTCATCTTCTATGCCAATGCCCCTATAAGCTCCTTGCTTAAGAGTCTTGTTCTATTCAGTTCCAACCTCCATACTGTCCCACCTTCAAGGCCCCAAACTTTCAGATATTTTGGTGAGCCGCACCATCTTGACTCTTACCAATTTCCTTAATATATCCCAACCATCAGCCACCTTGATTCAGGGCTCTGATTATTATTATTATTATTTTGAGATAGCATTTTACGCTGCTGCCCAGGCTGGAGTGCAGTGGTGCGATCTTGGTTCACTGCAATCTCCACCTCCTGGGTTCAAGCAATTCTCCTGCCTCAGCCTCCTGAATAGCTGGGACTACATGCATGAGCCACCACACTGGCTAGTTTTTATATTTTTAGTAGAGATGGGGTTTCACTATGTTGGCCAGGCTGGTCTTGAACTCCTGACCTCAGGTGATCCACTTGCCTCTGCCTCCCAGAATGCTAGAATTACAGATGTGAGCCACCACACCTGGCCCAGGGCTCTTAATTATTTTACTCCCTCTCCACCCTATCTCAAAAACCCCCAAGCACTCCCCATTGGCCACCAAGGTAGATACATGCTCACTAGCCCGACTTTTACACTGCACTACGATAGAGGTCCAACCACCTTCTCTGCGTCCCTCTCTTGGGCTACATCTGGCAAGACTGGAATAGTCAGCGTTCTTGTGCATGCTCCATGCTTCCTACCTCCCCAGCCTTTGTACACGTTCTTCCCTGAACACCTGGAAAGCTCTCCCTGCATCTCTCCCTAGCAACCTTCCAGCAATCTTCCTCCATTAGGCCTTCCCTGATTCTGCTGATCGGACAGACCCACCACTCCCTCCTTAAACCACCTTAGAACTTTGTACACCTATGGCACTGACTTCATCTTGAACTTTGGCTCTCTGTGGATGTCTGAGGGGTTTTTTTTTTGTTTGTTTTTGTTTAAGACTGGGTTGTGCTTTGTAGCCCAGGCTGAAAAGCAGTGGCACAATCATGGCTCACTGCCGCCTCGAATACCTGGGATATTGCCCCTGCAATAGCTGCTTGAAGAGGCAGACCCAGGCCTGGGCCTTCCTGGAAAGGGCTAACAGCTCCCTGTGAACTTGCCGAACTTGGAATGCCTGGGAAAAAGGCCGCAGACCATGTGTGTGTTGGCATATCCAGTGACTTTTCTAGATTGAGAACGTAGGATCACCGATCCCTCACTATCCTGACCACTTCTCAAGCAATCCTCCTCCGTTAGCCTCCCAGGCTGGTCTTGAACTCTCTGCCTCAAGTGATTCTCCCACCTTAGCCTCCCAAAGCACAGAGATTACAGGTCTTTCCCTCAACCTACTGGCTATCTCGTCTTCCTTACTATATTAAAAGCAAGGGCTCTGGACATGGACTGCTGAGGTTAGATTTCTGGCTCTGCTCTTTAACAGCTATGGGATCTGGGCAGCTGGTCTCTTTTTTGGCTCAGTTTCCTCATATGTAAAAGGAGGATACAGACAATGGCTTCCATGTCTGGCCTTCTTTTTTTCACTTTACAAATAAGTATACTTCTCTCCTGTCTGAATGTAGGAATAACACATGTTTGTAAATTTAAAAGTTGAAAACTGCAAAAAAGAAAAAAAATTAAATTATTCCTAATCTCATTTGGGATACTTTGGCATATTTCTTCCAGGTGTTTTTCTGCATGTAGCTTTTTTTCATAGTTGAAACCACATTATACAAACAGTTTCACATTCTGGTGGGCTGGTTTTTCATGTAGTACAACAGGTATTTCCTCAAGTCTCTAAACTCTCACTCTGCACCCCTCATCTACTATTTCCCAGTGATGTGGCTTTGGCCAGCTGCTGCACTTTGCTATTACAAGTAAACCTGCAACCCACACCTTGGGAGAGAACTTGCTTCTCTCCTGAATCTCAGTGAGCATTTTAACCGCCACCCCGTTAGACAGGACGCAGCCGCAGCAGAAAGCGAGTAACTCCTCTCGGTTCTGGAAAAGTTCAACACAGAAAGCAACTGTGGAGTCCTTGGCAAGGTTTAACCGTGAGCATTCAGAAAGATAACGGATTTTCTCACACGCACGGGCATTTCAGGGCTGCAAGCCCAGCGCCGCCACCCTGCAGCTGGGGCCTGCCTCCTGCCGCCCCGACCCACCGCGACGGCGCCCGGCCCCCTTACCTGGGCAACGCCAGGGCCTCCTCCGTGCGGCCGAGGACGCCGACGACCGCGGGTAGCGCCAGCACCCCGTCAAGGTCGAACACTGCCGCGCGCAGCGCCATGGCGGCGGAGCTGCAGCCTGACCCCGGGACCGGGAGCTAACCCGGTAGACGCGCCAAGGTGGCGGCGCACGACCCTCCCAGCTTGGCCCGGCCCCCGCCCCCGCCCCCGCCCCCGCCCCCGCCCCTGCTCTGGCTCCGCCTCCTCCCCGCCCCGCCTTAACCTGGCTCCGCCCCCTTTCCGGGTCCTGGCAGGACCAGGTCCGGCCCGCAAAGAGTCCCGGGAAGGGGATGGGCGGCGGAAAGGGTGTCAAAGGGAGAGGCAGGGAGGTCAGGGAGACGGGAACCCCAGGCTAGAATCTCGCCTCTGGATATCGCCTTCCACTGTCTCAAAGGAAAGTCCAGAGACTCCTATGCCCGCTCCCAATGCCCCCGCAGAAGCTGCTTGAAGAGGCAGACCCCGGCCCTGGCCTTCCTGGACTGGCGGACAGTTCGCTGGGAACTTGCCGGACTTGGAATGCCTGGGAAAGAGGCCACAGACCCTGTGTGTGTGTATTGTGCGCGTGTTGGTATATCCGGAGAATTTTCTAGATGCAGAACATAGGATCACAGATCCTCACTATCCTGACCACTCCTCTAGGCACGCTCTTCTTTGCCAGGGCAAATGTGTTTCTAGAATAAAATACGATGTTCCGGCTATGGTGTGCCAGCCCATAATACTTCGATTTCGATCTCTTGAGTACTGAGGCTTAGAAGAACTAAATGTGGGCTATTATTTTCCTTTTGTACATGCTACTTGTAATAATTCTGTCTAAACATGTGTGTTTGTTTTTAATCACCGATTTCCACACTATTGGCTCATTTATGTTCCTAGGAAAACTAAAACTTTGGGAGTCCTTGAGCACAGTGGACTCTTTGAGTAGTAGAGCTCCGTGAATTAAAAACCATGTCTTTGGTGGAGACCAAATAGAGTGAGTGAGGTCTCCATCAGCGGAGACTTCACTCTTGAATGTGTCTCTGTGGATTTATCCAAGATGCCCTCCACCACGGAGCTTCCAGAACCTTATGAGAGGTTGTCAGATACCTCACTGTAGCTGGGAGGTCTACAACAGTCTCTGGATCTAGTAATCAACAAGATTGACAAGAGCTGTGGGTTTCCTCTGGGCTATTTGCTCTCAGCCAGCTATGCTGTTGTTTTCTCCCCTAGCTTTGCAACCTCTTCTAGGCTTCTGCCTGGAGCAGTGTTTTCTGAGATTCTTGCCCAAGAAGCAGAGTAGCCAACAATGCCAAATGTTACAGAAAGAACTGGAAAAAAAAAAAAAGCTGTGCAATTTTGGACTTGGATGACACTGGGTTATTTCAGAACACTTTCCGTGGGCCCTTTGGTGGTGGACAATAGATTACTCTGGATTTGAAGACTGAAAGGTCAGTAGAGAAGGGAATACAGCAAACTAGTTTCTCAGGAAGTTAGTTGATCTCAAAGGTAGAACTGAATTAAAAAAATAGAAAGCAAATTGCCACCTGAACTATACAGCATGAAACCTCTCAAATCTCCAGGTTGGGCGTGGTGGCACACACCTGTAATCCCAGCACTTTGGAAGGCTGAGGCGGGTGGATCACTGTCAGGAGAAAACCCCACAAGAGCCAAGGCAAGGGTCTGAAGCCTCAGCATGTTCTCCTATAAACATAGAAACAAATTAGAGATATAGTTACATAGTTATTCCTATACATGATCATATATAATCACATAGCTATTCATATGTACTCACAACCGTATACGCATATATAATCATCTAATCTTTAATCTTACTAATAAGCCTCAGGTCAAGAAGTATGGGACTGAAGTGGCAATGGAAAGGCGGTGACCCTAAGACAAGATGCTCTGAGTCCTCTGTCACGCCCGCAAAAGGGCTGCTGGAGGACGCCTCGGCTGTGCGACAGTGTCAGCACTGAGAAAGCGCCCGCTGTTTAGCCAGCCAGGGAAGGAGACATCCAAGATGGCCAAGACGTCTCATCCCCTGAGGATCGAGGAGAAAACTCCAGTTCTCCAAGCTCTTGTGGGAGGCCTGAGGGCTGTCAGGGAGGCCCACAGACATCCGGGGACTTAATTGTCTCCATGTGGTGCTGCACTTCAGCGGTCACGTTCCGTGGCTACTTTCAAGTTCTGCTTCTGCACCTGGTTCCTCTTTTCCTTGGAAGATAAGAATTAGTAATAGTAACATAAATCATAGTGACCTTGCTATTTCTTGACAAGTATGGAAAAAGTGCTGACTCCTTAGGTTTTCTCCTCCCCTGGGCTTCTTCAAAGTCCCCCTATCTCCAAGACATGTGATTTACCTGACCCTGTCACTGACCACCATGACATCATCCTACTTGCCTTTCCCCGGCTTTGTACTCAATAAAAGAGTGTCCAGGCACTTAGGGCCACTGCTGGTCTCCATGCTTTTGGGTAGCAGTGGACCCGTGGGCCCAAACTCTCTTTTCTCTATCCCGATGTATAGTGTGTCTTTATTTCTAATTTCTCATCTCCACACCAGCAGGGAGGGACTCACTGGACCCTATAAGGCTGGACCCTATAGATCACCTGAGGTCAGGAAATAGAGACCAGCCTGACCAACATGGCGAAATCCCGTCTCTACTAAATAGAAAAAATTAGCCGGGCATGGTGGTGCATGCCTGTAATCCCAGCTACTCAGGAGGCTGAGGTGGGAGAGCCACTTGAACCCGGGAGGCGGAAGTTGCAGTGAGCCGCGATCGAACCACTGCACTCCAGCGTGAGTGACAGAGTGAGACTCCGTATCGAAAACAAAACAAAACCAAACAGCTACAGTAATTTCTGTTGCCTGCATTCTGAATTCTGCATCTAGCACAGTATTGCTTATGAATACATAAGTATGTTTATAAAACAGTAAAGTGAGGAGGAATGACACACCTCCTACAGAACTAGCTTTCATAAAGTCCCTTTTGAGAAGAAAAATTTTAAAATGTAGAAATATGTGTTTCACTTTCCTCTTTGGTTAAGAGAAAGCTATGAAGCTATCACATGGACTTTTATTTATTCAGGAGAGGTTAAGTAGTAAATTGCTCTGGTCTGGAATATTTTATAATGCCTGTGAGTTACAGTCCTTTCTGGCAGAATTGCTTAGGCAAAGATTAAAGGTCTCAGTTGCATTTCACTGCGCTTTGCCCTTTTCCATGGGTCATGCTTCTCCTGTGTTTTCTGCTACTAAGGTACAGAGAGATAAGGGCTTACCCAGCAGGGCTATGGGAACTGGATCGCTTTTTGAAATGTAAATCCTAACCCCTATGTCTGCTAATTTTAGTGTTTATGAAATATGTTTTAGGCGATAGCATGAATCATAAAAGATGGCTAATGTAGTAGTGAAAACTTATAAATTATACCTGATTTCAATCACTAAACTCATAATGAACTTACAATGCCCTCATTAGGGTTTATTTTGGGTTTCCTGCCATTCCTATGCCTTCCCCACTTCCTGCTAGTCCTTGATTGCCCAACTGTATTTTGTAAAACCTGTTTAATCACTAAGGGCTGAGAGGGAAGAGTTTACACTGCTGCTTCTCTCTGCTGTAGATACTTTAATCGAGTTCAAAGTAAAGTTACCTTGGGCTGTTTTCTAAACCTACAATCCACTTGGAGTTTTGTCCTTCATTGAATGCAGCAAACAAATGTTTTGAATTAGAGCAGGAGGCTGGACCTGGAGCTGGATGGTCCCTGGTGAGACTTGGAGCTCTATCCCTGTGGAGTTAGGATGGGGTTTGGGGGGCCTTTTTGCTTGTGTGAGGAATGGTTGCATTCTGTTAGATTCTGTATTTGTCTGTTTGACATCCACTATGTGCAGGGCCAAACTAACAGCCAGCGTTGCTTACGTCTCCCCTGCAGCCAGCTTTTACAGGTGCACTAAAGTCATAGTACAAACCCTCTGCCCAATCTTGACTCAGTATCCACAACAGCCCTAATTGTCTAACTCTCACACACCAAGCCAGTATTTCTCCTGCCTCAAATCACCTCAGAGCCAGGTACTGGGCAATCAGACACCACCCCTATAGCCCAGAACCCACCAAGAGTATGAAGTCTGTCTCATCGAAAGCTGCTTCCTTGCAATGTCCTGGCTTTCCCGGGAAACCCCATGCAGGCTGGGGGCCAGCCTTCCCTCATTGTGGCCTCCGCCTCCTGACACTCCCTGGTGCTGCTCCTTGTGGCCCTATGTGGCTTTGCGGGGATGTGCCACCCCTTCTGAGTCAAGGGATCTGTGAGTACAGACTCACTCTGTTATGACAGTCACTTCTGTGTCTGCATGTCTTACCATACCTGATTAAAACAAATTCTGGGTACAAATTTTAGGACAATTAGGTGCAAACATTTTTTTTCAAAATGTGATGATGGAAAGTTGAGTGTGCATTGATGTTAGGAGACAAAGAGCTAGATTGTGGTGGGGGGTGGGGTGCGGGTTTCCAGCATTGAAACAACTTTCAGATATTTAGGAATGTCCCCCCTCTTGAAGTAGGCAGAGGCCACCTTCCACATAGAAGCTCAGAGCCCCAGATTCCTGCTTCCTTGGCCTTCCTGTCATCTGGTTTGGGAGCACAGGTTTTAATCAGATGCATCTGTCCTGACCTTTGTATGCAGAGCCAGTGACACAAAGGAGCAGGGCTGGAGAAGAATTAACTATGGCAGCAGCGGCAGGAGCAGGGACTGATTCTTCCCAGGACAGCAGTGACAGCAGCACCCGAGATGGTGCCAGGTTCACATGCAGCTCTGTAGCAGCAGGGCCCGCCACGCTGGCCACGGGACAGAGGCCTCCCTCTTCTCCCTGCTCTTCAAGCAGCACCTCCAGCTTTCTAGGTGCTTCTGTGACCCCCCTTTCTCCCTCAATAGAAACATTCTTCACTTAAAGGAATTGGTAGGTTTTTATTGCTTGCAACCAAGAATCCGGATAGATACAATTTGTGATATTCTCCTCCCTCCCTCCCTCCCTGCCTCTCTCCCTCCTTCCCTCCCTCACTCCCTTCCTTCCTTCCCTTCTTCCTTCCATCTCCAGATGGAAAATGTATACACCTAACTTTATATGTATATATAGACACACACATATACTATGTGTGTGTGTGTGTGTGTGTGTGTGTGTGTGTGTGTGTGTGTAAATATGGTAAAGTATTAAGATTTGTTAATTTGAGGAGTGGAAATATGAATGTTCATGGTTTTTTGGTATTTTATGTCTTTTAATGCTCTCAAAAGATGATGCTAGCGATCGTATGCACACATGTATGCACAATGCATGTGTGTATTTGTGTTTATTTGTGCTAATTGACTCCTCCTAGTAAGCCTATGAATCAGGAGCCATTGTCCACATCCTCTTTTTACATCTGAGGAAACTGAGGCACAGGAAGCTGAGGCTGGTCCAGGATCACGCAGATGTTCAAGAAGAGAGCTAGAAATCCAGCCTCAGCAGTTTGTGGCCAGGTCATGCCCAGGGCCCTTGCTTTTAACAAACTAAGGGAGATGAGCTAGCAAGTAGCTTGAGGGAAAGGCCAAAACTGAAGAGTGTTTTTAGGATGGGGAATGAGCTTAGTTAGGGGTTGAGGGGAAGGAACAAGTGGGGAGGGGAGGGAGGGTCTGAGAAAGGCTGGGCTGTACATAGAGGGGGTGCTGTCCAGATCACAGCGGTCAGGATTCGCCAAGCACGGAAAGAGACAGGAGTCCTGACCTGACGCTAGAGAAAAGGAGGCTTCTTTGGAAAATCGAAGGCAAGGTCACCTGCAAGGAGGCTGAGGGGGTGACAGGGAAGCAGCCACACTGGTGGCCTCATGAGTGACCTGCGGTTCTCCAGGTTGGTCGGGGGAGGGGTCCCACAGGGAACGAGGGGAAGGGGAGAACGGCGGGCTGGCTGGCAGCTCTGTTCTCACTCCAAGTTTGCTGAAAACTCTACTGCTATTTTGACAGACAGACCCAGGACCCAGGGCCCAGAACCTATGGGTGCACTCAGGGGCCCCGGGCAGTGATCCTGGAGCCCAGGGGTCCACAGAGCAGGGAAGAGAGCATCGTGTCCACACAGCAGGGAAGGGAGCATCGTGTCCACACAGCAGGGAAGGGAGCATTTGTCGTGACTGGACAGTGGTGACTGGACAGAGGGAGGGAGAGCTGCATCTGTCCCCACCGGACACAGGCTGGAGAGTCACAGGCTCCTCCTCCTTCCCCTCCAGAGAGGGTGTGTGTGTGTGTGTGTGAGAGAGAGAGAGAGAGAGAGAGAAATTGAGAGAGAGAGAGTGAGAGCGGGAGAGGGCAGCGTGAGCCTGTGTGCTTGCGAGCTGAGCCCTCATTCCTTCCTGGGGTCAGGCTTGGGTTTCACCTGCAGAATCGCTTGAGCTGGGCTGCCTGGGCTGCCCTCCTTAGTGACACTTGCGTGAAGCCTCTCTGGCTGCCAGAACTGGGCAGCCCCAGAAAAACCGACCTCTCTGCAGAGCTTGCCCAGCCGTCCCCGGGAAGCCAACTGCCTGTCACGGTAAGTCCTCCTCTTGATGGGGTGTCTCCTAAACCCTCACGCTTCAGCCTCTGTTTGCCCATGAAATGAAATGACTGAGCTCTATTCTGTACCTGCCACTCTATTTCTGGGGTGCCTTTTGTAGGCTTCCCAGAATCTCCAAGCCAGGCTGGTTCTTTGCATCCTTTGAGCGACCTGTCTTCTTCTGTAACCACAGGTAAGAAAGGCGCCCAAGGCTTACGCTGGGGGTGGTGTGCATGTCAAGAGATTGTGGATGTGGAGTCAAACAAATATTAGCAGTTTCTGGGTGCTCAGGAGGCGGTTATGTCTGAATGCTGAATGTCACCTGCTCCCGGAAATATTTTCATCTCCTGGTTGTCCCTGTTGGGGTTGTCCACAGCCAGGTGATGATGAACACCTCCTGGCTAGAATGGCCAGCCCAGTCTCAGGAATAGTGACTTTATTATACTGTATCTGCTCCAATGTCTTTATTACTGCTGTCCATTCTTTTGTTCATTTATTTATTCATTCAGTAAATTGACTATGTGCTCTAAAAAGATTAACAGACACCGATGCTATTTACTGGCTTAGAAGGTAAATACCTTCCAGGGCTCTTCAAGTTCTTCACAGCTGGGCTTGTTCCGATGCTGGAATTTGTGAAGTGGATTCCTCCCTCCGCTGGTGTGGTAGTTCGGATGACCTTCAAGATCTCACCCAACACTGAGATGTTAAACTTCTGCAATTAATCAAAGCAGATATAAAAGCTAGAAATGTGCTCCCTGGCCCCTAAGCACCTCTAGTGAGCTTATTTGGACGTAGAAACAGTACTGTTTTATCTGATGGAGGGGCTTCTTTGGGGGTGTAGGGTTGCCAGTTGTGATAAAGTGGAGACCCGTATGCTTGGGGAGGTTGTGATGACAGAACTCTCCTTTCGGGGATGGCAGGGAGGAACCAGGTGGGATGGAAGCCGGCTTTCGGGAGAAGGAAGTGTTCGTGAAAAGAGAGTGTGGCCTGATGTGTGGGAAGCTGCAAACAGCAGAACCACGAACAGGGAAGGGAGCTCCAATCACCTTGACCTCCGTGGAGCCAGGATTCAGGCGGGCTGGAGGTGCTGCGTGAGTGTGGGGGTGGGTGGGGGTGGGCTGGCACTGGTGTACAGGAGCAGTGACACAAGCGCAGTGGGGACACTGATGTCTCAGCAGTTTCCATATGCAATCTCTTTTATACAGGCTTCTCTGTGCACCCCATTCACCCAGACCCACTTTCCAGTTAGGGACCTTAGCCCACTGTCTCCTCTTCTGCAAATCTGCCAGTCCAGCCACTGAGAGGGTCAAAGTCTACAGCTCTTTTTCTTTTGACATCTTCCTAACCAGAGGTGGAAGCTTCCTGTAATTACTGTTAATCGCCTGGAAAATTCCTCCTTTGGTTTCCAGTGACAAATGAAATGATATAGTGGGCTCCTCACAGGGGATGCAGATTTGAGGCATCTTGCTGGGAATACATCCTCTAGAGTCACTGGGTCTTGTTTGCACATTCTTCTGGAGGGTCTCAGGTGGCTCTTTTTGGTTCTCTAGGTGATGCAATTTTAGCATGCCTGGATTCCTATTCTCACTACTGGAGAAAAAAAATATCCTTTTTAAAAAATGCGCTTGGTTAAAAGGTGAAACAGATGATAGTCTTGGAGTCTGCAACTGTGATATTGGCTGGCTGGATGAGAATGTGAATCTACACTAGAGGAACCTCGTAGAATCTGGGATCCAGGTGGGCCTGCCTTTGGGGTGAGGTGCCTATGCCCTCTCCTCACTTGTCCTCAGTAGACCTTAGTCCTGATGGTGGCTTAGCAATGACAGACACAGTGCTGGGTCTACAGAACACAGGAGGCTGGGTTGGTTATACAAAATTGCCCTCCTTCTTCACGCCACATCATCATTTATCACGTTCTAGTTTAGAAGCTAAAGACCTTAGCTTGAATCTCAGCTTCACCGCTTTTTATCCATATGGCTTTGGCCAACTTCTCAGAACATCAGTTTTTCTACTTACATAAAAGGGATAATATCTCTTCCTCACAGCCTCCTAGTGCTCATGTGAGGCCCAAATGAGGTCGAGGCTGGAAAAATGCCACGTAAACCTGAAAACTACATAAATACAGGTGTTCTTAAAAAGACCTTTTAGGAATTAACGTCAAAGGGGATTCTGAAATGCTCGTTCCCTGAAATGACGCAGCCTCATGTTCTAATATCTAGCAAAAATGTCAAGCCTGTATGAGAGTAGACGTAAGCAATGGAATTTCACAACTCTTCTTTATTTTAACTAGCAAGTGAAACTTCTAGATGGCAGTGAGCCACAGGTAAATGGGAGAGGGCATGGACTCTTTGAGGATCTTAAATCCTCCAGGGTGGAAAGGATGGAAGAGGGACAAGGAACCAGAAAGGCAGCTTTGTGACTGTCAGGTGTTTGGATGATTGCGGAGAGCAGAGAAAAAGCTTCACCTGCTCTGCAGTTGCCCCTGGGTATTGGTGAAATTTAACCTCTGGTGGCAACACAAGGGTCTCTAAACTCAAGTCAGCTCAACTCAAGCATCTCTCAGATGCTTACACAGATTCAGACTCAGGGAAGAACTTCCCAATGTGGAGAGTTGTAAAAAGCCTGGAAAGGGCCCCCCTGGATGGCCTTGGAAGCAATGGGGCTAAACGAATAAAGCCATGCCCACATTAGGTGTGGATGCGTGGATGAGACTCTAGCATTTTCCTTCCTGGTGGTTCTTCTCTACTCACGCTCACTCAGTGACTTGTCCCTGGTGCCTGGCTCACTGTTGGCCCTGATGCAGAGTGAGGTAGTGCCATTCTCTAACAGTCCAAGCAGAAACAACAACAACAACGTGAATGAGGTTAGTGGAAAAATAAAGAAAAGAATAAATGATCACGCCATGAGTGCAAATGTTTGACGCAGTGCTGCTCCCCAAATTGACAAGCCTTGGTCTCCTTCAGCAGGCCCTTGGAGCCTTCCTCCTTCCCCGGGTATCTTTTGCAGGTGGCTCTGCACACCTGGAAGCCACAGAGTGAGCTGGGGCTGCGCTTGGGGCCGGAGGGAGGAGGTGAATAAGAGACAGTGGTCACCCTTAAGGAGCGACCTTAAGACAGGAATTTCCACGTTTCTCTGAAAGCCCCATTTGACCTTTCAGATCAGTGTGGCGAGCCCATTTCCTGGGCCTCAGCCCTAAGGTGATTCCAGATAAACACAGCTGACTTAAAAAAAAATTATTACCGTAGCAAAATATACATAATATAATTTACCACTATAACCATTATTAAGTATATATAGTTCATCGCATTAAGAAGATCCACATTGTTGTGTAGACATCACCACCGTCCATCTGCAGACCTTTTTCATCACCCTAAACTGAAACTCTGCACCCATTGAACAATAGCTCCCCACTCCCCACCCCCTAGCTCCTGGCAGCCACCATTCTGCTTTCTGACTCTAGGAATTTGACTATTCTAGGGATTTCCTATAAGTGGAATCATGTTGTCTTTGTCTTGTTGTAACTGGCTTATTTTACTTAGCATAATGCCCTAAAGGTTCATCCTTGTTGTAGCATGGGTCAGAGTTTCTGTCGTTTTTGAGGATAAATAATATTCCATTGTATGGGTAGACCACATTTGTTTAGCCATTCATCTGTCACTGGATACCTGAGTTGCCTCCACTTTGTACACAGCTGACTGCTGAACTGAACTCCATTGCGATGGAAGAGTGGAGTCAAATCTACACAAAGTTTGGGTGAGCTCCTGCTGCTGTGAGATGAGGGGAGGGCATGTAAAGCACACCGTAGGTATTGCTGCCCACTTGAAAATTCTTTAACATTAAGTAACTGATACATCCTGATAGTGGGAAATTTGGAAAATGCAGAAAACTGTCAAAAAGAGTAACAATCACCTCTAATCTCTGTGCCCAGAGATAACACAGGTGATCTATTTGTGTGAAGAAGAGATTAAAAGAGAAAAGAGCAAGAGGCTGATGCCAGCTCTCTCTGGAAATCAGTTAGCTGTGCTGTTTCCTTTGCCATGCCTGCTTGGGGGAAGTCCCCTGGGGACAAGCCCCTACACCTTTGAGGGCCAGAGATCCCGCATCCTGCCGCTGCGGCTCACCTGAGCCACAGAAGCGGCCAATGCCCAGGCTGGGGTGGGTGCTGTACAAACATTCTGCATAATTTGCAGGGCAATGTGAGTTTACTTCCACATGATGTAAAGCTGCAGGGTTTGTTGTGTGGACATGGCAGCTCTAGCCCAGTGTACTAGGCCTATTTATGGAGGAGCTTCCCACTGCCAGGACCCCCTGCTCCTCTCCCGCGGAGGGGCACCGTCCTGGGAGGGCTGCGGGATGCTTTCTCGGGCAGCTCACTCCATGTACCGGGAACCACCGGCCTTTTCCACCTGCCAGCTGGGGATTTTCGGAGCCAGGAAGGAACAAGGAACCTCTATGTGCTGGGGCAAAGGGAGCAATCCCAGGTAGCGGGTGGACGGGGCAATATTATCCCAAGGGAACAGGAGAGAAATGTAATCCTCTATTTCCAATGACTCTTTGAATTGAAACTTCATTCAATTTGGGCCCCTTTCCCCCAAAACACTGGTGTCTGTGCTGTAGTCAGTATATGCCAGCAATTCCAACACATTAAAATTCACATTCCTTCCCACCTTCCTTTTCTCCTACTTGGCACAAACCGTCACTGTGCAATGGCACTGGGTCATGGGCCCTGACAACCGCAAGGGCAACCTGCTCCCTGCCCAGCCCTCTGCAGTTCCCTGGGGCCTTTCATGGGCACAAGTGATCCCGTTCGCTCCCGTCACTCCTCCCGCAGGGCAGAAAGTGTTCGATCTTTATCTTAAGACAGAATCCCAGGGGGACTGACCGGCCTTACACAGATCATACCCGGTGGTTTACTTTTATTTTTATTTTCCTTTTGAGATGGGATCTTGCTCTGTCACCCAGGCTGGAGTGCAGTGGCATGATCAGAGATAATTGCAGCCTTGACTTTCCCCGGCTCATGCCATCCTCCCAGCCTCCTCAGTAGCTGAGATCACAGGCACATGCCACCATGCCCAGCTAATTTTTAAATTTTTTTTATAGAGATGGGGGTCTCATTATGTTCCCCAGGCTGGTCTTGAACTGCCGAACTCACACATTCCTCCCATCTTGGCCTCCAAAAGTGCTGGAATTACAGGCATGAGCTACCATGCTCACCCTTGGTTTATATTTTTCAAGCCACTTTTACCCTTTTTTTTTTTTTAAAGTTGTGGCAAAATACACATAACATAAAATTGATTGTTAGTGACGTTTAGTACAAATTGGGACATTGTGCAGCCATCACCACTATCTAATTCCAGAACATTCTCATCCTCCCAAAGGAAATCCCGTACCCCCTATCTGTACCGAGAGCCATTATTATCTCTCTAGGCCACATACACAACATGTCCCTGAATATGAGGCCCATCAGGGTGCTGTTTCAGAAAATGCTAATTTGAATGTACAAACTTTTAAGGCAATCATGTTATTTTAGTGATACATATATATGTATGTATGTTTTAAATCACATACTGTGTAAAAGAACATTTAAAAATACTGCTTTCCCCAACTCTCCCATTTCTGAAACATTCATTTCATGTGAAACATCATGTTTACCCTCACCTTTGACATCCATGTTCTTCTGGTCACTAGAACTCTGCATCTTGGTTCCCCATCTCTGGCAAATATCATTGTTCCCACAGTCAAGAGAGTTAGCTGCTGCTTCTTAATCCAGGAGGTGTTTATGTTTTTGATAATAGCTTTTCTTGAGATATAATTCAAATACCATAAAATGCACCCGTTTAAAGCGTGCCATTTGCTGAATATTGTATATCCCCACATCTGTGCAGCATCACATCATGTAGCTCCAGAGCTTTCTTATCCCTGCTGAGGGAAACCCAGTGATCATTAAGCAGTCACTTCCCATCCCTCCTTCCCGCTGCCCCTGCAACCACTGATCTATGTTCTGTCTCTATAGATTTACCTATTCTGCATATCCCGTATCAGTGGGATCATACACTGTGTAAAAAAAAACCGCAAACTGTTTTCCTCTGCTCTCACTCCATAACAATCGACATGGAAGACTTCTGTGACCCCCAAAGATGTGGGGATTTCTCCCACCTGCACGTCAGCAGTCAATTCTGCAGCAGAGACCAGCTGAGTGCCTTCTAATTCAATTCAGACACCATCCACCTGGAGACAGCTCGGATCCCACAGGCTGAGGGCTCAGTCCCTAACATTGCCCCCCAATTTCAATGCCGATCACAAGTCCCAGGTTGTTTTACCGGTGCTTCTAACCCACTGGTTATACATTGAGGTTCTCATGATCCCCTCTCTGGGTTCAACTAACTTGCTAGAGTGGGTCACAGCGCTCAGGGAAACACTGGCATATAAAAGAGAGTGTAAGTTACAGGTGATGAGATGCATACGGTAAGGTATGGGAAGGCGTATGGAGATTCCAAACCCTCCCCAGGCTCGTCACCCCTCAGGAACCTCCAATTTTCTGCCATTTAGAAGCTCTTCAAAACCTGTCCTTTTGGGTTTTTATGAAGGCTTCATTATGCAGCATGACTGATTAATCCAGTGGCTATTGGTGATCAATTTAACCTTCAGCTCCTCTTCTGTCCCTGGAGGTTTGAGGAGTGGGGCTGAAAGTCCCAACCCTTTAAATCCTGCCTTGGTCTCCCTGTGACCAGCCCCATCCTGCTGCTATGCAGGGGCTGCCAGCCACCAGTCACGCAAAAGGACATCGTTTTGGAGATTCCAACTATCTTAGGAGTTGTATTCCAGGAAACAGGATTGAAGACCAAATAGATATTTTACAGTATCACCTTCAGTGTGTGGCTTTTTGCGACTGGCCTCTAGTACTTTGCACAATGCTTTTGAGGTTCCTCCACCCTGTAGCATGCGGCAGTGCCTCAGTCCTTTTTATGGTGGAATCGTGTTCTCTTGTAAGGATTTACTGCCTTTTGTCCATCCATTCATCAGCTGATGGACATTTGTTTGGACAAAAGGCTGTTTCCACCCTTTGAATCTTGTGAATAGTACTGAATACTACCATGATTCTTTTATTAACCACTCTTTGCAGTATGATTACCCACATTTTACAAAGGAGCACTGAGGCAAAGCAATGGGGACCTTGGTGTGATCCTGCGCCCTCTTCTGTCCAGCATGTCAGGGCTGGTCTTAGGGCAGAGTCCCTAGCTGACGCTGGAGAAAGAGGAAGAGGCTGATTCCCCAATAAACCAGGGAGAGCCCAGGCGCACTTAACTGCTGAGAGGCCTGCTGAGGGCCTTTTGCTCACTTTTCATGCCTGTGTAAAGTGTGAGAAATAGAAGTATGTCTATGTCAAGAGTACATGTTCCTAAGGGCCCTTTCCTGGGCTTGCTCAGGTTTGGTGGTGACAGGAAGCCTCGCAGAATCCAGCTGCAACTCTGCTGGGGACACGGTCCAAGGAGCAACCACAGCAAAGCCCTGATCTGAACTCCTGATGCTCAGGGGAAGCCATGGGCCCCTCCTGTCCTGCTCTTTTGTCCTTCACGAAGCTCAGCCTGTGGTGGCTCCTTCTGATCCCAGCAGGTGAGTGTCTGTCACCTGTCATTGTAAGACTTCATCTCACACCTGTCGGCTCACAAAAAAACTGTAGGGAGGAGTCTGCAGGTGGACAAGCTGCAGGGGACTTCAGAGGCCACCAGCCAGGTGGCTGGTTCCACTGGGAGAGGTGGAGGGGCAGTCACAGCTCTAACGTGAGCGTCTGTGTCACCTTAAATGTCTTCAAGCTTCACTGTCCTCAGCTGCAAAACGCAAATAGTGTTGTGGACCTCCCTGGCCTATTGTGAGAATTAAATGAAAGTTTGTGACCAGCATCTAGGATACAGGAGGCACTCGGGACACAGTGTTCTGTCACAGATGGTGCTGACACGTTTGTCTGGGATTTGGAGCTGTAGTTCTCGGCTTGCTTAAACAGCAGAGCCCTGAAGGGGTGAAGCTGTTTGCTGAACACAGTGAAAATTGACATGAGCGATGTCATAGAAACATTTTGAAACGCTTTGTTTATCTGATAGGAAGTAGCAAATATCCACAGTTTAAGAAAAAATTGGGGAGGTTCCCAAAGCAGTCAATTTCCACGTTAGCATGATTGGTTTATCGGACAAGTGGGTGGGAACGGGAGACTGCTTCCCCTGGTCAGGTTCACTGCAATGTTGAATCCCTTCTCCCTGCAGCCCCCCACCTAGACCAGGTGTCTCCCCCACTTCCCCATCCCCGCCCCCATGGGGCTACTCCACGTGGAGCTGAATCTTGTCTCTAGATTCAGCTTTCCCCACTTCCCAGCCTCTGCCTCTTCCTCTTGCCGCCGCCCCAAAACCTGGCAGTACTATTTCCCACTCTTTTCTTCTCTGATGCCACAAAGCAGCTGAACTTTCCTGAGCTCTGACCCCACAGCCTGCTCACGCTGTGCTCAGCTCTGATAGACACCATCATCTGCCATCCTCAACAGTGTTTTGAGATAGGTTCTGGAGTAGCAGCTCCATTTTACAGATGAGCAAACTGAAGCTCAGTGAGGCTAAATGGCTCTGATTTGTGGCAGGTGGAGAGGAAGCCAAGCACCCACCTTCCAGGGCTCCCGTAGAGCCCCTCTCCTCTCCCAGCCCCACGGTGTTGCCGCAGGGAGGCTCCCACACCCAGGCTGAGGACCGGCTCTTCAAACACCTCTTCCGGGGCTATAACCGCTGGGCGCGCCCCGTGCCCAACACCTCGGACGTGGTGATCGTGCGCTTCGGACTGTCCATCGCTCAGCTCATCGACGTGGTGCGCCTGTCCTCCCATCCCTGGCCCCCAGGAAAAAGAGATCCCAGACCACCCACCGCATCCCCAGTCCCTTCATCTCTCCCATCCGGGCCCTCACGCAGTGACCTGGGGTCACGGTGGGGACGGCTCTTCCCGGGGCTGCTACGCCCTCCCCTCTCCCAGCTCTGGAGCCCCCTTCTAGGAGGGCGTTGATTGGAAGCAGTGTCTGTGTGAATCTGAGTAAGATACCCAGAGAATCTGAGTAAAGGTGGGGGTGTCAGAGTGGATGTCAGGTGGGCTGGGCTTGGGATGTCCATCTTATCAGAGGGTCTGAAACAGTCCATCCCACTCCACCCTGTCTTCTGGGCTCACCCCTCTAATTGCTCCGCTTTCTTTCTGGGCCAGGATGAGAAGAACCAAATGATGACCACCAATGTCTGGCTAAAGCAGGTGAGGGCCCCTCCTTCAGTCCAGGCGGGAGGGGACTGGGAACCCGTGGACCCCAGAGCCCCCCAGGACTTCTTCGCTAGTGAGAGACCAGGGAGCAGCAAGACCCTGAACTCACAGTTTACCAAGCAGGTGCCACGTGGGGTGTTCCCAAAACTGACATTTTCCACAAGGCCTGTGTTCTGTGGCTGGACTTGAGTCTAGTGCCTGAGAAGGTCACCTGCAAGAGCCAAGCAGTGCTTCCCTGGTAGCAGGCATCTGTTCATCCCTGTTACTTGGGAATCCTCCCCAAAGCCCCACGGGGGTGGGGGTTCATTCTGCCCCTTTTATAGCTCAGGAGAGCAGGAAGCAGAGAGCAGCTGGGCTGGAAAAGGGGGCCCAGCTGTTCTTGACCCCAAGCCCCAGGCTCCTCCTATGGGAGAATGCCGAGTGCTTAATGTCTGTGCTGCCACCCAAATACCCCAAACTTACAGGCTCCCAGTAGCTGCCAGCTCACTGGATCTCACAGCTTTACGGCCAGGAATACGGGCAGTTTCTTCTGCTTTATATGGCGACCACTAGGATCACTTGGTGGTATATGACTGAGGGTTCGTCTGGTCTGGAGGGTCTAAGACAGCTTAATTCACACATCTGTCCCTTAGCAGGGATGTCTGGAAGGCTCTGGAAGGTTCTGGAAGGCTGGACTCAGATGGGCCCCTCGCCCTCTTCAGGCACCCTCAGAGTCTCTCCAGCAGGGGAGTCGGACTTCTTGCCTCGTGGCTCAGGGATTCCAGAGTGAGGGACCCAAGAGACAGGAAATAAAAGAAAGTGGGCCAGCATTAATCTTGTTGTACACTACTGGTCAAGGCAGTCTTGAAGCCCGGTTAGATTCAGGAAAGGGAGCATGGATCCCGCTTAGGTTGGAGGCTTCCCTCTTTCTGAAGACGTCATCTAGGTGCTGTTAGGGATCACTTGGCTCATCTTACAGATGTGTCAGCTGAGGGCCAGAGGGAAGCAGGAACTTGGAAGCTACCCAGTCATGCTGTGTGTGTATGCAGGGAGGCAGGCCTAGAACCTGGTTGCCACAATTGTCCCCAGAGGCTGCTCGCCTGGGCTTCAGGGTTGGGGTGGCAGGGCAAGGAAGGAGTACTGGAATTGAGTCAGGCCAATCAGCAACGCCTCTGATTGGCTAGTGATACTGGGTGAGCTATGTAACTGCTCAGAGCCTCAGTTTCCTCATCTGCAAAATGGGGATAACACATTCTACTGCCACATGCCTGGGAGGATTAATGTACCCCAGTGTGGTATGGTGCCTCAAAATGATGGTTGGACCTGAAAACTTGACAGATGGACTACGGAGAGAGAATAGGAACCTGATGGAGGTAGGGGCACTGCCTGGGACCTGCCTTGGTGGAGGCGGGGTGGGGCCCAGTCTGGTGGGACCCCTGCGGGGCACTTGGGAGCGCAGCTTGAAGGTCCTTGGGTAACTCCACTGCCTCGCTGTATGCCTCTGGCAAGTTGATTCTCCTGTCTCTGGTCCTCGGTTTGCTCATCTGCTAAATGGGGAGATGCATTCCCTGCTTGCCTCTTCCATGGAGGCTTTTCCTAGATGGAGAGTATAAAACAAACCATAAAGTGTGATGCACTAAAAATGAGAGACTTCACTCGAGATGAGTGAGGTGGCCCGCTGGGGTCATCCAGCCGGGGATAGGCAGCACGAAGACTAGAGGCAGGACCAGGGTGAACTAGGACCTGGACGGCTAAAGTCCAGGCAAAGCGAGAAGGTTGGTTACTTGCTCAGAGCCCTTTCCCAGCCCGCAGTTCCCTCCACTCTTCCGGGCTGGATGGGGAGCCCTGGCTGCTCCGAAGGGGCTGCTCGGCCCAGTTCTGCTCTGGGCACCCTCAGGCTGCGCTAGCTTTGCCCTAGGCTGCTCCCTGGAAACGAGGTTGACACAAGTCCCTCCCCACATACAGGAGTGGAGTGACCACAAACTGCGCTGGAACCCCGCAGATTTCGGCAACATCACATCCCTCCGGGTCCCTTCCGAGATGATCTGGATCCCCGACATTGTCCTCTACAACAAGTAGGAAGCCACTGGGGTCCTGGGGGGAGGATGGGAGGACCCCTGCCGGGGTGTGCCCCTGGAGACAGCTTCCTCGCCTCCCTCATGACTGCTCTGCGGAGGTTGTCTCCCCCTGACCATTCCTTCATTTATTTCCTCTTGTTCTTGCTCTACACCAAAATGAGTGGCAGCTGAGCACCCGTTGGGTATCAGCACCTGGCACTGCGTTAGAGGGACACAGATTTGTCAATACTGAGTATTCTTTGAAAAAAGTGGTGCAGGCTCAAAGAACAATCCCGTGGGGTTGGAGCTGTGGGGGCGGCAGTGTTGTGCAGATGGGCAGGCAGCAGCAGGCCAATACCTTCAAAGGGCATGCGCCCACTTGCTATGTGGTTTTCTTTCTCCCAATCATGTTATTTTACGGTTGTCTTCAAAACTAAAAAGGAGTAATCTTTGACCACAGTGACAAGAGGTTGGTAGAAGGGAGAGTAATCTGAAGAGAGTCCCAGTGGACAAAAATAAATCAATAAAAAAGTTTTGGGCCGGACGTAGTGGCTCCCGCGTATAATCCCAGCACTTTGGGAGGCTGAGGCGGGCAGATCACAAGGGCAAGAGATCAAGACCATCCTGGCCATCACCATGAAACCCTATCTCTATTAAAAATACAAAAATTATCTGGCTGTGGTGATGTGTGCCTGTAGTCCCAGCTACTTGGGAGGCTAAGGCAGGAAAATCGCTTGAAGCCAGGAGGCAGAGTTGCAGTGAGCATAGATCATGCCCTTGCATTCCAGCCTGGCAACAAAGTGAGACTCCATCTCAAAAAAAGAAAAAGGAAGTTTTGATAGAATAAATAGACATCTATGATTTCATTTCTGTGTTTGGTATCAGGCAATTCTTCCCTTAGAAGTTAAGAAGTTAAGATGAAAAGATGGTGTTATGTTCATCTAAAAATGTTTTCTAAGGTGGGGCTGTAAGGAGGATGGCTTGAGTTATAAATAGGCGTGAAAAAGGGCTCTGTGGTCAAATAATTTAGGATAACACCCACACCCCTCCCTGCCTAAGGCCTTTGGAAAATGGCAGAGCACAATAGCATTTAAAAAAATGGTTTTAGAAGTTCAGCAGCAAAGACAGCCACCTAGTCCAGCACTTCCCAATTCATTTGATCCTACTTTGGAAATGCTATTTTTAAAGAACGAAATAAAAGGAAAAACGACCCATTTCTGGATTTTGCTCTTCAGATGGGTCAGATGGTTTTCTACACTGTCCAGTTCTGGTCAGAACTAAGCCCTTTCACTGAAGCCATTTTGTCGAACACATGTTCATCACGGGTTCTCACACTGGCAGCTCTCACACCGCAGGTACCTAGTGTTTGCGGCTGCTGTGGGACTCACAAACTCTCCACCCCATGATAGCTCTGTGCCCATAGCTGGCACCCAGGATCCTTCTGGTTTCTGCTTCCTGTACATGTGGCAGAGGTCAGGAGCAAAGTCCTACATCAAACATGACTTTGAGTTTGAGGATTAACAAGACTTCAGCCAGTGTTACTTGATTATTACAAGAAATTTTTCTGGGGGACAAAATTCCAAGCCAAAGTCATGCTGACATTTAGAGAAGGGTCCCCTCCACCCAGATACCCCACTCAAGGTTAACTGGAAGGCCTCAAAGAATTTGCAACGTTCCTTCCCCAAAATGAGCACATGTTGCCATCTAGCGGTCATTGTGTGTGAAAAACAAAATGCTTAAAACAAATTTTTTTGGCCGGGTGCTGTGGTTCATGCCTGTAATCCCAGCACTTTGGGGGGCCCAGACGGAAAGATCATGAGGTCAAGAATCGAGACCACCCTGGCCAACATGGTGAAACCCCGTCTCTACTAAAAATACAAAAATTAGCAGAGTGTGGTGGCTTGCGCCTCTAGTCCCAGGTATTTGGGAGGCTGAGGCAGGAGAATCACGTGAATCCAGAAGATGGAGGTTGCAGTGAGCAGAGATCGCGCCACTGCACTGCAGCCTGGTGACAGAGTGGGACTCTCTCAGAAAAAAAAGATACTTTTTTTTTAAACAAGGTATTTGTTACTCTCTTTCAAAGTTCCTATTTCCAGCCTGCCTATATCTCTACCATGAAACTACTTCATGGGGGAAAAAAAGCCCCGTGTTTCCAAGCACTCTGCTGATTTCTTGGAGTTTAGGATTGACTGTGGGAATTGGAGGGGGAGGGAGGATGGTTAAGACTTAAGCAGGAGCCCCCCAGCCACCTCCTGGCAGAATCAGGGACTGCGGCCTCCAGGAAGCGCTGCCTGACAGGTCACCATTATTCCAGTGTCCCCAGACCCCTTGTGGGTCCTCCAATGCCTAGTTCCATGATACCCCCGACTCGCCCTCTGCTCTTAGCCGCAGCACGCCCTGTGAGTTTTGCACTTCCCACCTGCTCCCTGTGGGACCCTCTACCGGTAAGGCTCTCTGCCCATTTCTCAGCCAAATCCTCGCTTCGGCAGGCTTCTCCATGACCCTGCTCGCTTTCCAGAAGGGAGTTTCCCCACAAAGCGTCCAGGGAACACCCGGACCACCCTCCTAGTGTTGGCAACTGCCTCCCTGTTGTTGCAGTGGTTCCTGGAGACGTCTCATTTCCTCACGACTCCTTAAGGACAGGGACCTTATCTCATATTCCTCTTCTGCACAGTTCTGTTACAGGCCCTAGTGGATGAGGCTGGCTCAAAAACACATGTTAAATGGATACACTCAAGGGAGTACCTTCACCCGCAAAGATGTTTTGTCTCTTCTGAGCAAGGATGATCCCAGGTGGAAATGGGTCCCTCTCCTGAGGGGCCGACTCATCATCTGCTTGGGAAGAAAAACAGAGACATAGATATCACTCTAAAATATTAAACCTTCAATGCGCAGGACAGCTCTGACCCCCCCCCGTGATGTCACCTCCACCCCAACCAATCAGCAGCAAGCACATAGCCACACCCACCCCTTCCCCAAAACTGCCTTTGAAAAACTTCTAACCTGCGAACTTTGGAAGACATGCTTTGAGTGCTAACTCCATCTCCCACATGGCGTGGCTGGCCTTGTGTCTATTCAACTCTTTCCTTACTGCAAACAAAATAAAATATTACATGAATAAAAACAGGCAATCAAATGACATGTACCCCAGATCACAAAGCTATATATTTGTCATACATTGATAGATGATATACAATCATTTTACATTATATATATAAACATCAAAATGTTATTAGTGGTTGTTTTTAGAATTCTTGGTACTTCCCTCTATTCCTCACAATCCCTCCTTTTGTAATTAAGAAGGTAGTAATTGACAAGACAGCTCAGTGGCTATACCTGTGTGTGCTGGGGGAGACTTACATACTTGCATAAATAAACCCTGCCATCGTGGCCAGGTCTGACTTGGTTCTTGGGGGACCCCTGCTGCCGGCTCTCTGAGCAGCCTGGCTCAGGCAGGTGGGTGTGCAAGGGTCCCCCCAGCTCTTCTCCTCTCCCCAGTGCAGATGGGGAGTTTGCAGTGACCCACATGACCAAGGCCCACCTCTTCTCCACGGGCACTGTGCACTGGGTGCCCCCGGCCATCTACAAGAGCTCCTGCAGCATCGACGTCACCTTCTTCCCCTTCGACCAGCAGAACTGCAAGATGAAGTTCGGCTCCTGGACCTATGACAAGGCCAAGATCGACCTGGAGCAGATGGAGCAGACAGTGGACCTGAAGGACTACTGGGAGAGCGGCGAGTGGGCCATCGTCAATGCCACAGGTACCTACAACAGCAAGAAGTACGACTGCTGCGCCGAGATCTACCCCGACGTCACCTACGCCTTCGTCATCCGGCGGCTGCCGCTCTTCTACACCATCAACCTCATCATCCCCTGCCTGCTCATCTCCTGCCTCACCGTGCTGGTCTTCTACCTGCCCTCCGACTGCGGCGAGAAGATCACGCTGTGCATCTCCGTGCTGCTGTCGCTCACTGTCTTCCTGCTGCTCATCACCGAGATCATCCCGTCCACCTCGCTGGTCATCCCGCTCATCGGCGAGTACCTGCTGTTCACCATGATCTTCGTCACCCTGTCCATCGTCATCACGGTCTTCGTGCTGAATGTGCACCACCGCTCCCCCAGCACCCACACCATGCCCCGCTGGGTGAGGGGGGCCCTTCTGGGCTGTGTGCCCCGGTGGCTTCTGATGAACCGGCCCCCACCGCCCTTGGAGCTCTGCCACCCTCCAGGCCTGAAGCTCAGCCCTTCTTATCACTGGCTGGAGACCAACATGGATGTGGAGGAGCGGGAGGTTGTGGTGGAGGAGGAGGACAGATGGGCGCGTGCAGGTCACGTGGCCCCCTCCGTGGACACCCTCTGCAGCCACGGTCACCTGCACTCTGGGGCCTCAAGTCCCAAGGCTGAAGCTCTGCTGCAGGAGGGTGAGCTGCTGCTGTCACCCCACATGCAGAAGGCACTGGAAGGCGTTCACTACATTGCCGACCACCTGCGGTCCGAGGATGCCGACTCTTCGGTGTGTTGGGGTTGGGAGGGGGGCCAGCCTGGGTGGCCCCATAAGCCTAGCAGGGAACCACCTCACCCCAGAGTGTGAGCTTGGGCAGCTCAGGTCCCTCCTGTGAGGACATGCTTCCCTTGTCATGGTCCTTAGAAACATGGAATAAATGGAGAGAGAGCACGTGTGGCTGGCCACTCTAAGGACACTTATTGGCAGGTGGCAGGTTACACACCATGGGGTCAGGCATGAGCAGCTCAGCCTAACAGGAAGCCTGAGAGCTGGAGAGGGAGGACCCCAGATGCTGAACCCCGTGACTGCCTCAGGCCTCCATCTCCCACCATTGCCTTGGAGGTGGCGGGAGGTGGGGAGAACATTTCAGGAGAGACCCTGAAAGTCAGCTGTGCAGGAGCAGCCTTTGTCTTGTCTTGTATGGTCTCTTCCTCTGCCTCCTTGTTCCTGGCCTCTGGCCATTTTGCAGACTTCACTCTTCAGCCATAAATCCTGCAGATTCTTGGTTGCACCAGGTGGACTCTGCCCCCAGGCCCCTGCCATGGCACTGGCCCCTCCCTGTCCCCTGCCCCAGCCCTCATCTGCCATTGCTATGTGAGCAGGCCCCTGCTCCAGCACAAAATTCTTATCAGCCTCGGGAAGGATGAGAGGCAGGGAGGTTATTACTGGGTGGCTTTGATGACTAGATCAGAAAATTAATCATGATGTAATCCAGGAGCAGTGGGGAATCCAGGCTTCCTTGCCTAGGCTGTGAGCCCAAATTTCACAAAGCCCCTGCCCTACCCCCAGCCTGCCCGGGGTCCCAGCCACCTTCGCTGTTTCCCTCTCCCCAGCTCCAGCAGGTGGGTGAGGTGGCAACCTGTGGGCAGCTAAGTCTGGTGTTGCACTGATGTCACTGCAGGCCCCTAGGAGGACTCGTGCCCTGGGGTGGTCCTGCTGCCCTTTGCGTCCCTCTAGCCTCCTTTACCTATAGCCGGGGAGCATACTATGGACAGGTTTGGGCATGTGGAGGGGCTTTGATTCGAGGGGAATCACCAGGGGAGCTTGCTGGAGCCTTGAAACCGCTCATTGTCCCCTCCCCTCCAGTCACCCAGCTCCCTGCACTGACCTTTGCTCCCCTGGGTCTCTGTGGGGCAGTTGCTGCTGTCCCCACTGGCCATCCGTGCAGGCGCTGTGCATGGGGGGCTGCGTCTGATTCCCAGGCCTGGTCCCTGTCACTGTGCGCTGTCTTCCTCACAGGTAAAGGAGGACTGGAAGTACGTCGCCATGGTCATCGACAGGATCTTCCTCTGGCTGTTTATCATCGTCTGTTTCCTGGGGACCATTGGCCTCTTCTTGCCTCCGTTCCTAGCTGGAATGATCTGACCGCACCTCCCTCGAGTTGGCTGCCAGGGCACCACTGCTGACCATCTTTTGACCATCTCTGCTGCAGCTGCCTCTAGTGTCCCCTTTGCGGTCAGCAGGTGCCTCTCTGTGGAGTCCTGACCCTGGCCCCGGTATCGCAGGCTTCCATCCAGCTTAACAGGATTGTATCAGGGCTGAGAGCCTGCTGGACAAAAAGCCCTGTTTTGGATGCTGAGGAGCTAGGGAAGTTCTGCAGAAGGTCACAAGATGGTGGTGACCAAGTGGAGCAGAGTCGGATTCTCCTGGAGGAGCGGTGCAGACCCCAAGTGACAGAAGAGTCAACCCGGGGGATGCTGGGGCCAGGGTGATGAGGAAGGGAAGGCAGACCTCAAAGGAGGGGTCGTGGGGCAAAGGGGAGGGTTCCTTGGGGTGGAAGGGCTCTGAACGATGTTTGGATTTGGGAATGAGCCCAAAGTGCCAGAACAGCCAGGCGAGGTGGGAGCTTGGAGAGCCAGGTGGGATCTCTCTCAGCCAGGCTGGGGATGAAGTTCGGAGTCTGGCCAAGCCTGCAGGGTTCTGAGCTGGACGGTCCAGCAGGGGGGTGATACAGGCTCTTCTGGAAGGGGAGGAAGCGGGAGGCAGGGCCTGCGTGTGGAGTGGATCTTCCCTACAGGGGAGGGACGGATGGTTGGATACAGGTGACTGGGCTATTCCATCCACCTGGAAGCACCTTGGAGCCCTCAGGCTTCTCCTTGACGTCACTCCCCTCCCTTCCTTGTTGCAAAGTGGCTCTGCACCAGCAGCCCCCAGGAGGTCTGGCACAGCTGAGAGCCACGGCCTGCGGGGGCTCCATATGTCCCTACACATGCAGCAGCCAAACAAGAAAGACCATCCTGAGCCGCTCTGACCCAACTCAGACTCATCTCGTTTGCCCTATCCTCCCTCCCTCCACCCCTCCTCCCCTCCTCCCGTCCCCCCCTCCCCAGGCACCCTGTTCCCTATGCCTGGCTCCATCGGAAGGAGGCCTCACTTGGGAGCTGAAGATCTTTGCCTTCAGCTCCTTTGATTCTAAACTTCTCAAGGGCAGGGCCTCTGCCTGTTACTTTTCCCACCCCCAGCACCTAGCATGGCGCAGGGTGAGTACTGTGCTCAAGGCATTTGCTCTGAGTGGTTGAGGAGAGCAAGCTGGCTTGTTTGGGCCCCAAGACTGCTGTGCAGATGACAAAAGCTGTGGTCCCATCCCTTGCCAGCCTGCCCCATCTCCCCCAGAGCCCCGAGGTGTGTTGACCTGCCCTGAACCCTTCAGAGCAGCCTGTGTGTGCACCTTGGAAAGCACCATCCCGAAGCCCGAGTCTGCACCCAGGAGCCCAGGCCGAACGGCTGCTCCTGGGATCGGGCAGCAGACTTCTCCCCAGCTCTGTCCAGGCCCGAGAGTGGGCCCTTGGCAGCTAACAGATATGGCCACTGGGTTCTCGAAACGGCGTGGAGGCTCCAGGTAGGAAGCTGAGCAGGGGGAGCTTCCAGTTGTTCTGGTCCTAGGGGGTCTCCTCCTTCCAAACCCCGAAGTCTCTCTCCCTGACACTCCCAGGGCACACCTGCCTGCCTTTGACACCCTGGCCCAGGCCCCACCACACCTCGCTTCTCTCCCACAACCCCCCACTCATGGCTCATCTGATCTCTGGCTCCTGTCTACTTCTGTGCACGCAGCCCCAGCCTCCCCTCTCCTCCCACCTGTTCTTCGGAGGCCTCAGAGCTCTCAGGTCCAGCCTTCCAGACCCGCTGTCCTGGGACAGTGATGTTCGCTCCTGTTATCCACATCTCCCGTCCACCTTGCATGTGATAAAGAGAGTAAATAAAGCTGCATCTACTGCTCACTCAACTGTGCGGCACCCTCCTTGCCAGCCACACCTCAATATTGCCAGTGTCACCCAAGCCCCTCCAGAGCCCGGGTGGTTTGGGGGCCTCACTGGGGGAGAAATGACATGGCATTCCTCATGTGGCCACAGAGGGTACTGTCCTGGGTCCCTGGAAAGTCACCCCCAGTACCCCTGCAAGGGCAAAGGGGCCAGAGCACACCCCTGACCCAATGCCGGGTATCACTGCTCGCCCCTCCTCGGCCGATGCCCAGCGCTGGACAGCTTTGATCTCCAACCAGCATGAACATCATCAGTTTCTTCCATAGCTTGGCTCACAGTCCCCATTCTCCCCCAATGGGAAGGTCAAACAAACAAAACCAACCGCAAAGCAAATGGGACAATTTTAATTCAACCACAAGTCAAATAGAAAGAAGTTAAAAGAATGTTTATGCAAACACGCGAGAAAAGAAGGGTGCAGATGAGATTGGGGCGGGAGGGAGAAAAAAGAGGAGGAGTAAGAAAAGAGGGAAAAGGGAAAGAAAGGGAGAGTAAAGGGAGAAAGAGAAAGGGACAGGAAGAGAGTGGATTTGGTCCAAGGTCCTGTCCTGGCCCATCTCTCTGCTCCTTCCCCTGATGCTTGGTTTGACAACAAAGCGTCCCGTGCCCAGACTCCCAATTAGCTTGTTCCTGGTCTATGTCCCAGGTCCTCTCTCAGGAGGGCACATGCTGTCAGTCCAGACCAAACTCACATTAAATAAATTCCAATATACACTGTACAAGAACCCCAGGCCCATCCCTCATCTCACTGGCTGCCTGACCCCCAAAACAAAGCTCCTCCCCAGCTTCTCTGTGCATCAGGGGACATCTGAGGGCTGAAGAGGAAGGGAAAGGAATAGCTTGGTTCCCAAATTGACCTGCCATGTCCATATATAAAGCTAGGGGCACCACGTGACCCTCCCGCCCCCATGACCCGCCTGCATGGACTGGGTGGGGTAGGAAGGAGTGGCCAGGCAGCAGCAGTGCCCCCTCCAAGCCATCTGTGTCACCCTCACCCTGTGTCCATAGCCCAGAGTCCCCGCTGTCCAGCTGCTGCCTGAGCAGTACAGCCTGGGGTAGGGGTAGGGAGAGGGGGTCGTGCAAACTGGTAAGGGAAAGTGACTCCCTTGGCCTTCCCCCTGGAAGACCCACATGACCAACAGCAAGGCAGGGGAGGTACATGGCAGGCAGGGGCGGAAGACGCAGGCAGGTGGCTCCCACCCTCCGTCACTCTGCAGGCGGGTGGGCCAGATTGGCCAGAACCTTGGCCTGGTCGACGGCATCGAGCAGGTTCTTGGCGTCCACGGCCAGGGTGTGTGAGGCTGTCAGCATCTGCCTCTTGCACTCCTCACTCAAGGAGGTCACGGCGTTCTGCTGTGCCAGCCGCATCTTGTTAATGAGCTCTGCCAGGTCTTTGTTGAGCAGTTTCTGGGTGCCCTCGATCTGTAAAAGATCACACAGAAGAGGCTGAGGGGGCCACAAAGTCCATGCCTGGAGGATGGGGAAGCCACAGAGGTATCTGCCTGCGTGCTGGCCAAGGCAGTCAGAAGTCCCCTGGAAGCGAATGGAGCAGGCCGAGTGCAATGCCCATGCAGGTGGAGCCAAGTCTACAAGGACTGACACCACAGCCGTCCCACCCCCGGCCCAGCCTGGGTAAGGCCAGTCTGACTTTTCCTTCATGACAACAGCCCCTCACGCTTTCTAAAATGTGAATCTGATCATACCACTGTTTTTTGTTTTTAGAGACAGTTTTGCTCTTGTCACCCAGGTTGGAGTACAGTGGCATGATCTCAGCTCACTGCAACCTCCACCTCACGGGTTCAAACAATTCTCCTGCCTCAGCCTCCTGAGCAGCTGGGATTACAGGCACCCAATACTACGCCTGGCTAAGTTTTGTATTTTTAGTAGAGATGGGGTTTCACCATGTTGGCCAAGCTGGTCTCAAACTCCTAACCTCAGATGATTCTCCTGCCTGGGCCTCCCAAAGTGCTGAGATTATAGGTGTGAGCCACCACGCCTGGTCATCCACTGAAGTCTTGAACCCCTCAAAATCATCCACGAGGATTAGAATCAACTTATTCCAAATGGTTAATGATATTCTGACCTCTTCCCATGAATCACAAATGTTCCTAATATTACCTAGAATGGTAAATCCTTTCCAAAATGTTTTCAATGGACTTTGCCCAGATCCATAAGAGAAATCACTATATATGGCAGCTATAGCCTAGAAATGTATTTCTTAAATAACAGAAATTGAAAGTAGAAATTACTCCTTGATTCATGGGCTGCAAAAGAGATGCAGTGAAGACATTAATCTTCTATATCTCCGTCCGATATCTTGAGTGAGTAGACACATTGTCAATTAGTAAGATTTTGAACATCTTTTTCTGAGTAGTAGACCTCAACAGTAGGCTTATGATAATCAGCAAAACATGCTGTAAACAGATGTGCAGTCATCCAAACTTCGTTGTTACATTTACAGAGCACAGGCAGAGTAGATTTTACCTTTTTTGGAGGAGTTTTGCTCTTGCTGTCCAGGCTGGAGGGCAATGGAGTGATCTTGACTCACCACAACCTCCGCCTCCCAAGTTAAAGCAATTCTCATGCCTCAGCCTCCCTAATAGCTGGGATTACAGGCATGCCCCACTACGTCCAGCTAATTTTGTATTTTTAGTAGAGATGGGGTTTCTCCATGTTGGTCAGGCTGCTCTTGAACTCCTGACCTCAGGCGATCCACCCACCTCGGCTCCCAAAGTGCTGGGATTACAGGCGTCAGCCACCGTGCCTGGCAGATTTAGCTTAATTCCTAAGGGCCCTAAGATTGTCAGAATGCCCAATAAGCACGGCTTCAACCAGTCACTTTAGCCCCTAGCAAGAGTCACTCTGTTGTTTGAAGTTTTGAAGCCAGGCATGAACATCTCCTCTAGCTATGAAAGTCCTAGATGGCATCTGCTTCCAACAGAAAGCCATTCATCTACATTGAAAAATCCGTGGTTTAGCAGAGCCACCTTCATTGGTGATCTGAGCCAGGTCTTCTGGAGAACCTGCTGCAGCTTCTCCATCAGCATGTGCTGTCTCACATTGCCCTTTCATGTTACAGAGGTGGCTTCCCTCCTTAAACCTCATGAACCAGCCTCTGCTAGCTTCCAGCTTTTCTTCTGCAACTTCCAGAACCTCTCAGCCTTCATAGAATTGCAGGCCTTGATCTGGATTAGGCTTTGGCATAAAGGAATATTGTGGCTGGCTTGATCTTCTATCCAGGGCACTCAAACTTTCTCCGTATCAGCAGTAAGGCTGTTTCACGTTCTTATCATTCATGTGTTCACTGCAGTAACTCTTAATTTCCTTCAAGAACTTTTTCTCTGCATTCACAATGTGGCTAACTGGTAGAAGAGGCTGACTTTTGGCCTATTTTGGTTTTCAACATGCCTTCCTCACTCAACTTAATTATTTCTAGCTTTTGATTTAAAGTGAGAGGTGGGCAACTCTTCCTTTTACTTAAACACTCAGAGACCACTGTAGGGTTATTAATTGGCCTAATTTAAATATTGTTGTGGGCCAAGGAAAAGGGAGGCCCAAAGAGAGGATGGGGGAATGGCTGGTTGGAGGGGCAGTCAGAACGCACACAACATTCGATGCTAACTCTTACGTGGGCACAGTTTATGGCCCCTCAAAAGGATTACAATGCTAACACCGCCCATCATTGATCACCAATCACCATAACGGATATCATAATGAAAAAGTCTGAAATATTGTGAGAATTACCAAAATGTGACACAGACACAAAGTGAGCAGGTGCTATTGGAAAAATGGCACAAATAGGCTTTCTCAATGTAGGGTTACCACAAATGTTCAATTTGTAAAAAATGAAGTATCTGGGAAGTGTAATTAAAGCAAAATGCAATAAGGTGAGGTGTGCCTGTTCATAGCTGGTACTCAAGAGTATTTACAAATGAAGTGGATGGATGAATCAATGAATGAATTGGCATCCCACAGGTAAAGAGCTCTCACATGAAACAAGGCAGCTCTGCCTAGGGCTCCTGTATGGGTTGTCACTGTCCCCCAGAGAGAGGCCAGGAAATGGCTCAAACTCTCCTCCCTTCTCCCACCTTGGGCAGCCACCAACAGTGGGGACAGTGGCTGGATGTGGTAGTCATCTGTGCCGCAGGGCTGGCCACTGGGAGGCAGGGGACCAAAGGGCTCCACATGGACAACCAACAAACGTCTATGGCACTGTATCATGTGCCTATGGCTTCGGTAACAAATTACCAGAAATGTAGTGGCGCAAAACAACACAGATTTATTGTCTTAAACTTCTGAAGGGCAGAAGTCTCAAATGGTCCCCACTGGGCTGAAGTCAAGGTGGCCACGGGCTGGTTTCTCTCTGGAGGCTCCAGGGGAGAACCTGTTCTTTGTCTTCTCCAGCTCTGAGAGGCTGCTGCCTTCCTTGGCCTGAGGCCTCCTTCCAGCCGTCATATCTGTCACTCCGACCTTGTGTCTCTGGTCACACACTACCTCCCTCTTATTTATTTATTGATTTATTTTGAGATAGGGTCTCACTCTGTTGCGCAGGCTGGAGTGCAGTGGCTCACAGCTCACCACAGCTTTACCTCCCGGGCTCAGTCAATCCTCCCACCTCAGCCTCCTGAGCAGCTAGGACTACAGGCACAGGCCACCATGCCCAGCTAATTTTTGTACGGTTTTGCCATGTTGACCAGGCTGGTCTCAAACTCCTGAGCTCAAGCAATTCACCTACCTTGGCCTCCCAAAGTGTTGGCATGACAGATGTGAGCCGCCACACCTGCCAGTGTTGTCACAGAGATCCCTGTAAGACCAGAACACCTGATCCTGGGATCCCCATGACAACACTGGACCCACTCCAATAATGGAGCACCATCTCCCCATCTCAAGGTCCTTAACTTGATCACATATGCAAAGTTTCTTTTGCCATGGAAGGTGACATGTTTCCCAGTGCCAGGGTTTAGGATGTGGACATGTCTGGGGACCCTGACTCTCCCCACTGCAGCCACCATCTCAAAGTGGAGCACCAAGACTCCTGTTTTGATTTTCAGTGAACATTTTTCATTAATCAGATTAAATAATTAAAGAAACCTTAAGTATTATTTCTATGACACATCCCCATTAATCTTCATACAGACAGTGACCAGAATAAAAGTAATAGGAGGGGGGAAAAGAAGGTGTGTCCCTTTTAGCCTACCCCAGGAAGAATCCACTGCCATCATCTAAGGCCTGAATTAGGAAATCCTCCCTAGCACCTGGCCGGTTCCTGGGTGCCCTCTGAGCCCTCTGGTGGTAGCTGATGAGATGAGCTACATAGAACCCACTGGCTGGGGACTCAGCGGACAGACATGAAGTTGTCCAGGCAGCCATCATGAGCCTCTGACGGAACCGTAAGTAGGGACAGGTGGGGGTGCAGGAGCAAAGTAACAGCCTATGGCACCGTCTGGGATAGGACACTTACCTCTGTCCGTGAAGATGATGGCAAGGAGGGCAGGAGATCGTCCACGCTCCCGATGAGCTTCCGCAGGGTCAGCCCCACGTTCTGGGGAGAGAAAGGGGCAGGATGGCCGCCACTCCTGGCTACTGGAGAGAGCTCTCCTGAGGTGGTGCTTGCCCCTGTGAGTGGCCTGGGACTCAATTCCCCAGCCCAGCTTGCTCTAGGAGGATATTCCCGGACAGCCAAAAGGAAGCACAGTCCTCCTTCCTTCCAGGGTGGAGTTGAGCCGCCTCCACCTCCCCAGCCTGGCCCTGCTCTCACCTTCACCACCACCACATAGCCCTCGGGGGGCAGCTGACAGAGCTCATTCTTGAGGTCCAGCACGGCCCGCACCAGCGCCATGACATTGAGGTACACCAGGTCGTCGGTCCGGTCCAGGTTAGCTGTGGGCTGGATGGACTGAGGAGAAGCAGGTGGCTGGTGAGTGGGGAGGGCCAGGGCATAGCACGATTCTCTCCTGGGGAGGCACTACTGGGGCCAACTCCACCACCAGCTCGATTTGAAAGGACTCTTCTCTAGAATCATAGTGTCCTGACCTGGGCTGTTCGACCCTGTCCACGTCGGGGACAGTTTCCAGCCAGGGAGCCTTAACAAAATACTAGTGGTTGTCTCGCAGCAGACCAATAGAACCACCACCGGGACATGGGGTGAGGCAGGCTTTTTCAAGAGACAGGGTCTCACTCTATTGCCCAGGCTGGAGTGCAAGGGCACGGTCATGGCTCACGCTGCCTTGACCTCCTGGGCCAAGCAATCCTCCTGTCTCAGTTTCCTGAGTATCAGGCATGCCGTCAAGTCCAGCTATTTTATTTTTAATTTCGAATAAAGACAGGTTCTTGCGATATTGCCCAGGCTGATCTTGAATTCCTGGGCTCAAGCGATCCTCCTGCCATGGCCTCCCAGAGTGCTGGGATTACAGGTGTGAGCCACCGCATCTGGCCTGTGCAGAGAGTTTCAAAGCTCCTCGGGTGGTTTTAATGGACAGCCAAGGTTGAGAATCACTATTCCAGAGGAAAGCAAGCCAGCACCACCCCAGACAGCTGTAAAGACAATGGGTGCTGGAAACCAAGGGGGAGGCTCAGAAGAGGGAGGGAGCCTACACCCCTTTCCCTGGGGCTGGACCAGGGAGCTCTGGGAGGGGTATGGAGGGTGGGAGATTGGTCCTTCCTCTTGCTTTTTCATGAATTAGCTGTGTGGTCTTAAGCAAGGGACCCCCATCTCTGGGGCTCATCTGTGTAATGAGGACTCTGAACTGGATTCTGTCTGAGACTGAAGCTTTCATATTCCGTGCCCTTCAGCATTGTTCAACTCTCTCTCAGTTGTCATCAGTTTCAGCAGAGCCAACACATACCTGTGCGCCCAGCCTTGGGGGCTTCTGCGGGGGCCCCGTGAACTCCACTGCAATAAAAAGAACAGCAAGTGGGGGGCAGTTCTCAGCACTCCAACCCTTCCCTTTGTACCTGCTGACATCAAATAGACCCCCTCCCCTTTACCACCAGGAGACTTCAGGGAAATGAACCCTAACTCCAGGAAGTTGGCAGTCTCCCTGGTTTTGCAATCGTCAAGGACAGCACTGTTGTCTCTTTTTTTTTTGAGACAGAGTCTCACTCTGGGCTGAAGTGCAGTGGTGCGATCTCAGCTCAGTGCAACCTCCGCCTCCCAGGTTCAAGCGATTCTCCTGCCTCAGCCTCTGAGTAGCTGGGATTATAGGTGCCTGCCACTACATCCAGCTAATTTTTTTTTTTTTTTAGTAGACATGGGGTTTTACCATGTTGGCCAGGCTGGTCTTGGACTCCTGACCTTCCAAAGTGCTGGGATTACAGGTGTGAGCCATCAAACCTGGCCTTCTATTCTCACCTCTACTACCAGAGAGCTCTGTCACCACCCTGGGCAGCTCACCCTCCTAGGGCCTGAATTTTCATTTGTAAGATAACAGGGTAGGCTCAGAAGAGATCCTCAAGTCAGAAGGCTTGGGTTCAAATGTGAGCATTGCTAATTATTAGCTGTGTGATTTTGGATAAGTTATGTATCCTCCCTGTGCCTCAGAGGATAATAAATGGTCCCAGGCCAGGTCTGACCTGTGTCCAGTTCTCTGTGACTGCTGTCCTCCTCCTCCTACTCAGCACTGCCCCTCCAGGCCCCAGGCTCACTGCTGGCTGTTCCCTCCCTGCCTTCAACATGGGCTTCCAGAGAGAGCCTGTGGGCTCAGCTGCCCCTCCCACTTTCTCTTCTCTGTCCTCAGGCCTACAGAAGATGAGTCTGAGCCGAGAGGCAGGTAGCACTGCTTAACTTCCCCACAGGAGCCTCCGACAGAGCAGGAAATCAAAAGGAAGAGAGAATTCCCAACTCCTCTAAACAAATGCAGGAGGGGGAAGACCTGAGGAGGGGCCTGAGGATGTGGCTGCTGAGAGAAAGGAGGCAGGGCGCCAGGCAAGGAGAGGGATGGGGTGGAGGGGGCAGAGGGGCAGCTGGCCCACCCCACAGCCTCTGAATTAAATCACGGCTGATGAGGCAGGGAACGCAGACAGACTCTGCTGTTCTCTGCCCTGGGTGGTGGGCAAGGACGGTGGCTCTGCACAAGGTGCCAAGCGGAAACCCCCCAAAGAAGGGCAGGAACACTCACTGTAGCCGACCTCCTTCTCTGGAGTCTGGAGGAAGGAGAAAAGAGAACATCGATGTCACTCGTGCGGCTCTGGAGACAACCCCCTCCCCTGTTACCCACTCCTCAGCCCTTCACTGTGTGTTTAGAGATTATTATAGCCATGGGGTCAGGGGTGCTTCTAGGAGCAGTTCCTAACCCAAAGAGACCTTTCTGGGAAGCTGAGGGGCACTGTGGAGGGCGCCAGCCAGTGGTAAGGGCTCCATAAAGGCAGAGTTGAAGAAAAGGGCCATGTAGAGTTTGGCAGAAAAGGAAAAGACACCCGCCCAACATGGAAAGCTGCCAAAGAGGAGCTGGGCAGGCCCGGGGGTGGGAGCAAGCAGGGGTCCTATGGTGGACGAGGCCTTCCCAGGCCTTGGTACGGGGGTAGGAGCAAGCAGGGGTCCTATGGTGGATGGGGCCTTCCCAGGCCTTGGCACAAAGGAAGAGGCCTCTCCTGGCAACTCACCAATGGGGACTTATCATTCATATAAACCATGGGGTCCTGCAGAGAAAGAAACAAGAGCGAAGGACTTAGAATTCTGGAGCTGAAAGCACCAAGAATGCAGGGGAGCCTTGCCCCAGCCACCCGGGGAGTTGGAAGAGGACACAGATGGGCGCCGGGCATGGACATCCCAGATGCTCACCAGGGACTTCTCCTCCTGCCTGAGCCACTGGTAGTCCTCCACCATCTGTTTCTGCTGCTTGTCCAGGATTTGCCGCATCTTGATCTTCTCGGCTTCCCACAGCTGCTGGGCCTCTTCTCGGCTGCTGGGTCGGATGAAGTCCTCCTCCTGGGAGGATGGCAGAGAGAAGGGAGAGGATGCAATGAGCGCTGCCCTCAGACTCAGGGAGGGACAGTCCTTTGAAGAACCTCATGGCAGCCACGAGACTTGCCCCCGAGCAGCTGCGTTTTTCTCCTAAGTTTGTTCTTAAACCCCCAGCCATATGTGCAGACAGTTACTGGGTATCAGCCCGAGCATGTGCCTTTGCTGCAATGTGATACCAAACCCGGGAACCCATTGCTGAACATGCACTGTATTCAAATGATCACACCATCCGCTCACGATATTTTATCAAGTGACTGCCCTGCTGTTATTGTCTCGGTGTTTGTGACAGTCATTTTCATTTAACAGATTTAAAAAAGAAAACCTATGGAAGTCAATTAAAATCTATTTTAAAATCTACTAAAAGCATCAAGAAGGCTTCCAAGGGGATGGCTTTGCTTCATTGGATAGCATCATGCCCTTTCGATCTGTCTCCACCTAAGCACCAAGGCAGCAGGTCTGGAAGCTTCAAGAGACAGTGGTGCTACCTCTAGTCTCACGGTGTGCAGTCCCACCTGTGTCCATGCATGAGCAGAGCCTGAGCATGCATGCACCAACCATGCCTTTGTACTAAGACATCCTCTTATTAAGATAAGAGCTTGGGTTATTTAACAAAATGTTAGGAGGAATACATGAGCTAAGAGATAAAGAACAAAATTTCATGAAATACAGCTCTGTAGAGATAAGATAAATGCAATCATAGCTTGGTTATTTAAGCAACGATTAGAAGAAATGCATGAACAGATAAAAAGAAGAACAAAATTCAAAGAAATATAGCTCTACAGAGGTAAGATAAATGCTTCCTCTCCCTAGATGTAGTAGCCCAGCTGTTGCTGTAACTTACCTCTAGGGCTGTGGACCCATTCATAGTTTTAGCTGCTAGTTTCTAAACAGAAAGTATTGCATGTCCTCCTATTTTCCTTCAATCTTCCCCCAACGGTTCATTTGTATAATCATCTGCTCAGTGCCTCTGAACTATTTTGCTCTTGTTCGGCACATGATAACCCTGGCCTCCTGGACAGAGGGAGGAGGAATATTATTGGCATCCTCTTGATTGCACAAAGCCCAGGATTTGCCTTTGCTGGGGCAGGATCCTCTGTGACATCTAAATGAGCAGGTCTCTCAGTTCCTTGCCTTTGAAGGGGCCATTTGCATACAAGTCACTTGCAGAAGATGCTGACAATGATCTCTTTCTACTTTTAGCAATTGGTAATCCCTACCAAGCCTCTTAAAAGAGTTTCCTCACTAAGCCCTGCAAAACACACTTGAATATTACCACATGGTTTAAAAATGGTTATATTGGGATGTTTTTCTTAGTGCACATTGAGCTTCAATTACTGACCTTAATTTCCAGTCACATTTCCCCACAAATTAGGTTTCTTGCTGAAATAGTCTTTATTCATGAATCTGTTCAACAATTGTTTATTAAAAGCACTACTATGTGGCAGGGCTGGGTGCTGGGAGGACAGTGCTATTAAAATATATGATGCTCTTATTCTCATGGGGTTAGTTAGACCAGGGCTCCTCAACCTCAGGACTATTGACATTTGGAGCCAGGTAAGTCTTTATTTCCAGGGTGATTTACGATACATTGCAGTATGCTTCCCCGCAATACCTGCCTATAGTACATCCCCAGTGGTAACGAAAATGCCTCCAGACATGGTCAAATGTGCTCTCAGAGGAAAAATACCTTAGCTGAGAACCACTGAGCTAGACCTTATTTTAGGAAAACAAAGTCCAGCATCTAAGAGTATTTTATAGTCATGGGATTGATAAAAATAAAATCGGTTTTACTGATCAGAGGCTGATACTTCAACATTAGGACATTTTAAGGGGATGAAAATCCCCAGTTAAATGTCAACACCTGAAGACAAAATGACATGGTTGCCCCAAGCTGTTGACAAATAGTAACAAACAAGAACTAAGTGTCAAAAGTTCTAAATATAGAGTCAGGGATTTCTGGATGTGAGAAAAATGTTTGGGTTGAAGAAGAGTATGGTAAGTACCACTGGGATAAGTCAATAAAATTCTACAAGTATTTATAAGTATTTGTAAGTTTGTAAGTGTTGAGAGAAGATCCCATCACCAAAATAGCTAGCATGCCCCAGGCCTGATCTTACCACATATCTTAACAAACTCAGATTAGGAGGCTTATTCTGATGCCTTCCAATTTTACAATAAAACTTAAGGAGAAAATGAACATTTAAAAAATGGTATCTATTTGGGGTTGGTTTTGCTGAAATTCACCTCCAATATTACTAGGTAATGGACACTTACATTGCTAATTATATTCTATGCTTAAAAGGAATCAGGTACTCGTGGTGTTTTAAAATAACTCTGTAAGTTGTAGCACCTTCCAGAATTTGGCTATGACCCAGCTGTTGGCCTTATTTCCACCTCCACAAGTTCCCTTCCTGTTCTAGCCTAATAGTTCTTACACTTGTCCTGTGGTTTCTCAACACTCAGTCTTGGCTTCTACTGAAGCCTCTGCCTCTTCCATGCCCTGAATCTCAGTTTCCTCCTGTCCACACATTTCCCATTTTTCAAGGCCAGCTTTTAAATAGAAGCTGGAAGGGGTTATCCCCCTCTCTGGACTCCCACTCTGTTGTACCCACAACCTTCTGGCTTGCATTACAGGTAAGTGTGTACCCGGTCTGCTCCTTCTGGTCAACTGCAAGCTCTTTGAAGGCAGAGCCTCCCCACTTCAGCACCGAGGACAGTGCCAGTGATCAGAGCAACTCACAGTGTTTACTGAATCGTATTATTTTTATTTTATTTTTTGAGACAGAGTTTGGCTCTGTTGCTCAGGCCGGAGTACAGTGGTGCGATCGTGGCTCACTACAACCTCTGCCTCCCAGGTTCAAGTGTTCTCCTGCCTTAGCCTCTTGAGTAGCTGGGATTACAGGTGCATGCCGCCATGCCTGGCTATTTTTTGTATTTTTAGTAGAGACTGGGTTTCACCATGATGGCCAGGGTGGTCTCAAACTCCTGACATCAAGTGATACACCTGCCTCGGTCTCCCAAAATGCTGGGAATACAGGTGCGAGCCACACGTCAAGCCTTGAATTATATTATTTTTAAAGCTCAATTGTGAGGTCTTCGAGAGAGAAATTGCTGCCATCCCAATGCTGGGATGGCATCCCACAGACTCCCTGATGAGTCAGGCTATAGAGCCACGCAGTAGAAAAACTGTTTTTCTGGGAAAACCACCTCTGAATTTCTGTTAAATGCTTCCAAATGCTTTGTGAAGAGCCTATTATACCTTCTCAGCATTCTACCTGAAAAAGACTTTCTCAGTGTTTCTGATCTGTGTCATAAAATGGAGCTTATATTTTTAACCTTTTGGGGTTTGTTTATTTAAAGACATGCTCATTATGTTCTTTAGGCAGATTTTCCTTATGGCAATTACTTCTAAAGCCCTGACACAAAAGGTCTTTTTTCCTAATGCACAATCTCTTTATGGAACTGAACAAGGTCCTTGTGGAGAAGCAGGAATTGGACAAAGGCAAGCTACCCCTCAAATGTGCAAAATGGCATCTTTCTAGAATAACACAATTTAAAGCAAAACTCACTAAAACAATCAATCATGAATAGAGAGTCAAAGGCAGGAGGGTGGGGAACCGAACACAGCCTAAATTATGGCACATGCTTAAAAATGTAGTTTTCTTATTGTTAAGCCCATGCAAAGACAGAAATTGGCTAAATTAATATAAAAGAGAAAAATGAGATAGGTCAGAGGAAATTTTATTTCACAATAAATCTTAATCTTAGTGCCTGGAATTCTAAGTTATCATGCTCATTTCAAAATTCCACTAACTTAAGAATAATGGCATCAAAGTAATATTGACCTACTTGCCTACATCTTCCAAATATATTATGATAAACATCTAATTCTTTTCAAAAAAAATCTTGTTACGTTTAGTGAGCCTGAAATACTATGCATGTATGCAGAGTTAAGAGCTAAAATAAGGGTTTCAGTTGGCTTAATAAAATAGATCAAGTTCATGGCAACTGACCACTATGGACCATATGCATGGAAGAAGGTGATTGATGACCAGTGGGCATCTGGTTATAAGCAAAAGTGTCTTTTTCACATAAGAGCTGACAATCAGAAGCCAGCCATGAAGCACTTGGGGCTTCACCCACAGTTAACAATACCCAGTGACAAACAGCTGATGAGGGAGGTGGCTTAGGCTCCTGTTCTAGCCAGTGAATGAGCCTGTATTCCCACTAGCCCTGAACTCCTCACCCAGCAGCAGCCTGAACAAAAGGCGAAGGGGAAGCAGCCGTGAGGAAGTCTTTCCTTAGAGATTTCGCACCAAAAGCCGTCAGGTAGGAAGGATCCTTTACACTCCAGCACCACTAAGCTGTGCCGCACTCTGCCTAGGAGCCTTCATGCTGCCACAGATCCCCGTACCCCTGGGGCTCAGGAGAGGGAGAGATTTGTACCTCTCTAGCTATAGCACCAGCATGGTCAAGGGCAGGTTAGGTCCAGCTAGTGTCCTCCAGAGCAGGGCCTGGCTTGGTCCCTAGCCTCTGTTGCGTTTGCAAAGGGGAGGAAGTCACAGAGTCCCCCCTTGGTGGCCTGACTGGTGCATGGGAGCACCGAGGGCCCTCTTGAGCTGAGGATGTGGGGTTCCCAGTGTCCCCAGCCACCTCCCTCCAGCAGCCTCTTCAGTCTGGGCAGGGACCAGCATGCAGAGCCCTCTTACCCGCATGCTGTGGCGTTTGAAGACATTGTGCCGGTGGAGAGGTGGGGTGTGCAGTGAGTTAACGGGAGATGGATACTCCATGGGGCTGGTGAGCGTAGGAGAGCTGGCACACAGACCCTCGGGGACCTATTCAGGAAAAGCAAAGAAGCACAAGGCACGGGACAAAGCAAGAAGGTGGGCAATTAGCTGCTACAAACATGAGCACAAAGAAACCAGGCATGGGCACCATGGGGGATGGGGCTTGCTCTCCAGGAGTTAATAAAGGACACGACGTGGGCCTTCCATTGTTCCAAGAGAGATGGTGGAGCAGAGCGGCCTCTCATTCATCCAACATCCCCCACCATGTTGCTCTGCACACAGTGGGGTCCATGCTGGTTACTGACCCACTGAGACCAGGGCTCCTCCCTCAGGACTCAACAGAAAACAGTTATGTTTCAGTTGCATTACAAACTGACTGATGTGGCTAACGCAGAGATTTCAGGAAATATGCATGAATTACTTTTTAAAAATTCAGACAGTCTCTTGCTCTGTTGCCCAGGCTGGGATGCAGTGGTATGATCACAGCTCACTGTAGCCTTAAACTCTTGGCCTCAAGTAATCCTCCTACCTCAGCCTCTCATGTAACTGGGACTATAGGTGCATGCCACCATGCCTGCCTTGAATTTTTTTCTTAAAAAATCATGTTATCACAATTTTATTTTATTACTCTTTGTTTTTACAGATGGGGGTCTCAGTATATTGCCCAGGCTGGTCTCAAATTCCTGAGCTCAATCAGTCTTCCCATCTCACCCTCCTTAGTAGCTGGGACTACAGGTATGTGCCACCATACCTAACCCCCTGTTTTAAATATCACATAAGGGTATATTTCTTTCTTTCCTTTTTTTTTTTTTTTTTTTGAGATGGAGACTTGCTCTGTCACCCAGGCTGGAGTGCGGTGGCGCGATCTTGGCTCACTGCAACCTCTGCCTCCCAAGTTCAAGCGGTTCTCCTGCCTCGGCCTCTCAAGCAACTGGGACTATAGGCATGCACCACCACGCCCAACTAATTTTTGTATTTTTAGTAGAGACAGCATTTCACCATATTGGCCAGGCTAGTCTTGAACTCCTAATCTCATGATCCACCCACCTTGGCCTCCCAAAGTGTCGGGATTACAGGCGTGAGCCACCGCGCCTGGCCTGTTTCTTTAAGGACAATGCTTTCACCTTCTGAACCAGGCTTTCTCTTCACATGGAGAGGATTTATCTATTAGTCCTTGGAGGGTCTTGTTTGGGTACTCAGGCATTTCCTTGGGAACAAATATAGGACCATGGGGCACCACCCTTCTACAAAGGGCACCAAATAAATGGACATTATTTCTAGTGGCTGAGGGGCTCCATTTTTGGGCAGTGGCTCTGAACTGGGAGATGCAAGAGAAGACATAGGAGGAGACTAGACTCCCTCTCTCCCAGAGGCAAGAGAGACAGAACTGGGCAAGAGACAAGAACTGTCAGCGACCCACAGCCTGGGCAAGAGTCATGGTTGGGGATAATGGAGCCGGCAGAAAGCACAGGTTAAACCCTGCTGTCTCTACAATGGCCACCCACGTTCTGGATGGGGCCTCTCTGGGGAGCCCCATGGAGTTACTCCATTTGCTGGGGAACATTCCCTGGGATTACTTCTGGGAAGAAGGTCAGGGAGGCCTTGGATGGGCAAGAGAGCAGCAGGCAGGCACACATAGCAGCAGACACTGTAGACAGAGGGACGGGGCTTAAGGCAGGTCTTAGCTGAGCACAGCCTGGGAGAACTGCATTTCAGTTCTTGTGATCTGAGTCTACATTCTGTTCTGGGTACCAAAGAGGAGGCAATCTAGGCCATCTCCATCACCAAGATGGGTGACTGCTGTTCCTCTAAGGCAAAGGAATGGAGTTTCAGGAAGGACCTGGATGAGGGGTAGACCCGAACTTCCCACCGTCTTGTTCTATCTTTACCTGGAACTGCAGCTTCGGAGCCAGGAGGTTGGTTTGTGGAGGGTGTCTGTACTTAGGCCGGCTGGGCTGGAGAGAGAACACAGATGGGTCAGTCTCCGTCCCTCTCCTTGAGTGAACACAACTCACCAAGGGGAAGATCAGGTTGAAGACACCTCAGGCTCATTCCAAAGGAAGGAAAGTTGAGGAACAAAGCTGTCAAGAAACTCATTTTGCATCCACTTTTTTTTGTTTCGAGACGGAGTCTCGCTCTGTCTCCCAGGCTGGAGTGCAGCAGTGCGATCTTGGCTTATTGCAACCTCTGCCTCCCAGGTTCAAGCAATTCTCTGGCTCAGTCTCCCAAGTAGCTTGGATTACAGGCACCCCCCACCACACCCGGCTAATTTTTGTATTTTTAGTAGAGATGGGGTTTCACCATCTTGGCCAGGCTTGTCTTGATCTCCTGACCTCAGGTGATCCACCGACCTCTGCCTCCCAAAGTGCTGGGATTACAGGCGTGAGCCACTGCGCCTGGCCTGCATCCATTTATTGAGCACCAATTACCTGCTGAGTGGTGGAAGGTACAAAGAGGCCACCTTGCACCCTCCTGGGGCTATGGCTAATTGGAGGGTTAATGATCAGTGTATGTGTGGCCTCCCTATACATGGGAGCACCCAGCAAATCAGAGCTGCAGAGCCACAGGCATGCGGAGGTGGCAGCTCACCTCACCAGGGGCTTGGGCACTCACGGAAGCTGCATGGAGGAGATGAACACTGAGCCAGGCCCGAGGGGAATGGTGGGACATGTCAGACAAGATGGACAAATGAGAAAAGGCCTTAGATAGAATCAGGCATTGCTATGGAATGAATATTTGTCCCCCCTTTCAATTTGTACATTGAAGCCTGAATATCCAATGTGATGGTATTTAGGAGGTGCAGGCTTTGGGAGGTAATTAGGGTTAGATAAGGTTATGAAAATGGATCCTATGATGGGATTAGTGCCCTTATAAGAAGAGAAAGACCATTCTGTGTCTGCCAGGTGAAAACATAGTGAGAAGGTGGATGTCTGCAAGCCAGACAGAGAGCCCTCACCAGACACCAGTACCTTCATCTTGGACTTCCCAGTCTCCAGAACTGTGAGAGATAAACATCTGTTGTTTAAGCCACCCAGTCTGTGGTCTCTTGCTGCAGCAACTCCAGTTGACTAAGACAGGCATGGCCTCTCAGACCCACCCACCTAATGGCAATGGGGCCTTGGCTCCTGAGCTCAGGGTGTCCATGTGGGGCACAGATGCAGGTACTAGACCTAAAAGATCCAGAACACTCCCATTTATGTGTCCTCAGGGGGATCTCATTTGTTCCTAAGAAAACTCCTAGAAGAGAAGCCCAACCTCTCATGGGACACTTTTGAGGGATGATTCTTGACCCAGCTGTCCCACAAGGTGGCTGCTGCCTCAAAGTCCACCTGCCAAGGCACTGATGTAACACACTGACAGTGTTGGTGGACTCTGGGTGAAGGACTGAGAGAGGGCTGCAGGGGGCATCCTGCCTGCGCAGTAAGAGGGGCATGGATCAGACAGGGACCTGGCTCTGCTTTGACTCACAGGACTTATGAAGCCATGGCTTGGCTTACCTTGGGTGGGGGTTCCTGGAAGGCTGTGGGCTCCAAGATTTTGGGGGTTCGGTAGCGAGCATTCCTCTCTTGCTCCATTGCCATGTCCTTCTCCATCTGATAAATGTCACTGCAGGGAGTCAGGTCAGATGGGGTGAGAAACGAGGTCAAAGCTAGATGCTCCTTAGGGCTCCTCTCTGTACTGTGTGGAAGCCCACAGAGGCCTGGGCAAGGCTGCTAGGTCCCATTTCCATTTCCATCCCCCCTGCAGAGTGGCCTGGGGAGAGCCCCCCGAGACAGGCTTGGATTTGGGCCCTGAGGCCACATTGAGGTGGAGGATCACAGGAACGAATCCAAGGTGGAAAACTATCCTTGGAGAACCAGTCCAAGCAGCCCCACTCCCAGGCCTTGTGCCCTCCTAGGCTTGTGATTGACACCAAATCTCTATATAGATTTCCAAAGTCCCAGCCAACTGCATGGCCCTGGCCTAGAATCCACATCTCCTATACCTCATGAAACATCTCCCAATGCATTCCTGCTGTGTGCTGACAAGGGTGTGGGTTCACAGGCTAGCCCTGTGCATGCCTCTCACCTTTCTTACCCAATCCAGTGATCCTAACCTGGGATCACACACGCCAGAGGACTCTGGAACTATTACTGCCTATGAAGCCGCACATTCATATGGGTATCAAGTATTATAGACTACTGAATATGTGATACTATGAGATACTTGGTATTATATTTTCAAATGTGCATGCATTTTATTCTATATAATAAAAATGCATTATATAGCCTACTACATTTTGTTCAGCAGAAGATTTAAAAAATATAACTATTGTTATATAGAGACACTCAAAATTTGACCTTGGAAGGTCCTTTCCTCCCCAGAACAATTAGGAAACACTGACCAAAGCCCTTCTGAACTCTAAGGAGGAAGTGTCTGTGGTGGCAGGGGGAGGAACCTGGGGTCTTCTGAGTCTTTCAGGGTTTTTCAGATCGCAATGGAAACCTGCTCCTACCTGCACTTGTGGTGGGGGGGCCTGGCCAGTGCTTCTGATGGGAATACCTCTCAGCCCAGGAGAGGCGCCTGCATAGCTCCCTGTGGCTCTCAAGGCCTCAGAGTGAATGAGGACTCCCAGCCCCATCCCCCGGCAAGCTTTCACCCTCCTAGATTCCATCTTTCAAATACTTTTATCCTGCAGCCCATTGGCTTCTCAAGTCTCTTATATGAGGGACCAACAGAGGAGTCTAGAATTAACTGGGAGGCTCACTGAAGGGATAGGCAGGAACAGGGAGGCCTTTTAAGCCAGAGGTTTTGCAAATGATGTTGAAGGCCCTGCCCCGTGTAAAACATGCCGGGTCACCCTGAGTGCCCCTGGCCTGGGCATTGCCGGCATTCCCCGGGGTACCTCCCCACCAGGCAGTTTTCAGGCGGTGCTTTCTTGTCCTAAAATCAAACAAGGCAATATGTTGACTACAGTATTTAAAATCACAATATTTTGAGTCAAGTTCCAGACTACCTAAAGCAGGGTTCAGCAAACAAGAGCCCATGGGGCAAATCTGGCCTTTCCTCTATTTTTATATGGCCCCCAAGGAAGAATGTTTTTTGCATTGTTTTAATAACTAAAAAAATTAAAAGAAGAAAAACACTTACAACACAAGAAAATTATGTGAAATTCAAATTTCAGTGTTCATAAATGGCGTTTCACTGGAGCCCAGCTATACCCATTCATCGAAGTATTGTCTATGGCTATTTTGTCTCCTGTCTAAGCTAGGAGAGTTAGAAGTTTTGGCAGAGACTTGCATAAACGGCAAAGCCCTAAATATTTACTGTTTGGTCCTTTATAGAAAGGGCTGACTCCCATCACAGAGGAATTGTCTCGGGATGGGAGACTGAGTTCCCCAAGGAACTCATGATGCATTCTCTCCTGTCTAATCTAGGAGAGTTAGCAGTTTTGGCAGAGACTTGCATAAACTGCAAAGCCCTAAATATTTACTGTTTGGTCCTTTATAGAAAGGGCTGACTCCCATCACAGAGGAAGCCAAAAGAAGTCCGATCTCCCACAGGAGGGCTAATGGCAGGCTGGCCACCAAGAAAACTGGAGGACCCTGAACCTCTGAAACACACGACCTTCTTCGCCAGCAACCTCACCAGCCCTAGGCAATGATGGCTCTTGGGCACTGACGGGCCCTCAGGTCCCTTATCCCCCATTCAGAAGGGAGAGGTGGCCCCTGGGTCACACTCTTGATAACAGGTCAAACATTACTCCCTTCCTTGTATCTGGGAGGAAAGATCAAAGTCAAGAGGAGAGGTGAGAGGAAGCGGGTGGCATCCCCAACACCATAAAGAGCACAGGCACTTCAACGAGAGTCTGCTTCAGGCTTTTGATTCTAACCTAGAATATATTTTCTGAGCACATCCTAGGAACAAGGCTCTGTGCTCCGTGTTGACAGATGCCCAGATGATCCAGGCTTCCCCTGGGGTGCCTTATCTCTGAGCTCATATCTGACAGTGAATCTGGCTTCAGCCTCCGGTCCTTGACCCTGGCCTGTCTCATTTAGGGAGATGCAGTGCAAACCTCTCTGTGTGCTGCTGGTCTTGCTCCCTGGTGCCGCCGGGGGTCGGTGGGGGGGCCCAGCCCCCGGCCCACACTCCATGCTCACCTGAGGCTGCACACCAGCTCGGTGAAGCGGGGCCGGTCGCTGGGGTCGTAGTCCCAGCAGCGGGTCATGAGGGTATAAAGGATCGGTGGACAGAGGTCGGGCTTGGGCAGCCGGTCCCCTTTCTCCAGCACTCCGATGACGTCCTTGTTCTCCAGCCAGAAGAAGGGCTGCTTCCCAAAGCTCAGGATCTCCCACATGCACACGGCTGGGGTGGAAGAGAGTGTCAGGCCTCAGCCCGGGGGAGACCAGTCCCACCCATCCAGGACAGCACCATTGCCATTACTGCTCAGTTTCAGCCAGAAGCAGCTCCTATGGTCCTGCCTCTCCATCCAGCACACTGGGGTCCTGCCCACCATCGCGGCCCGCCCAAGGGACCAGTGACCTACATCTGCAGGTAATGACCTAGGGCCTTGCTCCCTAGACCCGTCAGGGTGCTGCAGGATCGAGAGGTGGCAGTCATGGCATGTCATTGGGACCACATGTGCCTTCTTCTTAGATGGGAGGGGAGCCACTCCCTAGTAAAGCTGGAGTTGGAAGCCTCACACCAACGCTTGGTGCCTGTGTGGCTGTGGGCAGGCTCCTGACTCATCTGAGCCTCAGTTTTCTTAACTAGAAAATGAGAGTAACAATAATATTCTACGGGGTTGGCTGTGGGAGAACGAAGTGATGGTCTTCAGGAGGTATTCTGGAAGGGGCTGTCTGTCTGCACCTGCCTTTGCTCTCTCCCCCCCTGCACCTCTCTCAGAACAAGTCACAGAGTTTCATCTTAGTTTCTGGGGCTGGTAGGTGGGACACACATCCCACAAGAGCCTCTTCCAGGAAGATGAACCTGCACAGTCCAGTCCAGCCCTTAGCCTGGATCACGCCCTACCCCACCCCCGCTGGCCTCCCCATCTCTGAGACTTCTCAGTGGCCAAAGCAAAATAGAGGGGTGGGGGTCAGACCCCTGCTCCCTGGACCCACCCCATTAGCCTGGTTGGAGGTGAGAATCTGAACCCTTTTTCATGCCGTCTCAAATCAGCACTCACCAAACATCCAGACGTCACTGGCTGTAGTGAAGCGTCGGAAGTTAATGGACTCTGGGGACATCCATTTGATGGGGAGACGAGTCACAGAGGCTTTGGGTGGGCAAAGAGGTTGATTTTTAGGGAAGAAAGATCAGAATTATCCAGAAATACATGCTACTTTCTGGAGACCCTTAGCCTGGGCTGTCCAACCGTAGATTTCCTTTTTCTGGAATTTTTGGCTTCAGCAACCCCTCCAAGGCCACAGCAGAGGCCAGGAAGTCCCCTCACCTTTGTAATAGTCCTCATCCTCAATGTACCGAGAAAGGCCGAAGTCCCCCAGCTTCACACACTCGGGGGAGGCCACCAGGATGTTCCGGACAGCAATGTCCCTGGAAGAAGGGTGCCAAGACCAGGGTGAGGCCCTGCCCACCCCCATGGGGGCAGGGACACTTCAGAGAGACAGACAGACAGATGGACAGAGAAACAAACAGTGCAGCCCAGGGACTCGACGTCCAGAGCAGAATCGGGCAGCTCCTGCGGGTCACTGCCCCCACCGAGTGGCCTTGCTGCAGCACAGCTCAGGTGGGAGCCCAGCTGGCCCCTCTGCACCCCAAAACTCGCAGGTGCATGACCATCTTCTTCCCTCTCGCTGCCGGGCTGTCTCCATCACCCTTCTCACACATCTCCAGCTCGAAGCCTGGCTCAGGTCCCTGGGATCTGCTACCTTCCACTTCTGTGCTGTTGCCTACACTGTCCCCCCTGACAGGGAGGCTGTCACCTGTTGATTCTTCAAGAATAAACTCCAACTACTTCCCTGGACACAGTTATTCTCTCACGTCTGCATTTCCATAGGACTGGTTAGGCCTTTGGAATAGTAGGAGCAGCAGCGGCAGCAGCACAGCTAACTCTGATGGGGAACTGAGGATACCAGGATCGCACAAGGGCTTCGCATACCCTGAGTCATAACACAGAGACCCTCATACCTCCAGGTATAGGGGAGGAGACCAGGCCCAGGGAGCTGAAGGAACTTGCCCAGCACGTCACCGGTGGAAAAGGGTGTTGCCCAGGTAGGCTAGTTCAGGGCTGAGCTCTCGCTCCTCCCAGGAGACACTCTGCTGACTCAGTTTACCCTGTGTTCTTGCCATCACTCCCAACCCCAAACTAGTTTGCCTGCTTGCTTCTCATAGGCAGGCTCCACTCCCTAGCATTTGTTTTTATAGTTGAGGTGATGACTTAAAAGCATGGCAGCTTCAAATGAATAAACAAAATAAACAAATCTCTCAACCCATCACCTTCGTCCCGACAACTGATGTCTCCAGTGTGACGCGCATGCTAGAAGGTAAGCTTCACAAGGAAAAAGATTTTTGCTTGTTTTCATCACAACTTTGTCCCAGAGCCTAGGCCAGTGCCTTACACAGATGTGTTCCATATTTGTTGGATGGATGAATGAGTAAGTGAATGGGTGGACGAATGAATGAATGCAGGGTTTTATCCCCTGATGTGGCTTTGTACAGAATCAGACACAAGGCCATATAGTCAATGTCAATGGCAAGTAATGGCCAACCACCGACTCCCCTGGGGGTCAGGTTCTCATGGCAAGGAATGAGCACAAAACCAGGTAGGGCAGGGGCCAAGTCCACAGCCACAGGGAGGTTTGGACTCAGCAGCCCAGGGAACGAGGGTGGTGTCCAGGCCAGGACTCTGGGATCTTCCTGGCCCAGCTCCGGCCCAGTCCCTTCTTCCTGGGCCACGCGCCATCAAGCCGGTGAGCTGGAGGTGAGTGAGCTCTGAGCAAGGTTGGGGGCAATTTCCTGGCACTTGCAAGGGAGGTACTGGAAGGTCTTGAGCTCTAGACAGACACCTCGGACTTCAGAGTTACTCCCAACAACCCCATGAGGTACATACAGTGCCTGCAACTTTACAGATGAGGACACAGGGTCAGAGAAGTTGCTCAAGTGCTCCAAGTTGCCAGGACAGGCACGGCCAATGCTGGGATCCCAACACTGCTCTGTCACACCCAAGCCCTGCTTCTACCCAGATGCCTTGAGGACCTGGTGAAGGCCTGGCTTCCATGCTGCCGGCCACCCCTCTACCCTACCTGTGCACACAGTTGATGCTCTCCAGGTAGGCCATGGCTTTGCATATCTGCAGCGAGTATAGCACAAGGGTGAGCACCTTCAGGGAATTCTTGTTCCGCTCCAGGTAGTGGCCCAGCTGCGGGAAGGGGGAGGTGCCATCAAGACCCCTGGTTGGTCCCAGCATGGAGCCGGGGGCTGGGTGCTGACAGCCCCCGACCCTTCCCTGGAGGCGACGAGAAGCAAACCCAAAGCTGGCAAAATGTTCCAGCAATTTCCTTGACAAATAGAGCCTTTGGCTTGCTTCAACTAAATACAGAAGACAGGAAGCTGGGAGGAGGGGACTGTGCTCTAATGCCCCCCCTGCCCCGCTGTGGCCAGTTGTCACCACAGGGTCCCTCTTCTGCCACCTCCAGCTCACCTCCCCATAGGGATACAATTCCATGATGATCCAGGTGGGCTCCTCTTCAATGATGCCTATCAGCTTCACGATGTGTGGGTGGTCCAGGTTCTTCATGATCACTGCAGTGGTGGCGGGGGTGAGGGGGGGCAGGCAAGAGGGACGGGTGGAGCTGCTCAAAGGTCTAATTGAGCAAAGGCCTCTGTTCTTCCAGCTGGGGGAACGGGAGCCCTCCTCCAATGTGGGTCCCTGCACTGTTCCCCCATCCCTTCCTGGGCCCAAGCCCCTCCCATCTTGGAGGCCTGGTTGGTCCAAGGGGTCCCTACCTGCCTCACTCATAAACTTCTCCTTGTTGTCCAGAGTGCAGTCTTTCTTGCAGGTCTTGACAGCTACGTTGATATTCTCCCCTTTCTGCAACAACAGTGTGTTCTGAACCCCTTGGTCCAGCCCAGCGCTCAGCAGTGTTCCCTCCCGCCCTCCCCATGGCCTCCTGCAGACATCCCTGCCAGCTGAGGCCCCTTTCTCCTATGTCTCTGTTCTTCTCCTCTTTCTCTTCCTCTCCTCTCCTTCCCTGCTCCCCTTCTTCTTGATCAGGGTCTGTTAGAAGTGAAAAGGGCTTTAGTGGTCAAATGGTACAAGCCCCTGTCCATCCGGCTGAGGACACTGAGATTGAGAGGCTGTGTGACCTGCCCAAAGCCAGGGCCACCTGCAGGTCATTATCATGTGTGGGGGCTGGGTCTTTCTCTCTCTCATCATCATTAGATTTTACATTCTTGCTGCCTCTTTCTTTCTGCTTGGCCTTTCCCCGGGCCTGCTAGCAGCGTGACCACAGCTGTCCGCTTTGCCCTGCCCCGTCAGAGGCCTTGACAGTAACTCTAGATCCTGCCTCGTCTTTTCTCAGAACTGTCTTTATCCCGCCACCTGCTTTGTGTTCTCCTACCAAGAATCAGTGACCCTTCTCCAGGTTCTGCCTGTATCTCCATCCCTGGTATTTTGTTACCCTTCTTGGAAATGACTCGTCTCCATTATTCTCTTAGTATTTAATAAATACCGCCACGCCCTGTGGACAAGGGGCCCTAAGGGCTCCGAGTGGATGAAGGCTGCACCGACTCCAACCTGCTCAGATTCGAGCTCTGGCTCATCCTACAGACACGCGGAAGAGGAGTGTCAGGGAAGAGCCTGGAACTCACGTGATTCGTGTAGACACCTTCATAGACCTCCCCAAAAAAGCCTTCCCCAAGAATACGATTCAGGACGACATCTTCACGGACAATGCCATACTGTGGACCTGCACAGATGGAGAAAACAGTCGCAGAGCACAGAGACCAGTGGCATCCGCCGGGGAACCCGAGTGTCTGCAGGCTGTAACGCCAGGCATCGCCAGACCAACACCACCTCAGCCAAGGTCCAGGGGTTGGGCTGGGGAAACAGAGGTCTAGAATGTTCCATCGTCTCAGACCCAGGGAGGAGCCATCACCCTGCTCCCTCTGAAGGCTGAGTCCCAGGTCCGAGTTATTAGAATCCCCACACAGCTCCATGGGCACACAAAAGATCAATCAGTATAGGGAGAAAAAAAAGCATCTCAGCTTTCAAATCCAAGGCATCTCAGGTTTGCCACCATCTAAGCCTCACACAAAGGGAGGATAAAGGAGGAAAAGAATGTTCCCTGCAGTGATGTCACAGGGCCCTGCCTTTGACTGCTGTGGGGGGGGGGCGGGGTGGGGCAAGGAGGAGAACCTACCTCCGGTCCTTCGCAGGGTTTCGTCGGGAATCTCTGCATAGATGTCTGACTCTGGAATGGCAGGAAGAGGTCAAGCCACAGACAAGATGCTCTCAGTGAGCACCGCCAGGAATCAGGTGTGGGACTCCTGCTGGAGGCCAGTGGAGGCCAAGGGAGCAGGAGGAGAAACCAGACATGTCCTATCTCCCACCCCAAGCTTCAGCGTGGCCACGGAGACCAGGGCACCTCGGCTTAAGCGCCTACTCTCTGCTGCCTGACTTGCGTTACTTAGGGCAAGTTGACTCATCTCCCTCAATCTCAGTTTCCCTTTCTGTGAAGTGCATCCTGGGGGATGCTGTAAAGGTTGAATCAAATAATACCTGTTGCATGTTTAATACCATTAGGGACTGGATGTTTGTGTACCTCCCAGATTCCTTTGTTGAAGCCCCAACTCCCCAGGTGATGGGTGGAATTAGGAGGTGGGGCCTTTGGGAGGTGGTATGGTCATAAGGGTGGAGCGCCCATGATGGGATCCGTGCCCTTGTAAGCAGAAGAAGAGAGACCAGTGCTCTCTTTCCATCACAGGAGCCCACAGTCAAAGGACAGCTGTCTGCAAATGAGGACGAAAGCACTCACTGGATGCAGACTCTGCCAGCACCTTGATCTTGGACTTCCAGCCTCTAGACCTGTCAGCAATAAAGTCTTCTGGTTTTAAGCCACCCAGTCTACGGTATTTGGTTATGGTAGCCCAAGCTGCCTAAGATAAACGTGGTACCATGTACTAACTACTCAATGCACAGGAGCTATTACAATTCATGATATTTTAAAGCGATCATTAAGAAGCTATGGGGGAGAGTTGTTTTTCTGTAACTTGAGATGCCCTTGACAATATCATGAGGATATGTCAATATCTGCTTGCAAGGAGCAAGCAGATGGGAGGCAACTGGAGCAGGCCGAGGACACAGCAGGCGGCTCACCTATGCTGCAGCTCTCTGAGAGGTGGGACCGGCGGGCTTCCAGGTTTCTGTAGGAGGTGAGAAGGCAGAAGCCAGGTGAGCTCAGAGCCCTGCAATGCTCCCCTGGGCAGCCTCAGCCTGCCCTCTCCTCCCATCCCCTGTGGAGAAGCAGTCTGCTCAGATTAGCAAGGACCTGGGAGCACAGCCCAGGCTGCCTGGGACTGGAGCTGGGGGACAGCAGTGACTCCCCAGGATAACACCAGGTGGCATGAAGGCATAGGAATATTCCTGCAGGTATTTACTGGGAGGAAAAGATCATTCTTTTTCAGTGTTCTCCTGGGGCCGAAAGCCAGAAACTATGGAGGTGGGGACTCCCAGCTTGTTCTTCTTCCTCTCTGCAGCACTGGCTGAGCCCAGGGCCCTGTTTTCTGCACCCCACCATACTCACAGCATGGGGATCTGGGGCAGGCTGTTCCGCTTCTCGCCATCTAGGAAGAGAGGAGGATAGAGGAGGTTGGAACTGGGGACACAGGTGCGTGGGTAGGTGACTGACCTCCTTAGTATTCCTACAAGGGACTTTCCTCCCACCCCACCGCCTAATTCCATTCTCTCCTAGCCTGGGAGCTGGGGAGGCCTTGGGCCAGAACTGAAATCCTCTTTGGAGGCTTCCTTGGGCCAGATTTCACATGCTCCAGCTGGGACCCCTACTTCCTGAATCTGACCCCAAAATGGAGACACGCACAGGCGGGACCGGCCTTGTTCTAGCAATGCCTTTGAGCCTGCTGGACTAACATGCCTCTACTCCAGAAGCTGCCTCTATGTGGACCTTGACTAGCAGGGCTGCAGGTAGTGGACTGGCCAGGGCTTACAGCCCAAGATGGGCCCACTGGAAGCTTCCTGCGGGCTGTCAGGGAAGCTTCCTCATTCACTTATCTGTCAGTGGCTTGGCTTCTGCCCCTCCACCTCTGGGGACTTGGCTGTGCTGCCATCCATGGTCCAGTCACTTTATGTTTAAATGAAACCCACCTTTCCTAGGGTGGACGATGAGAGAGCCTTGGTGCTCCCCCTGCAGCCGGCAGTAGCCATCTATGAGGTCAGCCATGTTCTCAGCCTCTGCCAGGGACGAGGTTTTGATGGACAAGGCCTGCAGAGCAGAGACCGGCCAAGGGTGAGACCCCGGAGCCCTGGTTAGAGATCACCCCCACGGCTTAAGAAGAGACAGCAGTACCCTGCTACAACCCTTGCCTGGATGCCAGTGCTGTCTGGACCTCTCCCCTGGGGCCCTGCCCTGGAGTCCAGGCTGACTCTATCACCCCTTTTACCTGTATGTCCACGTTCTCCAAAGGCCAGTCCCTGGCCTCACTCATTTTAGCCTCTGAGTACATAGCATGATGCCTGGTAGATGCTCAATAAACAGAAGCAGAAACTGAGAAAATGGAAGAGGGGCTGGGCGCAGTGGCTCACGCCTCTAAACTCAGCGCTTTGGGAGGCTGAGGTAGGCAGATCACCTGAGGTCAGGAGTTTGAGACCAGTCTGGCCAGCATGGCGAAGCCCTGTCTCTACTAAAAGTATAAAATTAGTTGGGCCTTGTGGCAGGCACCTGTAATCCCAGCTACTCAGGATGCTGAGGCAGGAGAATCGCTTGAATTCAGGAGGCGGAAGTTACAGTGAGCCAAGACTGCGTCACTGCACTCCAGCCTGGGTGACAGAGTGAGACTTTGTCTAAAAAAAAAGAAAGAAAAAAGAAAGAAAGAAAGAAAGAACAAAAGAAAAAACAAAAGAAAAGAAAAGTGGGGGGAGGCAATGGGGCAAGGGCAGAGATGGGTGAACGGAGAGAGAGATGAATGCCCTGCAGCCTGTTTTATTGCCAAACAAACAAACAAACAAAAACCAAACCATGTTTTTGATTTCCACATCACTGTTCCCTTGGTAAAACTTAGACCTGTGATTTGTACCCGATTTCTGCTCACCTTGAACGTTCCACCAGCTGAAGACCTTCCCAGTTTCCTTCCTGGCATTACAAAAGTTCTTTCCCAAATTTTCTTATAATCGATCACCATCCTGGTACATTTCGTCCAAGAACTTGGTGCCATGGACTTTTGGCCTGATCAAGAGCTCCCGACCGGCTGTGAGAACCCCTGCAGAGCTGCCAGGTGCCCAGAGACACTCACCTGGGGGGCACCTTCAATGCCCAGCTGCAGCACCGCCTGGCCGTCTTCCAGTGGGAGGCACCTGATGGACTTAATCTGCTTGAACTCGGCCAGGCAAGTGGGCTGTGGGAAAAGAAGGGGGAGCTTCAGACCACCCCAGTGCTAGGATTGGGCTGTGCAGACTGGTCAGTATGGGGGAGTTGGGCTGAGGAGGAACTGGGAGTTTCTCTGGGAAATGAAGAGAGAATCAGACTATTAAGCCTAGAAGGATCTTCTAGTTCAGGAGTATCCAATCTTTTGGCTTCCCTGGGCCACGTTGGAAGAAGAAGAATTGTCTTGGGCCACACATAAGACACTAACACTAACAATAGCTGATGAGCTTAAAAAAATTGCACAAAAAAATCTCACCATGTTTTAAGAAAGTTTATGAATTGGTGTTGGGCTGTATTCAAAGCCGTCCTGGGACCACAAGCTTCATCTAGACCAAGCCCCTCCCATGCCAAGGAGAAAATGAGGTCTAGAGAAAGCCAAGGCTTGCTCAAGGTCATGTGCAAAGCTGGTGGTGGAGTCATAACTGGACCCAGGTCCCCTGACTTCCACGGGTATCATGTCCCATATTGTCACTGAGAGACACTGCTGAGCTCGGACAGTAATCATGGCGGCCTTGTCTACTGCTCCTGCCATCTCTGTGCAGATGACAGTCATGGGGATGTAAAGAGCCATCTGCCCCACGCTGCCGTCTCTAAATGCTCTCCACTGCTGCTCACGCCAGGGCATGGCCTTAGGAGGACTCTGCTCTCATCAATGGGGGCAAGAAGACCCAAAGGGGCAGACGGGGGGAGGCAGCAAAGAGGGGAAGATATCCCTGCCTGGAGCTGGGTGGGGCTGCCCGCGGTCTCTCTACCTTTGCATCCTGGCTGGTCAGCTGGCGGATGCCTTTAGGGCCAATGACCAGGTCCACAGTAATGTTCCATCCTTGCTGGAATAAAAGGAGAGTGGACTGTTGTCCCAGAGTTGCCCTCTCCATTCTTCAGAAACTTGAAGAAAAGCTCCCTAAGCTAGACACAGGCCACTGTCTCCTGGGTCTCCAGCTCCTTCCCCCAAAACCCTGGCCATACTGATTTTCCCCTCCTGACCTCTTTCCTGTCCTGCCTGCCCCCGCAGAGCTGGAGGCCAACATTTTAGCGCCTACTTCAGGCAAGGCGATGCCCGTGACTTCTGTGTCGGCAGGTTAGCGAGGTCCTGCTGCCTGAGAATCTGCAGCGATTGCAGCCTCTCCCTTCCCCCCACCCCCTTTCCTGAGAGGCCTGGAATCCAGGTCAGGGAGAGGATCAAGAGAGCCCGTCATTACAATGAGTTCACAGCGGTAGGTCTCCTGGTCAATGTTGGCGAAGCCTGCGAGGGTGTTGAAGAACTTCATGACGCACTCCTCCTCCCGGAGCGAGGCATACTGCTGGAAGGTCTGCTGGATCATCTTCCGGAACTGTTTGGGCTGGGGGAGGGGATGGGCAGTGTGAGGGAGGCCCGCTTCTCCCAGCTCTCACTTTTTCCCTTAAGGTCTCACCGAGAGACTGCCCACTGCTCGAAAATGGTCCCCAGGATCTTTGCCCCAAGAGCAGCTGTGATCTATGACCTAAAACACACACCCACTGTCTCAAGAGAGACTCACTATAACCGTATGAGTGAGGTGTAGGGGGCAGGAGGTAGCAACTTCCCAGCGCTTAGGCCACAGAGCTGATAAGGCCCCGATGCAGAGTGGGAGCCCAGGCATGTCACAGCTGGATTCCCACCCAGAGAGGACCCCTGGGTGCATTTAGTGGTCCTGTGTCCAAACGCCCAAGGCTGTGCAGATGCCTGCCTTCTCTGAGTATTTGCAGCCTCACCCTTCCACTCTAGTCTTGGGAATCAGCGCAAAGAGGTCCCCACCCATTGGTTTTCTCACCTTTAAGTTCTCCTGCATCTGTTTTGGGAAAAACAAGTCCAGCCCCACTTCTTTTCTGCAAGAAGGAAGAAAAAGGCAGCATGTGACTCCCCCCACCCCCACCCCAGGACTATGGGCCAATCAGGAAGAGGTGAGAAGGCTTTGGGACCTGGAGAGGGGCCCTGTGTGGCTCTGGTCTGGGGAGGGGTGGAGGAGAGGGGTGGAGGAGAAGAACACATGGAGGGACAGGGAGGGAGGGGAGGCGGGTGATCCCAGAACTTACTCTAGGAGCTCGAAGTTGGACTTCTTGTCAAGGGCATTGTGGGGCATATCCTTGAAGAACCGCCTGGAGAAAGAGGGGGTGGAGGGGGGCTGAAGGTTGGAGAATGAGGCAGTCAGACCCGGAACCTCATGCCACTAGAAGCCCCTTTCCTCTGCCATATGTGGGGGTCCCCAGGAGAAAGAAAGTTAGGAGAGTCATAAAATTTGGTATTTTGACCTATGAGGAAAAGCAAACCCTACAAATTTCATTCCTAGAAAAGACTCCAGCCTCGAATCCTAGGAAGCCCACTCTAGGAATGGGCAGATACTAGGCTGACTAGGCTGAGGAGGAAGATGGCGGCTCCATCTGTGACCTCTAAGAACAAAGACCCATGGCAGCCCATGTTGAATGATCAGCCTAGGAACACTGACCTCCACCTGCAGATCCTGGGGGGCTCTTGTGATTTCCTTTTCACTTATTTGCTATTTCTTAGATACCATATGTGTGTGTGTTTATGTGTTCATTTAGATACTTGTTAAATGTAGTACTGTACATATGAAAACTTTAGCACTTACAGAACAGAAGAAGAAAATAAAATTATTCATAGTTGCACCATGATTAACCATAATGTATTAACTAAAATATATTAATATTTACTTATATTCTTTATGTCTCATTTCCCCTAAAAAGGTATGCTTTGATAAATATTTTTATGCAATTGTGGCTTAACTGAGACCAAATAGCTAATGTCCTCACATGTGCCAGCCTCCCTTCCCTCTCTGTGTCACTGTGTCTAGTAATTTCATTGACTGCTGCAGACATTATCCTTCTCCTGATCATGTATTAGAGTCATTCAGTATTCCTTTAATTCAGGGATCCTTATAAATGTGTGGGAAAAGTTTTGTGCGACTAATACTATAAGCAGAGTGAGGGAAGTAACTTACAATTCAAAAGCAATGACTTTCGGACAGTTCACTGCGTTTAGAAAATAGGAAGGTTAGATCCTTACCACACATTCTGTCTAAAATAGTTATTCTTACGCATTAAAAGATAGAGGTCAGTTAAAAAAAAACTGCTTTCAAACCAGAAAAAATAATCTAGAAAAATATTTCCAAGTTATGGGATCAAGAAGACCCTCAAGGCTGGGTGCAGTGGCTCATGCCTGTAATCCCAGCACTTTGAGAGGTCAAGGTGGGCAGATCACCTGAGGTCAGGAATTCGAGACCAGCCTAGCCAATATGGTGAAACTCCACATCCCTACTAAAATTACAAAAAATTAGCCAGGCATGGTGGCGGGCGCCCGTAATCCCAGCTACTGGGAAGGTTGAGGCAGGAGAATTGCTTGAACCTGGGAGGCGGAGGTTGCAGTGAGCCAAAATCACACCATTGCACTCCAGCCTGGGTGATGAGTGAAACTCCATCTCAAAAAAATGAAAAGGAAGACCCTCAAGGCATGAAATCATAGAGGAAATACCCAATAAAAAAGTAAAACATAAAATGCTATATCCTTAAACATTTTAAATAAATGGTGTCTTCGAATACATTGTCAAACGAAGTAAGTAGTTACCTCTTAACAAATACAATCTCAATTTTACACTCTGTGCCCCAGCCTGAAACAATGGGCAATGTCTGGAGATAGTTTTGGTTATCACATCCTAGTTGGAGTAGGGGATGGTGGTGCTGTGAGCATCAAGTGGGTAGAGGCCAGGGATACTGCCAAACATCCTTCAATGCACAGGAAGCCCACCCCTCCCTGCTAACAAAGAAGTATCCAGCCCCAAATGTTACTAGTAGTGAGGCTAGAAAACCCTAGGAATTTGATCCAAGAAGAGAACTTAGAAAACTAAGAAGATGGGCTCTTCCCTACCCTGACTTTTCTCTACTGGGTGTCTGACAGAGCAAGGTAAGTGATGGTGCCTGAGACAGGATGTGCTTGCTGACTAAGGGCAGATGCGCAGAATTGGGAACCAGAAGACTGGGAGATAGGGATGACATTCAGGTATGGGAAAGGTCCTCAACCCCCAGGCCACGGACCAGTACTGGTCCGTGGCCTGTTAGGAAGCGGGCCGCACAGCAGGATGTGAGCAGTGGGTGACTGAAGGTTCATCTGTATTTACAGCTGTCCCCAGCTCCATCTCCTGTCAGATCAGTGGCGACATTAGATTCTCATAGGAGCATGAACCCTATTGTAAACCATGTATGTGAGGGATCTAGGTTTCACCTTCATTATGAGAATCTAATGCCTGATGACCTGTCACTGTCTCCTGTCACATCCAGATGGACCATCTAGTTGCAGGAAAACAAGCTCAGGGCTCCCACTGATTCCACATTATGGTGAGTTGTACATTTATTTTATTATATATTACAATGTAATAATAATAGAAATAAAGTATACAATAAATGTAACGTTCTTGAATCATTCTGAAACCATGCCCCACTCCAAGGAAAAATTGTCTTCCATGAAACTGGTCCCTGGTGCCAAAAAAGTTGGGGGCCACTGAGGTAAAGGACAAGAGAAGTCTACTCAGGATTCTCCCCTGGATGGAAGCTCCTTCTCCTCTTCCTCCTCCCACCTGAAGTGTGCCCGCAGTTAAGATCCCAAAGTTCCATATGATTGACCACGGCAGCTTTAGAAAACGTTTCATGCCAGTGTTACCTGCTCAACCTACACATTCTTAAGAAACCTCAGGGTGACTACAGGCAGGCTGGTCATCTGCAGTGCCCCTGAGTTGAGTGAGCCATAAAATATACTCCCAGGTAACTGAACACATTGGCTTGCTGTACACTATTGAATTCTAACAGAATAAATGTTGGCAAAGATCCACCGAGGAAGAGGATTTCAGTTATTTCAGAGTTATCCATTCATTCAACTATGTAGTGAGTCCATATGTGCCAGGCAAAGGCAACACCAGTTCTGATTCTAAGGATTTGATAGAATTTCACAATCTGGTGCATGGGCACATGTCATTGCCTCCCAGAGCTGGGTGCAAGGTGGTTTTGCAAAGGAGGCTGGACGGGGTCTGGATAGCACAGAAAAGGCTTCGAGACGGAGAGACCCTTAAGCTGGCTTGATGAGGACAGCAGATGGTCACACTGCTTGCAATTGACACCTCATAGGCTCATGCTGAGGTTTCCTACGTATGCAGAGGACAAGCAGGTAACACAAGCTCAGTACATTTTCTAAGGCTGCCAGAAGATAGAAGAGTTTACTAGGCTGAAAACGGAAATGAGAAGAGTGTGCCAGGCAGGGGGAATGCATTGCCCACCCATGGGGTGAGATCTGCTTCCCAGCCACAAAGGAGAGTGGTCTCCTAAAGCCACGCCAGCCTTATGATCTGTTGCTGAGTGAATAAATGAACTTTGAGACTTGCGAAGAAAGAATTTGGAAGACTGGGATACTTAAATATTAAATTTTCAGAAACAGGGTTAGCTAAATGAAAAGGTAAACATTTTGAAATTAACACTGAGCAACTGAAGCACATAAAAATAACAGCACTTTAGCATGATCAAGGAGGTAGTGAATGGAAAAATGTTTTATTAGGATAAAGGAAGCTCAGCTAGCACATTGAGATCATCCCAATCCCCTGGACCCAGCTTGCTTAACCCACTCCCTGTGTCCCCGATGACCCTTCTCTCAGGCATCGAAGATCATTTACATGGTTACCATGAACAAAAGTGTCCAATCACGCAGATGTGCCACAATCTGTGTGTTTCTAACATTTGGAGCAACTGAACATATTGGGAATGTCTGGGAGAACTAGTAACCAACACTCAACGGAGACAATGCTCTCTCCAGCAAGTTAGCCTCCCAATCATCTCAGCTGCTCTCCAGGGGCACCCAGGTCTCCCAAATCTGCCCCAACCGCAGTCACTGAGCAAGGCTGTGCCTACCTGGAGCACCCTCTAGTGCCTGGCTGGTCCCCCCAGCCCAAGCCTGTAATTTTGAGTAGCTAACATCAGGTGGACAGCAGTGGCGCCTATAATCAAATATAGGCCTATGACTGATACCCAGGTAAGGGCGGCAGAAAATAAGGAAACAACTAAACCAGCTAAACAACTAAATCCAGTTGGTTACTTTTTTCTTCTAAACATCAACAGAAATTAACTACAAGCCAAGATGCGTTTTGAAGCAAAGCAAGCTGTGTGTTCTTTCTCTACTATTTATTATCAGTTTCTACTTAACTAATCTGGGGTTACACATTCACTCTGTGTGTGTGTGTGTGTGTGTGTGTGTGTGTGTGTGTGTGCGTGCGCGCGCGCACATGCACGCTCTGCTGGGGGTGGGCAATGGTCCTAGGTGTCTCAGGTCAAGGGGGAGAAGTTATTTGGTTCCTCAAACTGGGCAGATACTGATTTCTAGCATAGGGGCCATGAATTTCAGACTTTCATTTTGAGGTACTATTTACAGAAAACATTTGACATTTACAAAGCATCTCCAGTAAATGAATAAAATTAACTAGGTATCTTTCCAACTATATGACATTCTGGAAAAGGCAAAACTATGGCAACAATAAAAAGATCAATGGTTGCCAGGGTTCGAGGGAAGGAGGGATGGATAGGTGGAGTACGGAGAATTTTTAGGGCAGTGAAACTACTCTGTGCAACACTATAATGGTGGATATAAGTAATTATACAATTAGGCAAACTCACAGCACATACACCACCAAGAGTGAACCCTAACGTAAATTACAGGTTTTAGGTAATAATGATGTGTCAATGTAAGTTTATCAATTGTAATAAACGCGCCACTTTGGTGGGGAATGTAGAGAGTGGGGAGGCTGGGCATGTGTGGGGAAGGGGGTGCATAGGAACTCTGTACCTTCTGCTCAATTTTGCTGTGAACCTAAAACATCTCTGAAAAATAAAGTCTATTCAAAATAAACAAAAGAAGGGTAAAGAAAAAAATAAGTAAAATATAATAAATAATTATTGAATACTTTGGTCCCTGCCATTGTTCTAAGTACTTTAAATACATTAACTCATTCATTCTTTGTAACAACCCCGCAAGGTTTGTTATGTTACTATTGTATAGTAACATAACATACATATTATGCATATTATACAGTAGCATATATGTTATATAGTAAAACATATGCTATATAGTAACAGAATATATTATTATATGTTATATAGCATAACAAATGTTATATAGTAATGTAATGTTACTATAATGCAACTATTATCATTCCTATTTTACAAATGAAGGAATCCAGGCAGAGAGAGAGATTAACTGACTTGCCCAGAGTAACACAGGAAACTCAGGACTCCACTGAAGATTCATTTCACATATCACATGTCTCAAGCCTACATTGTATCTCTTTTTTAAGCTAGGAAATAATATAGTATTTTTTCCTAGAGATGCCATGTATCTACAGGTCGGTGACATAATCAATGATGCTAATAGTACAAGGGATTATTGCTCATGATTTGTAGGTAACCCCACACCCTGGGACATTTTCAGACCAGAGCCACAGCCCTAGAAAATTCTGCCTTATACTCTGATTTTCCAAAATGTGTCCAAGTCTCTCTTGGTGCCAAACAGTTGTAACTTGACTTTAAAATAGCTCATTATAACAAATAATTGCATTCAGCTTTAAAAATTATTAGACCTGCAAATCTTCTATTACGTTCATAAAATAGGTGTTCTTCATAACCTCTTTCTAATATCATATACCCTGCACTTCAATGGTCAACCACTAAGAATAGGAACATCTCTCTGACTCTGTTCCTCACATTCAGGAGACGTGAAACAATATGTCTCTTGCACAAAACAAGTGTGGCTTTTAGAATCATCCTGCGTTGGTTAGACAGCAGATATCTGCAGTCATACTCATGACAATACTACCTACAGGAGTCACATTGGATGCCTCGCCCTGTTCTCCAATACATTAGTGCAGCGCCTGGCACTTAGGCCACCAGCAGCAATAGTTTGGGGGTGATTGGAGGATATAGTAAAACAAAATAGAATGTTAATGGGTCTTTGTGGTGCTGTTTTACAACTAAGTGATGACTACTTGACAGGTGACAAGTGATGGGTGTGTCAAAGTGATAGTAGCATCCTGGGTATGAGATCCATAAATAAAACGGTAAAGATAAGCGTTTTCAACTTGTCTGATTTTAGAGGGGAAAATAAGACTGTATAGGATGTAATGCAGCTCATAGGAGCCGAGTGGTCTGAGAAGGCATAAAAAGCACAGATAATAAAATAAACTTCACAGACTGCCCCTGGTCTGCCAGCACCAAGCTCCCAAGATTATTACTAATGGCAGCGAGCTGGGATGCCTTCTAAGCAGCTGCAGGGATGAACGCTCCCTTGCTTGTTGAGACAAAGTAACCAAATACGAAGCCCTCAAAGCTGCCCTTGACCTACTCTATCAGTAATGCCAACAGCCTCAGATGCTGAAATCAAAGTGGGACCCTCCCCTTCCCATCCCACTGCCCCCACTGGGGTACCCCTCAGCATTCCCTCTGAGATTCATTAAGGGGCCAGAATTCCCCAGTGCCCCCCATTCTGTAGAAGTGGCAGCAGAGTTCTACTCTCTATTTAACCTCGAGGTCACAGATACCGCTCCAGAAATGCAGTTCCAGAAAACAGGAAGTAATCCTTGACTAACGATTTTCCTGGCAGTCATCCTGAAAGTCCTCCCCTCAACCCATATGACTAATGGTATTCAAGTCACCTGGGGTGGGGGAGGTCAAAAATGTCTAGGATAAGGTTCCACTCAGGTCTGTCAGATCAAATCTCCCTAGGATAGGGGCAGGACACTTCTAGTTTATTAAGCTCCCAGGTGATTATGATTTGTAAGCAGACGTTGAAACCACTGCTCTAAGGCAGAGAAGGGGTAGAGAGAAGCAGAGGAGAGGGTAGAATGGCAGGGCATGGTGAAACCCAATGGCGTTGCACTGGTCATGGCAGGGTAGAGCACAGGTGAGCCACATCACCCTCCTCAGTCCCAAATGGCAATGACCGCATGGCAGCCAAGAAGCCTAATTTTTTAGACTGTCATTCTAATTATATCATTCTAATGATACCACTGGACTGCCATTGGACCAATGGTGTCTCCCAACATCAGCCCCAACTTACCGCTCCAACCTCGCGATTCTCCAGTCTATGCTTTTCCTTCCGCTGATCCCTGGGCCTAGAGTGTTTCTCCCCTGACCCTGTTCTCTGCTGATTGACACCTTTCTCCTCCCTCCAGGAGCAGTTCAGATACCCACTTGCGGATGCCCTTGGACAGGATGAATGACTCCTACACGGAGATCGGCGCCATCTGCATTCAGCCGCGTATTATGATTAATTGTATACACATCTGTCACCCCCCCAACATGGAAATGTGAGGGCCTCTCTGGATGATGTACTGATTCCAAACATATTGTTCAAGTGCCTACTGGAAGTGGGGATACAGCAATGGCAACGCAGATTGACATCTCTAGGTTCAAATGTCCCCCAGATCCTAGCCTGGTGACAAGAAGCATCTGCTGAATCGCTCGAACAGCAGCAGAGGTGACTGACAGACAGAAAAACCCAGCAGCCTGCAGGCAAGAGCAGTGGCAGCAAAGGAAGCCAGGAGAGTGCATCTAGGGAGGGGGCTGGCCCTCCCACCCCTGCCATCCCGAGGACAAGACACGCAGCCCCTCAGAGCCTCACCTGCTGCTGGTCACCACCTTTCCCCTTCCTGATTCTCACATACTCATTACTGTTTCCCATCCTGGACGTGGGGAAAGGCTGGGCCAGTCCAGAGCTCAGCCCAAAGCCCAGCACAGCACCCTCCCAGCAGAGGCCTTGAGGCCACATACCTGAGCTCCAGGCAGCCCAGCTGCAAGGCCATGCCTTCACTGACCTTGCTGGCGTAGCGTTGCATGTAGTCATTCCGGAGCTGGTGGGGAGAAACGCCAAGCATCAAACTTGCACCCTCATTACCTCCCTGGCCCCCGTTTCCCTGAACAGAGGTCCCAGAAGATGAAGGGCCTGATTCTGGCTCCCTAAGCAACAGCTACCCACCCCACCGCAAACAAACTTAGAGCAGGGATGGAGAGCATGAGGGAAGGGGTACCTGACCTTCTACAGGCCAAGGCTGTGAGGTTTTTGAGGTGCTTTTACAGGCATTCTCTCCCTGCTCCATAGGCAGGAAGTTCAGATCCCCCTCATCCCCCATTTTGGACAGAAGGAAACTGATTTTGCAAGGAGTCAGTAATTTATCCAAAGCCCTGTTGGTAAATAGTGATAAATGTCATCCACAGGTCAAGAAAAGTCTAGCTCAGTGTCTAGCAAACCAGGAGGGACGTAAGACCAGATGGAAGACAACAACGACCGCTCCTGTTGATGCTGTGCTTCGCTCTGCACCTGGTGCTGGGCTTGGCACTCCACACACATTCTGTCTGGAAGTCAGAGATGCTCAGAACAGCTGCTGAGAGCTGGTTGTTAAGTTTTCAGAAGTTTTGTGAGCAAGTAGATGTCCTAACTGATAGCTTGAAATAGGCCACGGTGGGGGAGTATTTACACCATAGAAATTGGCAAGTCCCATAAAAAGGAATTAAATAGTGGCATTTGCAGCCACCTGGATGGAGTTGGAGACCAGTATTGTAAGTGAAGTAACTCCAAAGTAGAAAACCAACTTTGTATGTTCTCACCCACAAGGGGGAGCTAACCATGACGATGCAAGAACACATGGACACAGGGAGGGGAGCACTACACACTGGGGTCAGTTGGGGGGAAATAAGGGAGGGACGGTGAGGCGTGGGGAGCTGGGGAGAGATGGCAAGGGGAGAAATGCCAGATGTAGGTGATGGGGAGGAAGGCAGCAAATCACACTGCCATGTGTGTATCTATGCAACAATCTTGCATGTTCTTCACATGTACCCCAAAACCTAAAATGCAATAAAATAAATAAATGAAAAAAAAATGATACAATGGACTTTTGGGGACTTGTGGGGAAGGCTGAGAGAGGGGTAAGGGATAAAAGACTACACATGGGGTACAGTGAACACTGCTTGGGTGATGAGTGCACCAACATTTCAGAAATCACCACGAATGAAATTACTCATGTAACCAACACTACCTGTTCCCCCAAAAAACCTACTGAAATAAATAAACAGGCAAGCACTGCATGTCAGGGAAGTTTTGTTTGGAGAGCCAATTTACCAGCCAATAATACCATCTGGTCTCTACAACGACCCTATAAAGTAAGAATTATTATTATAATTCCCATAGTAATTTTATAGCAGAGGAAACAGCTTCATGCAGGTAAATGAGGTCTCCTGGGGCTCTCAGGTTAGTGAATGGCAGAGCTGTGCAGTAAGCACTGCAGGCTTCATCCTGGACCTGCTCTTGCGGCTTCACTAGCCAGGTCTCCTGGGCCAAAAGAAAAGTCCAAAAGGAGCTGGGAGCATACCGGGCAGTTTACCCAGTCATTAAATACTGAGAGAGAAGTGGGGTTGGCACCGCTGACCATAGACCTAGAACGTCCTTCAAGAGAAGTTTCCTAGCTTGGGCCCTCCGGAATCTGGGCTTTTATCTTTCCATTTCCCTAGGAGAGGATGGTTGATGCTTGGCATTTAAGGTGCAATGGGAGTCTCGGGCAGGAAGATAAAGTACTTTTTACCTGTTGGTAAAAATAAAGCAGTGTGGTCCTGTCCTCCTTCAGGCTCTCCATGAAGTCTTCTGGCAGGTAGCGGATTTGAAGGTCATACCTGCAACAGGACAGTCAGGCTCTGGTTGACACAGGGAAGCTGGAGCCTAAAGAAAAGAGTGGGACCCCAAGGGCAGAAGCAACCCCACTGCAAAGGGGAGGGCTGCCCATGGGTCTCATGGCCACCCATTCCGGGCTTTTCTCTTTCCCTCCTCTGTGGTTGGGCAAGAGGCCATCAACAGGGAGGTGGCTGGCAGGTGATGTCAGAGCTGGCCCTGACTTTCCACCTTTCTCTCTAGTGGCAGCTGTTTCCCATAGGTTCACAGGCCAGCCCTAGACCTGGGCTTTCCATCCTCCCCACCCTTCTGTCTCTCTTTTCCTCTAGCATTGTCAACACCCCATTCAGGGTTACTTTTAGGTGTCTGCTCTGGGATGGGGATAGTCTATGAGCCCAGATTAGCTTAGAAAATACATGTATTTGATGCTGGAGGAAGGCTAGAATGCTACTCAGATTTGCTAGAAGATTCTGAGGTAGGAGAGTACTCTAAGGGAGGAACTCCTAGGGCCTCCCCACCCGAAATTCCCCTCCTCCCCACTTTCAGAGCCCAGGAGTCCATTCCTACCTCCACTCGGCTTCCACGTGCAGACACTCATACTTGTCCTGTACCTCACCCACCGTCATCTGCGGGTGCAGCCAGTGGATCTCATCTGACTTCATGTGCTTCAGCCTCAGCCCATAGCACTCAGCCAACTGGATGTTGGGGCCAATCCGCCCACTCAGCAGGATGGAGGTGATGATCTCCTGCAGAGAAGAGAGGGGCACGGCTCAGGGGTGCCCTCCTCTGGGCTCCCACAATTCTCACATGGACCTGAAAAGTGTGATTCTCTAGGGTAGGATTCTGTCTTTATGTTCGATTTGTCTCTGATTCTCTAGCACTTAGGGAAAGATTTGCACACAATGGGCTCTACCTGATACACGAACGAATGGGTGAAATGAGACAGAGATGGAGGAACTGAGAGAGCAGAAGGGAGGAGAAAATGCAAAGAGGCAAAGAACACCGACAATTTGCTTCTGCACCACATTATAACCTAACCAATCAGTAATTACTGAACATCCACCATGTGAACAGCACCTTCTGAGTGGTTTGCAATTTAACCAGCATCACTGAGCTCCTGCATCAGGCACTGCTAGGGCCTTTTGCAGACATGATTTCATTGGCTCCACAACACAGGGAAGCAGGAGTTACCATCTCTGTGTGGCTGATGGAGACACTAATACAGGTCACACAAGCCACGAAATTAAACTGGGATTTGGAATCCTGGGCCACTAGACTGAGGATTTCTACTAGGACAAGCCGATTCACGGAGTGGTGGGACCGGACACGATAAGGACAAGATTCACTTGGATGGATTAAGTGCCACAATCCCCACACGAGCAGGGTCACAAGAAATGAGTGCTGGCAAGAAACCAGGTACCCTGTTGTTTCCACCTTCTTGTTAACCAGAGGTTAATAGACTGCCTGCCTCCCATCTGATGCCGCAGCTTTCTGGCCTAGAGTCAGAGGTGGCCAGGCAGCTGCTTGGAAGTGCATCTGTAAGGTCCTGCCTAGTTCTGAAATCACTTTGGTGCCATTTTTTTTTTCTTGAAATGGCATCTTGCTCTGTGAACCAGGCTGGAATGCAGTGGTGCTATCTCAGCTCACTGCAACCTCCGCCTCCCAGGTTCAAGCCATTCTCCTGCCTCGGCCTCCTGAGTAGCTGGGACTACAGGTACATACCACCATGCTTGAATAATTTTTTTAATTTTTAAGAGAGATGGAGTTTTATCATGTTGGCTAAACTTGAACTCCTGACCTCCAATGATCCACCTGCCTTGGCCTCCCAAAATGCTGGGATTACAGGCGTGAGCACCACACCCAGACTTTGGTGCCATGTTAAGTCAGGTTTCTCATGTAATTCCACAGAGTTGGTGAATTGAGCTCACTCCTGACAGAGCAGAGAGTACTCTGGGATATAAATTTAAAAACCTGAAGGCACTGATCTATCTCTGTTGGATATGTCTGCAATGTGCATGCCACCAAGCCTAAATCAGCCTGAAGACTGAATAATGCATAACAGGTTGCTGTCAGACCAAAAAGGGCAAGGGGGGGGGAATTGATTATTTAGATTTTACATTTTTTTAAACATGCCTCCCAAGACAGTTTCTAATTTAGTAAATCAACTGTAATCAGTTTTTTAATTGGAATGAAAAGAAGGAGGCATACTATTTTTCTCAGAAGGAAATCAATTTCTTTCTCTCTCCACTAGGAAAGTATCATGCTAATACTTAGAAAATCCTGGTTTGAAGGAATGCCCAGTTAATTTGCCTTCCGGGGCACCCATGTGTCTTGGGCCAGCTGCCTCTTGCTAGCCCTTCTGGACTCAGGGAGATGTGAAGCTAGAAGACCCTCAACCTGAAAAATCCCTTCCCTATTAGGAAAGAAAATGCCTGTCACAGAAGGTGATGACTGCTCTGTGAACTAGATGGGGAAACTAAGGCATGGAATGCACTTGTGAGCAGTTGTAACTAACTAGTACAGCAATCAGAATTGAGGCCTTGGATGGGGAAGAAGACTGGGACCAGTGGCACTCCTACAGGGAGAGGGAGAGGTACATCTGGGTGGGGGAGGAGTTCAAGCCTGTGAAGGCAACCATTTTGTCATCCTTTCTACCCATTTCTCCTGTCCCTGACCTTCTGCCCTGCTCTGTCCACTGTCATCCTGTCATATTACCCAGAGCCCCCACTTTACTCCCAAGTGCTTCCTGGAGCCCCCACCTCTGGTGCTTTTAAATTTAGAGTCCTCTCTGCTCCAGCTGAAACCTACTTGGCTAATAACTAACTTCCTCAGGGCTAGCACCCCTATGCTGTTTATTATCAAAAATCTCAAACATATACAAAGTAAACAGAAGAGTATAATAGACCCCCATGTACACATCACCCAGCCTCAACAAATTACCAACCTTCTGCCTTCTTGCTTCATCGATATCACCACTCACTCCCCAACTGTGACTTTTTTACAGTTCTTCTAATGTAAAATTTATATACATTAAAATGCATAAATTGTAGCTATACAGTTTTGACACATGAATACAACGGTGTAACCCACATACCAATTAAGGTATAGAAGTTTCCAGATCCCCAGAAAACTCCCCCATATCCCTTCTCAGTCCACCCTCATGGCCCACTCCCTCCCACCTTTCCAGGCACTTACCTTACCCCCACCACTTTCAACTGGTTTTGCCTGTTCTAGAACTTCACGTGAATGGAATCATTTAGCATACACTTTTTTGTGTCTTTTTTTACTCAGCATGATGTCTGAGATCCATCATGTTGTTGCATATATCAATAATTAATTCCTATTTATTGATCAGTAATGTTCTACTTTGTAAAGGAATCACAAGATGTTGACTTAGTCCTTTGCTTCTGGATACACGGACTATTTCTACTTTTCAGCTACTGTGAATTAAACTACTATATGAACCTTAATGTACAAGTATTTCTGTGAATACATGTTGTCATTTCCTGTGGATAAATGCCTACAAGAGGAATTACTGGATCAAAGATAGATGCATGTCTGACTACAACCATCAGGATTATTCCATTTTACATTTATCCTGTGACATGACACTTCCGTTACACCACATCTTCACTGACATCTGGTGGTGTCAGTCTTTTTAATATTAGCCATCTCAGTGGGTGTGTAGTGTCTCATTGTGCTTTTAATTTGCATCTCTCTGATGACTAATGATACTGAACATGTTTTCATGTGTTTATAGGCCATTCATATACCTTCCTTTGTAAATTGGTTGTTTGAATCATTTTCCCATTTTTTCTGTTGTGTTTTCATTTGTAGGAGGGTTGTAGGAGACTTTTATACATTCCAGATAAAAGCATTTTATATGCTGTATTTTATGAATATTTTCTCCAGGTCTGTAGTGGGCCTATTCTGCATTGCCCAATTAATGTCTTTCGATAGAGTCTAACTTGTCAAAATTTTCTTTCCTGATTAGTGCTTTCTGTATCCTAAGAAATCTTTGCCTGCTTCCAGGTCATGAAAATATTCTATGTTTTCTTTTATAAGCTTCATAGCTTTAACTTTTAGTTTTGTGATCTATCATGAATTAATTTTTGTATATGGTATTCATTTTCAAAAATATAGATCTATGGCTGTTCAGCATTCATTGTTGACTATTCTTTCCCAAATGAATAACTTCTGTCAAAAACCATTTGGCCATCTAGGTTTAGGTCTATTTCTGAACTTTCATTTCTTTTCTATTGATCTTTGTCTATACTGTACCAATATCAACCACACTGCCTGCATTACTATAGCTTTACATAAGATCTTGAAGCCAAATAGGGTTAAGTCTTCTGTTGTTCCCCATTCCACAGATTATTGGGCTAGGTCTTTGCATGTCCACGTAAATTTTAGAATCAGCTGGCCACTTTCTTTTTAAAAAGTCTGCTGCATTATGAATGGGACTGTGTTAAATCTATAGCTTAAGAGGAGAAAACTGGCATTTTTTTTAGTGTTTAATTTTTTATAGAGTTTGGGTCTTGCTATGTTAACCAGGCTGGTCTTGAACTCTTGGCCTTCAAGTGATCTTCCCACCTTGGTTTCACAAAGTGTTGGGATTACAGACATGAGCCACTGCACCTGGCCAGAACTGGCATCTTAACAGCATTGATTCCTCTAATCCATGAACATGGTATATCTGTCTATTTATTTGGGTCTTTTTCAGTTTCTCTTAGTAATGTTTTATCGTTTTCAACATATAGATTGTGCCAGTCTTTTGCTAAATTTATTCCTAATTAATTTATAAATTAAAAAAAATTTTCTTCTATAAATTATTTCTAAAAATTAATGTTTTATTTTGGGGCTTACTGTCTCCATGACTTTCTGCTAATCTTCTTGTTGCTCTGGCAATCCCAGATTATATTCTCTAGTACTTTCAGTTACTAAGGCTATAGATTTTTGCCCCTGGAACCCTCTTCCAGACTGGAAGTTTCTCTCAGACAAAAAGGCACAAACTTGCAGATCTCATTCATCACAGATTAACTCTCAAGAGCAGGTTTCCTTTTAGTTTGTGCTTGCTATGGCCACTCACCAGTGCCTGCAAAGAGTTCACTTTTAAATTTTGCCCAGATTTCATCATTGTTATCTGGAGAAACAGTAGTCAAGCCAAGCTATCCTATCATTTTTGAAATCTTTATGCTATTTTATTAACAAATCTGTGTTCTCTGCAAATAGGAGAGGGTTGGGGAGCAGAGAGCATCTTTTAAGTCATGGACAACTGAAATGCAGACTGGCAATAGCCAGGAGCACAAGCCCTGGTGCCAGGATGCAGCAATGCCTTTCTGCTCACCACCAGCACCCAGCTGGATGTTCTTCGGTACATACTGAAGTTATCTGAATTCAGTTTTTTTCATCCAGAATATGGACAAAATAATAGTATCAATTTGGAATGGTTCTTGTGGGATTAAATTAGATAAAACTCCGTAGAATGATGCTTGGCCCAAGGTAAATACTCAAAAACAACAACAACAACAAATAGCCCTCCCCACCTGCAAACAAAATATTAGCCTTATTTTGACACAGCAGTCTCTTACACAGTCTAGTGCTCTGTAAACCAGATTGGGAAAACAAAGCAGAATTCATTCTATTTTTTCTCTTTCTTTACCTTTCTACCTTCTTTTCTTTTTCCTTCCTTTGGAGGTGGTGGTGGGTCAGGGGTCAAAGGAGTTGGTCCAGGAAAGATGGTTGGAGTGATTAGGAGATTGGTTACAGACAGGGGGAGTGAGCAAAGAAGTAAACGTATTGAGGATAATTGGAAACACTTATGGAGAAGGGGAGGCTACAGAGTCTAGCAAACCTATCTTATCATTTTTGAAATATTTGGAGGTGAGGGATTAGAATTGGAAGTATTGGTGTGACTCATGGTTTGACAGCTAGAAAAATAGATACACACACACACACACACACACACACACACACAGAGAGAGAGAGAGAGAGAGAGAGAGAGAGAGAGAGAGAGAGAGAGAGAGAGAGAAAGAGATTGAGCTTCATGTATGGAAAGGACTTAGAAGCAGTGACACCCCATAGTGAATAGTGACTGCACACCCAGTACCAAGTTGCAGTTTTCAAAAATCCTTCTCCACTTAAAGAATCCAAAGCTCCTTGCAGAAAAGGCTGATTCCAGGGATAGGGGAAAAAGTACAAGATGAGCCTAGAATTCTATTTTGTGCCACATAAAAACAAAGTGTTTTGAGAACATTGAAAACGCATAACAACAAATCAGGATTAGCCCGAAGGGGCTCACACAGGCCACATCTAGGATAACTTAAGTATTAAAATATATAATAGGAATGAGTTACATCCTGCCAAATAAAAGAGAATCTAAGACAGATAAATAACTGCGGGAGAAGAAAATATTCTTCCTTATGTAGAATGACAGGTAATAAATGTATAAGAAAGGATAGAAATAGAAAGCCACCATTGGGCAACAAACTCAGTGTTGGTTGATTCTGGCAGGATTCATGAATGGGCGATGAAGCTGGAGGGTGGAGGTTTGATATTGACATGGTCTCAGCGCATTTAGCCTCAGAATGTACTAATCAAATACAGAGAAAACCTGGCCAACACAAACACCCAGATCATCATGGTTTACATCCCCAGTGGTGAAAAAGGTAAGCACAGCGAGCCTCCTACCTCAATGCACCAAGAAGAGTGCAGCAAGGTTGCTGAGGTCTTCCTGCCATGAGTCTGTGGCCTGATGGAATCACAAGGCCAGAGACCCAGGACGAGGAGTCTCCTAAGGGTCCTGTAGAACAAAAGGCCTGGATTTGGATGAGGAACTCTCCCAGATTGGAGGAGATTAAAGAGATATGACAGCTAAGTGCAGTGTGTGCTCCTAGATCAGACAGGAAAAGCAGATGCTGCTGGGACAGTTGGTGAAATCTGGATGGCGTCTATGGTGTGGATGGGAGTGTTATAGCAATGCTGACTTTCTGATTTAGATGCATGCAGCACATCTTCTGTAGGAGAGTGTCCCTATTTGGGGAGATAAACTCTGGAGCATTCTGGTGATGGGGCAGCAATGCTGCAACTTGTTCTCAAATAGTTCAGAAAAAAGAATAATGATACTAGGCATATTTGTGTATGTGTAGTCATGTATGGCTGTTTAGGAAGAGACAGAGCTGGTAATATAGAAAATAATAAATTTAAACCATTGAGTGTTCTGGGAGAAAGCTATATGGGAGTCCTTAGCCCATTTCCCTGTCCCCCCACCCCCGACTTTTTAAAACGTTTGAAATAATTTCAGAATGAAAAGAGAGAAGAGGCTCTGGTGAGGGAGATTCCCAGCCACACAAGAAGTAAAGGCACTGTATCAATGGGTTGAATAAGATTTTTATCATGCCAGATATGGCCTTGCAGCTTCTCCCCGACCCATAGTCCCTGAGCCGGGTCAGACTGAATCCAGCTAATGTTTCTAATTGAAACTCTCCAGGACACTGTCTGCACAAACTTTTTTTTCAGATTTCCTTCTAACAAGCAACCAATTTCCATTGTAGATGTGGTAGGGAAAGATTAACTCGAGGTCTTTGGGGTTCAAATTTACTAAGAGGCTCTTTACCCAACCATCTTTGTAGGAAGATAGATTTCAGCTTCAGCTGAGGAAGATCTTGAGAGCTTTCTAAGCATGAAATGCACTATTTGGGAGGTGCCTCGTGATGGGCAGATTCTTAGCAGTGGTGCATTCTTTCCTGGGGGGCAAACCTGAAGTTCTTGGGGAGAGGGAACTTTATCAGATGGCACCTGCACTTGCCACCAATGTTACCACTGCTGGTTACTGATGATGTATCGTAAAGAATTTGATGAGTCTTTGTTCTTGGTCCTGCAGAGGGAGTGTTTAAACCCTTGGAGTTTCCCAGAGTTAGGATGGACTTTGTTATTCACTGTGGGTTCATCACACCTGAATCTGGGCTAATGAGGTGACTCATGGTGGGTCCCTGCTAGTCTCAGGATGGGGGCTGCAATGCTAGAAAGACCAACTCGGTGAGTAGAGGGTTCAAACTTTGAGCAATATAGTATCAGCCTGACCTCCAGGGAGGGCAGGGGAGCTGGAGATTGAGTCCAATTATGTGGCTAATGATTCAATCAACCAATCAGTCAATCAATTATGCCTGTATAATAATCCTTAATACATTTCTGGACATCAGAGCTCAGGTGACTTCCTGGTTGGTGATGCATATTGTGTTGGTGTGCCTGGAGAGTAAAGCCTTCTGAGGACATGAAAGCTTCCTGTTTGGGGTCCCTCAGACCTGTCCTCTATGTTTCTTCATTTGGCTGGCTTAATTTATACAATAACACTGTAAGGATAGCACTTTTCTGCATTCTATGAATTGTTTTAGGAAACTGTTGAACCTGCTGGGATAGTGGAAACCCCCAAATTTGTAACCAGTTGGTCAGAAGTGTGAATGGCCTAGGAATCCTGGAGCTTGCAATGGGGGTGTGAGGGGAGGGGGTCTTCTGGAGGATGCACCCTCAGCCTGTGAAGTCTGAGCTAACTCCACAAGTGCACTGTGGCAGGACTGCATTGCAGCGTGTGCCAATCATTTAAGCACACAGATGGTGGGGAAACAAGGTTTTTGACCATGAGTGACTCAGAAAGAACTCTAACTTTGGAGTCAAACAAATGAGGGTGAACCCAACTCTGACATGTACTTCCAACAGGATGACAAGCTCCCTGAACCACAGTCCCCTCCCTGCAGCTCTCCAGCCTCACGTCAAGCTGCAGAATGGTGGCTTCATTCAATTCATCAGCAACTGTCTATGACACACTCGCAACGCAAAGCAGAGCTAGGGGTTCTTGTGTACACGCAGAGACCCTTGCCTCAAAGAGCTTCTCACATTTAGTAGGTAGGAGGAAAGGCATGGTGTGAATTCAGGGTGGTGGCCAGGTTGGGGTAACAGAAGGCTAAGTGCTGAGGTTGGAAATGCTCTCACTTGCATTGGCTCTTGTACGAGCCCTGCCTTCCTCAGCCTGAATCGTCTCCTCTAGTATTCTAATATGCACACAGCTTCTCAAGCAAACAGTGGGGGAAGTAAGATCAGCACTCCATCCAGAGTTCCTCAACCATCACCACTGAGTCAACATTTCTTTCTCTATTAATCAAGCACTTTTAAAAAGTGACAGTATACAATACTTATCTACTCACTAAACTGCCATATGTACCATGATTTTTAAAAATTGTCTTAATTGTATCAGTTGCTATTTAGGTAATCTCAGAACTCTTTTTTTTTTTGCTACAGGAAGACCTTTGCTTCTTCCCATTGGAGGGCTTCCAGACTCTCAGAGTGTCCATGGCTCACAGCCTGATTATTAAGAGCCTTTGAATGCTTTCTTGCAAACATTGAAACCACCCTCGGTGGTTCCTCATTTTCTATACGATCAGATAAGACCCAAACTAATGAACACAAGCCTTAAAACGCCCTTTGGGCTTTTTTCCCACATGTTCTTTCCAGTCTCATCCCCTTTGTACCCACAATGTGCTCCATGCCTTGCCTCCAAAGCTGCGTTCTTCCCCCAACACAGCATGCTCTTGCTGTCCTCTGGGCCTGAACACATTCAATTCTTCCTGCCGGGGAGATCCCTGGTTCCCCTGTCCCCGTCGTCCTCTCCTGGTGAGCTCCCAGTTATCCTTTAAGGCCCAGCGAGCACTCTGAGGGCCTCTGGGAAGCCTTCTCTGGCTCCCTGTGGTAAGGTTTCTGTTTCTTCCCCTGGATTCCAAAAAACCTTAAACATTTATTTAGTAAGAAACCATTATGGGTTGAATTGTGGCTCCTGAAAAAGGTTATGTTGAAGTCTTAACTTCTAGTGCCATAGTGCGAGACTCTGTAGCCTTTATAGACTAATCGAGTTAAAATGAGGTCATTTGGGTGGTCTGTAATCTAAAATGACTGGTGTCCTTATAAAAAGGTGAGTAGTGTTAGGCTAGGTTCTGTGGCTCACGCCTGTAATCTCAGCACTTTGGGAGGCTGAGGCAGGTGGATCACCAGGTCAGGAGTTCAAGACCAGCCCGGCCAACATGGAGAAATCCTGTCTCTACTAAAAATACAAAAATTAGCCAGGCCTGGTGGTGGGCACCTGTAATCTCAGCTACTTGGGAGGCTAAGGCAGGAGAATCACTTGAACCTGGGGGGCAGAGGTTGCAGTAAGCTGAGATCGCACCACTGCACTCCAGCCTGGGTGACACGAACAAGACTCCGTCTCAAAAAAAAGGGTGGGGGGGAGTAGTGTAAACAGAGAGACATCCACACAGGGAGAAGATGCAAGATTTGGGTGATGCAGCTGCAGGCCAAGGAGTGCCAAGGACTACTGGCGAATCACCAGCCAGGGAGAGGCAAGAACAGGTTCCCCTACGGGCTTCAGAGGGAGCACGGCCCTGCTGTGCTTGATCTTGAATTTCTAGCCTCCAGAACTGTGAGATGCTACCTTTCTGTTATTTCATATCACTCTGCTTGTGGTGCTTTGTAAGAGCAGCCCTAAGAATTGTCTTCTAAAAATTTGGACTAATCAATGACTAATACAGACATTGACCAGCTAGAGCTAAAACAACTCTCGACGTACGACCCTGGGTTAGACAGACACAGACAGTTGTTTTAATTGGTCTATGGTCACGATAATTGTAATAAATTTTACTACCTATCTGGACAGTGGTCCCCAATAATATCTCCTGTGGGGGCCAGGGCTTTGGCTTCCCAAAGGTTCACTGAAAAATCACTTAATGAGGCAGACTGATAAATAGGGGAAAAGGCATACAAATTTACTTAATATGCATACACAGGTACCTTCAGAATGAAGACCCCATAATAGAGGGGAAATTGTCCTTTTTTATGCTTAGGCTTAGCACACGATGGATAGCCATGCAGAAATAAGATCGGAGGGGAAGGGTTTGATCTAACGCCAACAGGCTGAGTGGGGAACCCAGACAGGCTTGTCTGTCTAGATTCTTCTTGGCCTTTCTGAGCAGTGTTCCTTCCTGCTGGGTGCAGGGCAGGCCCTCTCTAGAATCAAGGCCTTATGACCTATAGTCAAACAATGTAGGTCAGATAATTTCTTTACAGCCTGTTTTTACACAGAGTATTTTTAGGTTTTATGGCTGGCTTTCTGTGGGGGAAAAGAGGTTCTGGTTTCTATGACCCACCTTGGAGAAGACAATCCTAGTTTCTGTGGCGCCTCAGGGGACAGTGGGACTGAGGGATGGGGGCAGGAGAAAGTCAGAGAAAAACTTTTGCTTCTGACGCTGCTGCTGAGGCCTTCATTTTGGGGTATTGTTTTCTGGGCCCCAACAGTTCTCTCCCCCAAAGAGACTACAGTAAAGATTTAAACAGATTTCCAGTTATTTTTAGACGAGAGACTAATCTATGTTGGAATGTGACACTGTACTGAGACTGGCTTCAAGGTCAGAGCAACTGGCTGGCTTTATGTGGGTTACAGACATGTAAAGAGCTTAGCACAAAGGTAGGTGCAGAGCAGGTGTTCAAAGAACGGTAGCTAGCATTGTGATGGGCAAAGGGGGAAGGATGAACAGGGCTCAAGGGTCAAGTCAACCTGAGGAGGTGATTAACCCAACAAGTCTGAAGTTAATACATGGAGATGCAAGCCGGAAATGGAGTCCAGGGCTCCTTGGGCCAGAGGTGCCTCTGACTCCCCTGACTGGGTGGGACCCGGCACCTGTGGAGACCCATCCCTGGGAGCAACTGTCCAGTAGTGGCTCTGAAGTCTTCCAAAGGCTGAGCCCTATAGCAGGCTACAGGCTGTTGAAGGAAGCAGTCCCTGGAAAAACGAGTCTGCGGCCTTTTGTTTGCTGGAGCCAGCGCCAGCAACAGGCAGGTGAAGTGCAATCACGGAGCACCGTGGGGTGATCAGGTCATGGCCATGGCTGATCCGGCCACGCCAGTGGCCTGGGGTGAACAAAGCAAAGAAAAATGACTTCCTTCTGCTTGGAGCAAGAGAATCACTAAGCGTTTTGTGTTCCCAGGGCAAGAGCTTGCTAGTGGGCTCTTCCCTTGTGCCTTCTGCTGCGTGTGAAGATGGGAAGTAGGGCTCTGAGAAAGTAGAATAAAGGCTGAAAAGGTAACAAAAGGCCTTTTCTTTAATCGAATTGAGCAGAATATAAGTGTCTCTGAAAAATAAAAATATTCTGTTAAAAATGAGACTGTTCTGTCAAGAATTCTGATTTACTCATAATCTGTAGGAAGGGCCCCTGATGCCACGCCGAGATTGAGGAGGGATGAACAACAATAAAGATCAGTTGGGAGACTACCAGGTGGCTTTCAAAGATTTCTTTTCCCCCAAACTCCCCTACTAATATGTGACATGCAGTGTCTGCCTCAGAGCAGGAGGGGAGACAGGTAAAGTTTGATTTTTCATGTGGGGGCGGGGTTCAGAGCATTCATGGTACTGTAACGCTTCTTAATTCACATCACCGAATCTCAACAGGGTACCACTGAAACTCGGTGCAGGAGGAATCTTTGCTGTCTGGGACTGTTCACCCACAGCAATGGCCTACCCACCGAATGCCCAGCCTCAGCCCCAATCATCGTGAGAATCATCACAATGTGCCGGCTCTAAAGGGCCCCTACACATTTCCCAATGCCGACTTCCAGGAGGTGTGGAACAGCTCCTGGGGAGAAGTGCTGACTCACATATTCGGTGAGCCTCTATTTCCTTCTGCACATACCCCAAAATGACCTAATTAAAGCTGGTAAATGGACAAAGGGACCACTCACTGCTGTACATCTGGGTACACTGGTCTGTGTGTGCCTGAATGGGGGTACCAGTGACAGATACTGTGATTGGAACTGACGGTCACAGTGGGTTCAACGGTGGCCCCCAAAAGATATGTCTATGTCCTAACCCCAGAACCTGTGAATGTGACCTCATTTGGGGGAAAAAAAAGGTGGAGGACTTTCCAAATGTAATTAAGGATCTCAAGATGAGATCACTCTGGACTATCTGAGCGGCAAATCCAATGATAAGCATCCTTGTAAAAGAGACAGAAGAGAGGCACAGAGAGAGGAGAAGGCCGTGTGAAGATAGAGGCCAAGGGTGGAGTGAGGTAGCCACAAGCCACGAATGCCTAGAGCCACCAGAGGCTGGGAAAGGCAAGGAGGCGTCATCCCCTAGAGGCTTCAGGGGAACTGAGTCCCTGCTGGCACCTTCCTTTGCGACTTCCGGCCTCCGGAATTGTGAGAGAATCATTGCTGCTGTTGTAAGCCCCCAGGCTGGTGATAATTCGCCATGGCAGCCACAGACACCCGATACACTTGTTATGTACATCCTGAATTCGCAACACATGTAAGGGATCATTCTAAAAAAAAACTGATTGAAGAACGAAATAATAAAAGTGAGCATAACTTAACACCATGAAAGCATTCATTTTGAGGTGATAAAAGTCTCTAACAAGGACATTCAGCAAGGCAACCACTAGATTAAAAATAGAAACGAAAGCCCAGGAACCTGACTACCAATTTGTGGATGCGATGAATGTGAGTGCGCCTAGATCCACAGAGGCCCGGAACCCGCGTGTCTGCCTTCTGCTGGCCTCTGTAGGTGTCTGTGTGGAGGTGGGCCAGCCTGCAGAGCACACACAGGAAACGGTGTGGGGGCGGGGGGGGCGTGAAGAAGGAGGAGGTCCCTGTGAATATACCTTCTTAAGTATCATCTCGGCACTGGGCTGTGGTTTCCTGTTTGAACCCTTTCCTCTTATTTAGGGACCATTTTCATGCATGGGAGGCTAGCCTTGTGTGGTTCCATTTATTCTGTTTAGCGTAACCTTTCTGTCAGAAATGGCAACTTACCAGGACAGGTAACCTCCTCCTCCCTTCCTCTTGCACTGCGACTTTGGGCCCTACTCTAGCAGCATCTGAAGGAGGGTGACAGGGATTATTCCAGACACAGAGAGAAGCTGAACCAATGGTTTGTGGGCCAGAGACTGCTCTTCCAGGCACAGGGAGCTGCCGCCCTGGCCTGAAGAAGAGAAAAAAGAGGGAAACGGAGGAGAGGGAGAGTGGAAGAGGGGATTGAGGAGGAGGAGGCGGCGGCGGGGATGGTGGCAGAGAAGGAGAAAGAGGAGGAGGAGGAAAGGAGAAGGAAGGAAGGAAGGAAAAAAGGAAGGAAGGAAGAGAGGAAGAGAGAGAGAGAGAAGTAAAGAGAGAGAGAGAGAGATGTTCCGGTCATCTTGAGCTGCTCTAACAAATCACCCAGACTGGGTGCCTTAAACAACAGGCATTTATTTCTGAATAGCTCTGGAGCTGGGAGTCCAAGATCAAGGTACAGCAGATTTGGTTCTTGGGGAGGGCTTCCTTATTTATAGAGCGACACCTTTTCCTTCTGTCCTCACAAGGCGGGGGGGGGGGGGGGGGGAGGGATGTAGGGAGGAGAGGAGGGAGGAAGAGGAGGCAAAGAAGGAGAAAGAGGAGGAGGAGAGGAAAAGGAAGAAAGAAGAAAAAAGAAAGAGAGAAGAAAGAAGAAAGAGGTGGAGGAGCAGCAGCGAGAGTCAAAGAGCTGCCCTGTGTGGGCACGTCTGTGTACCGCTCTGCCACTTGTTTTCAGAGTGTCATCTTACCCTTTTCCCAGACAAGCAAATTAGCATGTTAGAGAAAAATATAATGATATGAGCCTCTGCTTGCTCCAGAGATTCAGAGCTCCTAAACAAACACAATTTCCTGTGAATATCAAACAAAAAGGAAATAGAAAATCCAAAAGAACAAAATCACTTTTTCATTGTTCTCTGCAACACCTGCCTAATTTCTTTTAGGTCCTAGGCACAGGGGCCAGTGCTTATTCACATAGCTTTTTACAACGTAGAGAAATCACCACAAAGCTACTACATCTATGGAGGAAAAAAGTGGAGAATAAAGACCAAAACATGAAATCAGCAGATATGCATGGAGTGACTATGTTTTGGAATCGTATTGCCATGTGGGCTGTGCCAGGGTGATTCGCGACAGCTTCTATTTGATCAGACACTGCTATGTGGGGGTGTTGGGATCTCAGGAGTGTTCTTGAGAAAGGACATGTGCTTGGCAAATCTGAAAGAGCTGGCAGAATTCTGAGTACTGGGAAAATGGGGAAAGGAAGATACAAAGATGGAAGTAGAAAAATCCTTCAAAGGACAATGCCAAGCTAGGAAAGGGGAGTGCGAGAAGTGAGGGGGCAGAGAGGAGGGGCTGCTCCAGGAGGGTCCCAGGCAAGGAAGGTGGGCTTGGAGTCCCACCTGGACACCCTGGACCCTGCATCCCCACACAGGCACTCTACAGCAAAGCTGTTCCTCTGCATGCAAACCCAGCGCCACTCCCACAACCTATGAGTGACATGAGATTGTGCTTTTTAAAGATAACTTGGGAGACTTAATAGAAAACACATTGGAGAAAGGCAAGAATGGATGTGGGGAGACGTTATGTGGCTATTACAGTGAATCAAATGAAAGGTGACAGTGGCTTAAATTGAGGTTGTAGCCACAAAGATGATGATGGTGACCTGTTCTCATAAGATCCATGTTTTCCTGTAGCAGCATGTGCCTCAAATTGTGAAGGTTCATTCATTAGTGTGAGTCCATGTCAGTCTCACTCTTGACCAGGAAGCCCTATGAAAGCAGGGAGCACCTGTGTTTTGGGATATACTAACACCCTAGGCTATGCCAGCATGGTGCCAGACACATGGGAGGACCCAATAAACATTTGTGGGGTGGATGATGGAGTAATTCAGAACCCTCTCCCAAATGATCTCATTCGCAGCCATGGCTTCAACCACCAGATGGTTGGACTGACCTCACTCAAATGTCTATGACCAAACTGGTTTCTTCCTCCAGAATTATGAATCCAAGGATCTACTCAGCATTTCCATGTGAAGATCTTAATGTGTCTCAATTGTCCTCCAGAGGTCCAAAACTGAGCTTGCGAACTCCCCACTCCCCAGTGAATTTCTCCTCCAGTGTTTTTCATCTTAGAGAATGAGACCCTGACCACCCAGACCAGGGATGCCATTATTCACACCTCCCTCTTCCTCATTCCTGAATCTCCTGTTATTACAAAAGCCTTTCATTTCCATCTCCTCAGTTCTATGGATTATAATCACTTCTCTCCATTGATTGCAGTGGTTAAGAGTGCAGGTTTTGGAAGTACATTGCCTAGGTTTAAAAGAAAGCTTCACCCCTTACTTGCAATTTGCTTAAATCTTCTGCTTAGTTTCCTTATATATAGTGGAAATAATAACAGTTTGTGCTTTATTGGGTTTTTTCGAGAAGTTAATAAGATAATTCATATTACTGCTTTCCAATGCGCTGGCTGCCATGACCACTACCACCATCACCATCATCAGTCACCATCACTATCACTCTCTCTATGGCTATAATCTTAATTTAAGCTACTGTCACCTCTCATTTGATTCACTGTAATAGCCACCTCACATTTCCCCACATCCACTCCTGCCTTCCTTCAATGCATTTTCCATTATGTAACCCAAGCGATCTTTAAAAAGCATGATCTCATGTCATTCATAAGTTTAAATTATATCAGTGGCTTCCCACAAGAGATGGAATAACAACCAAAATGGTTAACATGGTTCAAATAACCCAACTTCAACAATTCTTAGTCTCAAACCTGCTATGTGCCTTCCCACTTCAGGGCCTTGATATATACCGTTCCCTCCGCAGTGAACACTGTTCCTTTAGCCTTCCCTTTTTTCTTTTCCTTCTTGGTCAAAACCTCTCTTAAGTGTTCTGCCCCATCTCTGCACTAAAATTGTCCAAACGAAGATTATTCATGGCACCTGCTGCTAAAGCCATACACTTATTTCTAACCTTATTTGCTGTCCTTTCTGAGCATCTAACATAGCAAGCCACTATTTTCCTTAAAGCCCCCTCTGCCTTGAGTTCCCCACACTCTATTCTCCTAGTTCTCTTGCTCCTTTTTTGACTGACTCTTGTTTTTCCCTTCATTTGCTGCTCTTTCTGTATCAGCTTTTTAGAAGTCAATTTCCTCAGGTTTCCTACCTGGATCCTTTTTCGTTCTATTCTACTCATTCCTTCTGGGTGATTTTACCGATTTGCATGGCATCCATTGCATGACACCCAAATCTTGTCTCTAGATTCTTTTTCCCTGCTGAGGTCTAGACCCATGTTCCTCCATGGGGGTGTTTCATAAACACTTTAAACATAAGGCGCGTAAATGAAATCTCAGAACACCTTCCCTTTCTATTTGGATCTCAATGAATAGTACCAACACCCATTTAGTCGTCCAGGAAAAGCCTGAGTCATTTTTCTCTCCTTCCTTTCTTTCCTCCATATATCTAATCATCAAATTCTATTGACTCTGCCTCCTTGATGGACTCAATTCTGTTGACTTCTCTCTATTTCCATTGTCACTCCATTAGTCCAGGTCCTCATTATTTCCCTCTTGCGATGCGACCACAGACTCCTAACCCATCTCCCATTCACTGGTCTTTTTTTCCCTCCAATCCTTTTTTCTCTGCTGTCAGAGTTTAGGGGAAAAAAATTCCCTAAATGATTGTCCAGAGATCTAGTGGTATAGCTTTTGAAAGAAGGATTTCTGTAGGCAAATAAATTGCTTATTTAAGAAAATATCACCTCTGTGGCCCCTCTCAGTGACTGACCAGGTATATCAGACCATTTAAGGTTCTGAGAACTCTTGCTGCAAAACAATCTGTTCAGAACTGTTTAACCAAGCATTTCCCAATCTTTCTGACCACACATTCCCTTCCTGAGGGCATACTTCTTAACATCTTGCAGAACACCATCTTCCTGTTTTAAAACGCAAATCTGATCATCTTACTACTTTATTTGAAAATAAGACAGATACCTGGATAGACACCAAAAGATGACAATTCGCACTTTATGCTCTGGGCAGTTAGAAACACTTGGAGATTCCTGAGCTGGGTAATAACCTAATACCCACATAATCAACAGCCTCCAGTTGTGGGTGCTGCTATGTGCTTTGTGCTTCTCACCCATCACCTCCAATCCTTATGGCATGATGATCCCCGGGTGAGGAGGTGAGCATGACATCTGCGTGAGGAGATGGAAACCCAGATCAGTTAAGCATCAGGTCCCAGGCCACAGAACCAGTAAGGATGGAGTAGGACTTGGCAAGAAGTCTAGGTGGCTTTAAGGCTATAGCTGTTTGCAATAAACAGGCGACATTTTGCCTGCAGGGACATTGGGAGCAGGAAAAATCAAAAGGCTTGGACATATTCCTAGAAGTCAATCACTTCTGTTCTCCACCTCTTCCCCCCAACCCCAGATACTGCATCAAGCCATTCTTCTTAAGCCTGGGTCTCATTGCTTTTTCCGTAGGCCTATGGTGTACTTTCACCCCTTAAACATCCAGCAGGGTATCATACAACTACAGAAACATCTTGCCCCTGCTTAAAAATATGTGTTATTCCCCAATGCCTGCCCAGTTCCAAATTTCTGTGCCTGATATTGTAGGACCTTCATTCTCTGCTGTCAACTTTACTTTTTGATCTTGGCTTTAGATATTTTTCTAAATATAATCCATACTCCAGTCAAAATGAACTACTTACTATTCAGAGGCTTCCCTGTCTTTCTTCATGCTGTTCCATCCTCTTGGAAAGCCTCCTCCTGTCCCCAGTGTCACTGCTTTAAATCCTACCTCTTTTTCAGGACCCTTTTCACTGCTGACTCCATGAAGCATGTCCTAATCTGAACCAACCAGCTGCTCTCTGTTTTTCAGCACAAAAGAACAATGAGGTGCTCTTCTCTAAACTTGGAAATCAGGTTAACTTCTGAAAATTAAACTAGTAACATTCACAGTGGATGGCATCAGCTTTTTGCAATTATATACCCAAAGGAAGACTCATGAAGTGGATAAAGATATAGAAAAATGTCCTCCTGGAGGAAGATGACCAGGGCTTACTCCCAGGACACAGTTGTGCCTCTATGTCAGAAATCATAAGATGAGCAAACAAGGCCCTAATCAAATCAGTTACAGGAAACAGAGAGAGTCAATCAAACCATAATCAATGTTGATAACTGGCCCTGACAGTGACCTAATCAATTACACTGTGCTCTGGTTGTGGAAGAGCAGCATGAACTATAGCAGACAGAAGGCAGCCAGGATGTTGAGGCCAGGGTGCAGCAGCACTAACTAAAGGAGAAATTCAAGGAGTCTGGGGACACTGGCTTTCAGGACATGGGAAGTGTTGGCCATGAGCTGGAGATAGCTCATCCCATGTCCTCAGACCTGATTAGCTTTCCGGAAAGTTCCTGCTTCCTTTGTTCAAATTACCAACTAAGCAACCTTCTGAGAACCAATCTGGCTTTCCCTCCCATCATCAGAAAGGGGTGCTATGGGCAGAGGCAAGGTATGTCCTCAGTGTATCTACTCACGGGGATGCTGGGAAGATTTCATGGAATAATGTGTGTACAGGGATTGGCCCAGGCTCCACACCGTAATTGTTCAGTAAATGTAGGTGACTGAGATTAGCTCAGCATGGTGGAACTCTGCTTATGATGAGCATTTCACATACATTTGGTTAAGGCGAACTAGCGTCCTGAGGTCCAGGTGTCCTGATGAAGGTGGGTACCTGGACCTGCAAAACAGATGTTGTGATTCTGGGCAGGAGTGAGCAAAGGGATGTGTTACCAGGTAGGGCTCATCAACCCTTACCTGGCCCAAAGCGTCTCTACTTCATTATCATCCTCTAAGCGCCCATGAACGCCTCCTTCCACATGCTCAGCACACAAGTCTTAGACCAGTTTTGTTCTATTTTTCATGCAACTACTTGTGTATCTCTAATTTCTATTTCACCAGAGTGTAAATTCTTTGAGGATAGGAGTTTTTAAGTCCTTCACAGAGCTTCAAGTCTCATAAGTACTTGGTAAGTTGAAATGAATTGAATTAGAGGCAAAAAAAAAAAAATGGTCTGGGGTTCAAACAAAGACCACAACACGTCTTTCCCAGGTTCCTCGAGAAGCAGTATGCAGATCCCTGGAGAGAAGGCATGGTGATGCAGGCTGGGCACATCTCTCTGATGCCACCTCACCTCTTCCACCCAGGGGTGGATATGGGAAAGCCATGAGGTTGCAGGAGAGCTGCTCAGCTGCCCAGGAAGAAGACAGACGGACAGACAGATGGACAGAGCAGACGCCTTCACACTTACCCGGATCTCCGTCTGGACAGTGCATTTGACCAGTTTGAAATTCTTCCCGGGATTGAAGCTGTTGCTATAGAAGCAGACCTTGAGGATACGCACGTCTTCCTTTTCCACATCTACTGGTACCACCACCATGGGCTCTGCGGGGCCTTCAGGCCGGCGTAATGTGCCCAATTTTACTCGACTCAGGGGCTCGGACACCCCAGACATCCTCTCAGACAGCAGCTAAGACCGGCGCATCGCAGTCCTGCAGAGACAGCAGAGGGTCAGCCCTGAAAGAGCCCGCACAGGCCCACACACCTTGTACACCAGGAACAGCATCCATCGAGCTCCAAGACCGACACAAATGCTATATATTCCATACTCGCAAAAGCTCCCCTGCAAGGCACCTGGTTCTCTAGGCTGGGAAAGCTGCAGCGGGAAGGGGCAAGTTTCAGAAGCATCCAGGTATAAAACCCAGACGTAGAGCTTTCATGCCTGGGCTCTGTCTCCTGGAAGCCCTTCTCTCTGACCCATTCCTCCCTCCATACTGGCACCCAGGCAAGGGGCCCACACTTAGCAAAGGCAGCTGTGAGAGGAGGCGGTCACAGCTTGGTTCCAAGGTACAGCTGAGCAGAAAAAGCAAAGAGCGAGACAGTAGAAAATAGCAGGAGAGGAACAGGGACGGGGGAAAAGCCGAGAAGAAACAGAATGGGAGAACGGGGGTGGAGGGCCCAAGGGAACGGGAATGGAGAAGTCAGGAAAGGGCCCAGGTGGAGGGCCAAGCTGTCAACTGATGCCGTCCACCTCCACCCTCAGCTGCCAGCAAGAACTTTCAGGGTGGGAGGCCTCTGTCCGACGGGAACCCAGCACTTAGAACATCACTCATCACATGCAGAAGGATTCAAGAGGAACAGCGCTCTGTGCAGCAGCTCCGCAGGGAAGGGCATTCTGCACGTGGGAGGGAGGGCACCTAGAAGACCCAGTCCAGTTATAGCCTGGGTTAACACAGACATAGACGATGAGAATCCTAGGAATGTGTAGTTCACCTGGAATCTCAGCAACATTGGTCCTGGCCTCTAGATCCAGCACAACTCAGGAGAGTTTATCTCCTACTGATCTAAAGCAGGGAATGCTCAAAAGAAGAAGTGGAAGTTCTAGCTCTGGATGGGTGGCATCAGCATTGGCTCCATATAATCCCTGGGAAGCTTTCAGAAACCCTAAACCAAGCACTGTCCTCAGAGACTGCCATAAAATTGGTCTGGGTTGAGCACTGACATATTTGTTGCCCAGGATTTTTCCAATGTTTGGCCTGAGTTGGAAACCACTGTTCTAGAATGAGCTTAGCTCTTATCCTGAAACCCCTTCTTAAACAAAAAATATCCCCTTTCTAAGAAGAGACTGTGATTTTAGCGGGGGGATTCCTTTTTGACCCATCATTTAGTTGGGAGCAAAATGATGGAGTTGGCAACGTGAAAATACCAACATGGAGTCACATATTTGAAAAGTGGAATGAGAGCCTATATTTATTTATTTATACTGTACTAGATGCTAGGAAAGAAAGATTTAGATAGCCATTTGCTTCAAAGAGCCATTCCTTTTTTAAAAAGTGAATGTGTCTTATGAAGATGCAAAAAGAGGCAAGGATGAGAGGAGCTGGGCACGTCCTTCAGGTCAGGGGCAGGAGGACAATAGGCAGCACCAAGCACAGAGTCCACAGGGGTAGCAAAATGTAGCATAAGGCCTACAGAGAGAAGAATATGCATCTGCTTTTAGATATATATATTCTTATCTAAAAGATGTATATATTCTAGAAATATCTGTCTATTCTAGAGGTATCTGTACCATTTTCCAACAAACATCTGCTGGACATGTCCTGTGTGCCAATACTGTGCTATGTGGTGAAGATGTATTGCAGATCCCCTGGAGGAATCTTCCGGGCTCCTGGAATACCTCTTCACTACATAGGAATCCAGGGGAAGTCGTTTGAGAGGTAACCCCAGGAAACATCAGAGAAATGATGGCAGGGAGCGGAAAATGGTCAAAAGAGTGATCAAGTGAGTTATCACTTGGGAAACTGCAGTTTAACCATGCTGGGAACTCTAGGCCAGGATAGAATGTACCCCACCCAGAGAGGGAGGGATCTGGGGTATTTATACACCATTCTTAGAGTCATTGTTCCAGCACATCCAGCCAGTTCTACATAAGGGAGGGCTGAGAACATCCTCAGGCACAGAGGTGCAGAGCTGGCAGCAGGCGGGTGGAAGAGAGAACTGCACTGAAATGGGACGGCCCAGGGGGACAGAGGATCTCAGGAGAACACAGGTCTCAACTCCATGCCATCTTCCCTCGCACTCATCTTGCCTGTGTCCTGGTCCCAGCTCATTTTCTGACTGGCCTTAAAATCTTGTGCAAGTACCTTAACCTCTCACAGCCTCATTTTCCTCCCCTATGAAGTAGCGTAATGCTGCCTACCCTGTTTTCCTTACAGAAGGGTGGTGAGGATCAAGTCAGAAAACGTGAGTTAGTTCATTGTATCTGACCAAGTGGGACACCAGCGAAAGGCTTGATCATCATGACTATTTTCACTTGTCTTTTTTCCAAAATCTTGTCTGATGACCTGTATTCCCTGTATCTTGCTCCCCTTCTGCCTGTGCTCCAGAGGAAAAAAAAAATTCTACTTTGCAACACTTGCCAATTTCTGTGGTATAAAAATTCCTACCATAACTGACCTTCAGGTACCAATGCACATCACTGAACGCTGAGTTAGGAAGAGATGAGAACCACCTGCTGACTCCAGCTCCTGTTCTTGATAGCAGAACTTGCTCATGCCTCCAAATTTTGTCTGATTATTTGAATTCCTCATCAACAGTCTATCTCCGGCCTTTAATGATCACAAAATCCTCTGATGCTCAACTCATGAGCCAAAAGCCCTGCCCCTTTCTCCAGACCTTCTTCCTGGCTCTCCAAGCCCTGGCATTCATTCTGTCCTCCCTGCTTCCTGGTCTGCCCCAGACCTTCGGAGCAGAATCAGAGGTGGCTACATTTTGTGACACTAGTGAAAACCCTGGCTCCAAGCCATCCTGGGCTTTGGTTTGCCTCCTGGCCCCCAAATCTGCCAAAGTCAAAGTCAAAGAATAACAAACACAAGGAAATGGGCTCAAATTAAACAGGAAAAGTTCTGATTGGCTGTAAGAACTTCTGGGCCAAAATCTGCAAAGGGTACTACGGGAGGCTGGACAATCTCCGAGTTCTTAAGATCTTCAGGAAGAAAATAAATTATGTTCTTCCTGAATGGCGAGACATCGACCTGCCTGCAGGAGGGGGAAATGAAGCAACATTTAACTCCCTTCTAGATACACCAGGTTGTAACTGTACCTAGTACTATGCACCTGGCACAGGGGAGATGCTAGGGTTACAGAAACAAATATCGCAGGAAAACTTAACTCTTGCCCTTGAAGACACTGTAGGGTAATGTTACACATTTTGTATTCAATAAACAGCTTAGCCTCTGGGAGAGGTAGACACCAGAGGGGATGCTGGACATCCCAAACATAAAATGCATGGTCTTGAGAACTCAAAGTTCTGTTCCTGGCCAGGCACAGTGGCTCACAACTTTAATTCTAGCACCTTGGGAGGCCAAGGTGGGCAGATTACTTGAAGTCAGGAGTTCAAGACCAGTCTGGTTGACATGGTGAAACCCCACCTCTACTAAAATTACAAAAATTAGCCAAGTGTGGTGGCGCGTGCCTGCAATCCCAGCTACTTGGGAGGCTGAGACAGGAGAATCACTTGAACTCGGACGGCAGAGGTTGCAGTGAGCCAAGATGGCGACACTGCACTCCAGCCTGGGGAAAAAGAGCAGAACTCTGCTTCAAACAAAAAAAAAAAGTTCTCTTCCTGATTTGAGAGTGTGTGGAAAGGGGACCATTAGTCAGAAAGGCTGTATGATGTCAGAGAGAAGGCACATACATTTGACTCATTCAAACCTGGGTTTAAACTGCTGTCTTTGGGGCTGCCAAGCCATACAACTAGGCCATTACTCACAATGGACTTTGGAGTGTGGCAACATGGCCGCCTGAAGTCTCTGCCACGAACCCACTATGTAATCTGGAGAAGATAATCTCTGCAGGCCTCAGTTTCTTCCATTGGGGCATGAGGCCATTATTACTTCTCCTGCAGAATTTTCTGGAGGATCAGAGGTTACTTCTGTAAACTCCTTGGCACTTTCATTTTTTAAGTGTCCATGGCAGAAGAAAGAATTGGAAATATAATACTAAGACCCACTTTTTAATTTTTAAACTTAAATTTAATTATTATTATTTTTTTAGAGATAGGGTCTTCCTCTATTGTTTAGGCTGGAATGCAGAGATGTGATCATAGCTCACTACAGCCTCCAACTCCTGGGCTTAGGTGATTCTCCTGCCTCAGCCTCCCAAGCAGCTGGGACTACAGGTACATGCCACCATGCCTGGTTAAATTTTGTTTTTTTTTTTATAGTGATAGGGTCTCTCTATGTTGCCCAGGCTGGTCTTGAACTCATGGCCTCAAGTGATCCTTCCTCCTCAACCTCCCGAAGTGCTGGGATTACAGGTATGAGCCATCATGCCTGGCCTTTAAGCCTTACTTTAAAAAAAATCTAAACTGACATTCCACCAAGTCCTGCATTCCACCATGCACCTGCCCCACCTCCACAGATCACCCCTCCCTCTCCTCTGCTCCTGCACAGTCCCCTGCCTGTCCCAAGAGCACCACAGGCGCCTGCCCGTGGAAGGAGGCCTCCCAGGAGACAGTCAAGTGCAGCCCTTTGGATCTAGCAGAAGTCAGAATGTCACGAGACACACACTTTATTTCCACTCCGCCTTTGAGTCACTTCCCCTTGCTGTTTCCACATCAACAAGATGGAGAACGCAGCCCTTTCCTATTCCAAAGGCCTGCTGAGTACAGCCACTTAGCTAATTGGCAATGACCCTGCAGTCTCAGGGAGCTGGTCTTAGGTTTCTGGGCAAGGCTGGGCCCTGCTGGCTCCTCACAGCACCCCTCCCCAGCCCTCACCCCCTCACCCCTTGGTTCCTGCAGGGCTAGCATTCTGCCTGCTCCACGGCCCTCCAGTCCAGCATTCGCTAAATCCCCTTCCTCCTCCCCAAACCTTTCTCCCCATTGCCTTGCAGAGGAGGGAACCAGAAGGTTGTGATTATTGCCAGCTATAATTCAAAAGGCATTTGTTGAGACTCTACCACTTTTTCAGCTCCCCACCCCCGCACCCATTACCCACCTCGAGTCCCTCTGCTGCCAGCTCCCAGCAGCCCAGAGGCCAGCTGACTTGGTGGGGGGAGGGGGGTCTTAAATCCCTGCACCTTGCCAGATTTTTCTTATCTCCTATTTGACTTCTGGGCTCCACTCTTTCGTCAGTTCTTCAAAAATCAGACTCATCTTGCTCCTTACTTGCCAGGTCATGAATGACTTTTGGCTGTCCTCCTTTCTCCTTTCCTTCCCTCCTCCCTCCTTTCTTCTTTCCTTCCTTCTCTCCTCTCTCTGCCTTCCTATGTTTCAGGAGCCATAGCAGACCTGAAGCTATGAAGATAAACAGAAGAGGGAAGAAGGGTCCCATCTATTAGAACATAATCCAATAAAAAGAAAAAAGATAGAACAGAACAAAACACCCCAAAACAGCCACAGCCTGCTAAGGTCTCTAAGAGAAATCTAAGCATGGGGCCAGAGGAAAATGGAAGAGAATTTGCCTACTAGGCCTCAGGATCTCAGGAAAAAGTGACCCCGAAAGATCAGGAAACCCCATAACATGCTGCCTGCAGGGCTGGTGAAGAGGGTGGGCAAGGGGTCGCTGGGAAATGAGATCGGAAGGTGGCAATCTGCTAAGGAATTTTTGAACATCATCTATGGAAAAGCAAATTTTCATTTCAAAAATATAAATATGGCACAAGGAGACAGCACAGGCACGTGCTGAGAGGCCGCGGGGGCAGCAAGAATAAGTGCCTGGTGTGTGTTTGGACACTGGCAGTCCGAGAGAAGGATGCCTTGATTTGTAGCACTTGACAGTTTCTCTGGTGTAAACACTTCCATTATGGCCGATTTCAAGCCACCAGCATGATGGTACTGAAAGGGGAGCTGGGGAGAAATGGATGCCACTGGCTTGTGAGAGTTGGTTCCAGCACACCACTGTCTGAACAGTGACAGACTCTGAGCAAAAAGGGCAGATCTCAGGGTCCCTGGCCTCAAGCCACCTCTGACCCTTGATGTCCCACTTGGTCCCTATAGTGGCAGCACCACCCAGCCCTTCAAGACAACAATGTACAAGGTCCATGGAGGCACAGAATCTTACCATGTAGTATGTATACAGGCATGGATAGTTAGGACTTGATTAAGGTATACTAGAACCTTCCTCCAAAGAGTTCCTCTTACTCTCCAGTCCTCTGAAAGTTATTTTCAAAACCACACTCTTTGTCATCTTTAACCCCAAACTAAGTTCTCCTCCAACTTCTCCTCTTCAAATCATGATCTCAGCTTTTTCCTTCCCTCCCAACCTCCAACTCCTGCAAATCTCATGTCCCTCTCTGAGTGAGTTACAAAGTTGGTTGCTGAGCAGGGAAATGTGGCATCATGAAGAATCAACATTTCAGTGTCTGACTGAGTTCTTCCCCATTTTCTTGAGAGGTTAATGAGGAGGTCAGATGATAGCAGGTGAATTCCTAGCTGGTCAAATGGTTTCTTCTAAAGACTGTCAATCAAATGTCTGCATTAACCTGGATGGCGGACAGTTGTCTATTGACACCTTTTAATTGGGTATGAAGGAGCTTGTGGTTATCAAATGAGAAGCATCAAGCTGAGCACAGGATTGAGAGAGATTATGGCTTTAACAGAGGAGCAAAAAAAATTCTTGAAATCTTCACAGGCTGGTAAGTCATGCCAAGTTTAACAAAATACAACTTGTGAAGTGGAATAAATGAGCTATTCTTCATGTAGATTTTAAAAAAAAGTCTTCCACAGTCTAGGATGAGAAAGATGTGGTTTCGCAGCGGGATGGATTAAAAAATAGGATTTAGGCTAACTGTAAATTCACTCTTAGTCACTATGATGTGGCTGCCAAAAAAAGTTAATGTAGTGTTGGGGTTACCAGAAAACTCCTTAAAAAGGATGGTGATTTCCCTCTGGGCTCTGCACACACAATCCCGCAGTGCACGCTGAGGGTCTGGGGTTTGAGAGGTTGTCTTCTAGGGCAAGGACATTCAACAAAACCCTTGAGTCTGGGGACCCTGTCATATGGTGCAGACCCCTAAACCCAAAAACAGAGTGAGTCATGGGAATGTAGGTTGGATTGCTGGTTTTGAACCAGTAGGACTGCCCAGTGAAAGACGGATCTGACTCCGTTCAAGTCATCGTTAAGAAAAAATGTACAGCCAGAGAGAAGGAGGGAAGAGGAGCTTCACATTGTTTATCACATGCTGAATCTCCCTTCATAGCGGGCTTTTTTTTTATTTTTATTTTTTTTAGACAGAGTCTCGCTTTTGTTGCCCAGGCTGGAGTGCAGTGGCATGATCTCGGCTCACCACAACCTCCACCTCCCAGGTTCAAGTGATTCTCCTGCCTCAGCCTCCCGAGTAGCTGAGATTACAGGCATGAGCCACCACACCTGGCTAATTTTCTATTTTTAGTAGAGATGGGGTTTCTCCATGCTGGTCAGGCTGGTCTAGAACTCCCGACCTCAAGTGATCCACCCGCCTCGGCCTCCCAAAGTGCTGGGATTACAGGTATGAGCCACCGTGCCCGGCCCATAGTGTTTATATTTGCACATCACATGCTGAATCTCCCTTCATAACGTTTGCACCCTGGCTACCTCACTGCTATCTCCCAAGGCAGGCTGCTCTCCCATTTTGAGGATGAGGAAAAGCGACTTACTGAGCAGCTTGCCTGGGGTCCCCTTTCTTCAGCAGCAGAGATAAGACCAGAGCTCAGATTTCCCACTGTACCCTAAGAAACACAGTCCATAGCCTACAACCCAGCAGTGAGCCCCCCTGCCTTCTCCCCACCCCTGAGCTTGGTCTCCACACATCAAGCTTATTTCTGTGCCAAAGAGTACAGCCCAGATGAACCTGCTTTTCTGATGCAGCCCCAGAACCCCAGAATTCTGCTCAAACACAAATTCCTCACAATGCATGGAAAGGAATGCAGACTTCTGACATGTTAATATGTATGCAGTCATGGATATGTAGGACTTGATTAACGTATATTTCATGATACATATAATAAGTAGAAAAAAAGTTGATGATTAAAAAAAACCTCAAGTACTTTTTTTTTTTAACTAGAAAGTATAAACCCAGGTATAACTGTACAGGTGTTGGCCCCCCCATGTCTCACCACCTTAAAAACAACAAAACCATCCTCTTGAACAAGCTTCTCCACCTGCCAACCCCCCCAGTCTGCCACCCTTTGCAAACTTAGTATACAACATTTATTTTATGTAAACAGATCTCAAAACTATTAAGCATGACCAAGTCCCCATCTGTAGATGTATTCAACTTTCATTTTAATGCAAATTGAATAAAACAGCAATTTTGATGCCCCTTCAGGCAAACAGGATGCCACCTGTGTGTGAACACTCTTGAGAAAATTAAAAATAGATGGAAAAGCCTTCAGCAGTTGAAAATGCTAATAAAAACAACTTTAAAGAACCACCATAAACTTATTAAGCAAGCCAAGTTACCTAGGGAAAAAAAAAAGAAAATCTTTTGTTTATGGACTTGAAATGAACTAGTGAAATTGCTAATTACTCAGAACTGGCTTTCTGAAGCAAGGAAGTTAAATACAAAATAACTCACATGTGTCGATATGGCTACCCAACGTTGGGAAACATACCGTAGCCAAGGCGAGGGGTGTGAAGCATTTGCACAAAGATGTTCCTAGCTGTACTATTTATAGTAGTGAAATAATAAGAAGCAAAAACAAAATGCTCAGGGAAGAATTTGAGAGCTAGCAATAATGATAAACTATGACAAAAATATGAGTAGTGCGTGCAAAGATTTATATAAAAATGTTAAGTGACAGAGAATGAAATTTGCATGCTGATTAGAACTACATAAAAACACAGTCCACATTTAGAACTGCACACAGTTAAAGATCTTAAGTTACATCGGTTATAATATTTTGGTTAAATATACTTGAGAAATATGTAAAGTCTATTGCACAAAGATAAAAACTGGACCTCTCTCCTATGCATAAATCTCTAGCTCCTCCTCTGATATGATTTTTTTTTTTTTTTTTTAAGACGGGATCTCACTTTGTTTCCCAGGCTGGAGTGCAGTGACTTGATCTCAGCTCACTGCAACCTCTGCCTCCTGGGTTCAAGGGATTCTCATGCCTCAGCCTCCCGAGTAGCTGGGATTACAGGCAGGTGTCACCATACCCAGCTAATTATTGTCTTTTTAGCAGAGACAGGGTTTCATAATGTTGACCAGGCTGGTCTTGAACTTCTGGCCTCAAGTGGTCAGCCCACCTCAGCCTCTCAAAGTGCTGGGATTACAGGCGCCCACCACTGTGCCTGGCCATGATACTGTCTTATTTTCTGTACTCTCCACGTGTCCCACAGAGACAGGCTGATCTTCTTACCACCAAGCTAGATGAGGAAGCAAATGGGGTCCTGAAATTCACCTAGATTTCTGGATCCTATCCAGAATCAGGCTTGGGTTAAACAGAATAGACACCTATCTCAATGAAATGTGACAAGGGATGCCTAGGATTACACAAAGTTATCCCTAACTCCAAACAGTTCTCCAGAGCCCAGAGTGCCGGGCAGTGCCTTGAGGTTCTTTGCCACACCGTGACCTTGACTTCCTCTCCAGCCCCGAGACCTTGAGCACACGTCCTCTTCCTACACCTCTTCATGGCTGCCAAAGGGCTCATTTCTGAGAAACAGCAGCAGGTAACGCAAAGTGTTTCCCTAGCCCGACCCTGGGCTAGCACTTTCCATGCACGATGAGCCCATTCCACCCTAAAAAAACGCAAAAGGTACCTTTATCCCCCATCTCAAGGATGAGGTCACTGTGGCTGGGCAAAGTGACTTCCCAAAGACCACACAGCAAATAGAGAGCAGAAATGTGATTTGAGCGGAGTCAGAAGGGGCTGCTGGAGTGGGCTGTTTACCAACACCCTCCAGTGATGAAGATTCTGGCTGTAAGAGTACAGACCTACCCAAGAAGGAGGCCTCATTCCACAGATACTCCCAGAGTAAGGACCTCTGAGGCTCTGGATTCAAATGGTAAAAAGTTGCTGTTAGAATGGAAACAACCTCAGTCAGCACTTGGTCCCATGGGTCCTTCACCCTGTCTACACACATGTTGGCATTGCTTCAATATATAGTATAAAGATCGCTAAGCCTTAACCTGACCTAGTGCACAGGGACCTTGGGGGATGGGGCCTAGCCATCTGTATTTCTCAGTAACATCCCAGGCGATTCTTTTATTTATTTATTTATTTTTTTAAGATGGAGTCTCACTCTGTCACCCAGATTGGAGTGCCTGCAGTGCAGCAGTGCGATCTTGGCTCACTGCAACCTCCACCTCCTGGGTTCAAGTGATTCTCCTACCTTAGCCTCCCGAGTAGCTGGGGTTACAGATGTGTGCAACCATGCCTGGTTAATTTTTGTATTTTTAGTAGAGACAGGGTTTCACCATATTGGTCAGGCTGGTTTTGAACTAACGTCGTGATCCTCCCGCCTCGGCCTCCCAAAGTGCTTGAATTACAGACATTAGCCACTGCGCCCAGCTAAGGTGATTCTTTATAGAAATATTTTTAACTAAAATTGTATATATTTGAGCTGTATAGTATGATGTGTGTATGAATAGCAAGTTGATTATTAGTCAAGCTAATTAGCATATTCATCTCCACACAGTTACCTTTTCTTATGTGTGTAAGAAAACACTTATGATCTACTCTCTAGAAAGTCCTAATCAATGCAATTAGGCAAGAGAAAGAAAGAAAAGCTATTCAAGTTGGAAAAGAGGAAGTCAAAGTGTCGCTCTTTGCAGGTGACATGATTTTATACAAAGAAACACCTAAAGACTCCACCAAAAATTGTTTAGAGTTGATAAACAAATTCAGTCAAGTTACAAGATATAAAATCAACATATAAAAACCAGTAGTGTTTCTGTATACCTATAACCAACTAGCTAAAAAAGAAATAGAAAAAGTAATCTTGGCTCAGCACAGTGGCTCATGCCTGTCATCCCAACATTTCAGGAGGCTACGGCAGGAGGACTGCTTGAGTCCAGGATTTTGAGACCAGCCTGGACAAATAGGGAGACCCTGTTTGTACAAAACATTTAAAAATCAGCCAGGTGTGGTGATGCCCACCTGGTCCCAGCTACTCAGGAGGCTGAGGTGGGAGGATCAGTTGAGCCCAGGAGGTCAAGGCTGCAGTGAGCTATGATCGTGCCAATGCACTCCAGCCTGGACAACAGAGTGAGACCCTATCTCAAACAAAACACAACAATCTCATTTACAATTGCTACAAAAATCAATAAAATACCTAGGAATAAATTTAATAAGAGAGGATATTTTTTAACCAAGAAAGATCTTTACGATGAAAAGTATTAAAAATGGAAGAAAGGAATAGAAGAGGCCAGGCATGATGGTTCTTGCCTATAATCCCAGCACTTTGGGGGCCAAGGTGGGCAGATCATGAGGTCAGGAGTTCATGACCAGCCATTTTGAGACCAGCCTGGCCAACATGGTGAAACCCTGTATCTACTAAAAATGCAAAAATTATCCGGGTGTGGTGCCATGTGTCTGTAATCCTAGCTCCTCAGGAGGCTGAGGCAGGAGAATTGCTGGAACCCAGGAGGCAGAGGTTGCAATGAGCTGAGATTGCACCATGGCACTCCAGCATGGGTGACAGAACAAGACTCTGTCTCGGAAAAAATGAATGAATGAATGAATGAATGAAATAGAAGAGGACACACATACAAAATGGAACAATGTTCCATGTTGATGGATTGGAAGAATTAATATTGTTAAAATACCTATACCACCCAAAGTGCTCTACAGATTCCATGCAACCCCCATCAAAAGACCAATGACACTCTTCACAGAAATATAATAGAAAAGATAATCTTAAAGTTCATGCAGAGTCACAAAAGACCCCAAATAACCAAAGCAATTCTAAGCAAAAAGAGCAAAGCTGAAATCATCACACTACCTGACTTCAAAGATACTACAAAGCTAAAGTAACCAAAATAGCATGGTACTAATATAAAAACAGACACATAGACAAATGTAACAGAATAGAGAACCCAGAAAAAAATCCACATATTTATAGCTAGCTGATTTTCAACAAAGATGCCAAGAACATACATTGGGAAGAAGACAGCATTTTCAATAACTGGTGCTGAAAAACCTGAATAACCATAAGCAGAAGAATGAAACTAGATCCTATCTCTCACTATAAACAAAATCAACTCAAAGACTAAAATATGAGATTCAAAACTATAAAACTACTAGAAGAAAACAGGGTAAATCCTTCACGGCATTGGTCTGGGGAAAGATTTTGCAGGTAAGACTTCAAAAACACAGGGAACAAGGGCAAAAATAGACAAATGGGATTTAAAAAAAATAGAGACGGCGTCTCATTATGTTGCCCAGCCTTATCTTGAACTCCTAGCCTCAAGCAATTCTCCTGCCTTGACCTCCCGGTGACAAATGGAATTTTATCAATCTAAAAGCTTCTGCACAGCAAAGGAAACAATCGACAGTGATGAGGCAACCTATAGAAGAGGAGAAAGTATATGCTAACTGTTCATCTGAATACACGAGGAACTCAAAAAATCAATGGTAAAAGAAAATAATGTTTTTTAAAAATGAGCAAAGGATCTGAAATGATATTTCTCAAAAGATGACACACAGCTGGGCACAGTGGCTCACACCTATAATTCCAGCACTTTGGAAGGCCAAGGTGGATAAATCACTTGAGGTCAGGAGTTTGAGACCAGCCTGGCTAACATTGGGAAAGCCCCTCTCTACTAAAAATACAAAAGTTAGCACGGCGTGGTGCTGCACACCTACAATTTCAGCTACTTGGAAGGCTGAGGCACGAGAATCACTTGAACCCGGGAGGCAGAGGTTGCAGTAAACAGAGATTGCACCACTGCACTCCAGCCTGGGTGACAGAGTGAAACTCTATCTCAAAAAAACAAAGAAGGCATATAAATGGCCAACAGGTATATGAAAATATGTTCAACATCACTAATCATAGGGGAAATACAGATCAAAACTACAATGAGATAGCATCTCACCCAGTTAGAATGGCTATTATCAAAAAGACAAAAAATAACAAATGCTGGTGAGGATGTTGAGAAAAGAGAACTCCTATACACTGTTGGTGGGAATGTAAATTAGTATAACTGTAATGGAGAACCGTGTGGAGATTCCTCAAAAAACTGCAAATAGAACTACCATATAATCTAGCAATCCCACTACTGGGGATTTTTCCAAAGGAAATTAAATTACGATGTTGAAGAGATATCTCCATGTCCACATCTGACTGCAGCACTACTCACAATAGCCAAAAGAGGAAATCAACCAACCCAAGCACCCACCAACAGACGGAGTGCTATTCAGCCATGAAAAAGAATGAAATCTTGTCATTCACAGCAACATGGATGAACCTGGAGGACGTTATATTCAGTAAATTAAGTCTGGCACAGAAAGAGAAATACTGTATTTTCTCGCCCGTAAACGGGAGCTAAAAAAGCTGAGCTCACAGAAGTAGAGAGAATTGTGGTTATTAGAGGCTGGGAAGGGCAGGGTGGAAGAGGGATGGAGCAAGGTTGGTTAATGGATACAAACTTAAAGCTAGATAGGAGGAATACGTGCTCATGTTCTGTAGCCCTGTAGGGCAACTAGAGTCAATAACTTATTGTATATTTTTAAATAGGTAGAAGAGAGGATTTTGAATGTCCCCAACAAAAAAAGAAATGATAAATGCTTTCTATGATGAATACGGTGATTACTCTGATTTATTACACAGAGTACACATATATTCAAATATCACTCTGTACCCCATAAATATGTACAATTATCATATGTCATCTTAAAAAATTACTAAAATATAAAAAAATGACTGTCTTAGCCAATCTGAGGTATGTAATACAGTATGCTTAGGGACAGTCATCATGCTGTGCATGAGATCTCTGGGACTTATTTGTTACATATAAATAAAACTGTGTTCTCTTTGACCAACATCTCCCCATTCCCCCACCCTCCTAACATCTCAGGTGATTCTGGTAACCACCCAGTGAGGCTGAAGAATGGCTGGCTTGGCCCTCAACTCACTGTGAGAAATGAACCGACAGAGACTCACTACCTGGCAAGGTCTTTCCACTGGGAACCAGGTCTCCCAGTTCCCAGGCTGCAGACCTCCCTTCCAGGGCAGAGGTCGGCAAGCGTTCGGTGCTGTGATGGATCTCGGGGAGTGACGTGTTTCAAAGGCAGGCCTCCTGGGTGTCTCTTAGTCTCTTATTTCAGAGCAGAGTTGTGGTTTCAATTTTAGTTTCTGGTCGTTACCCAAGGCCCTTATTGGGAAATGGGTGCTTGGGTAGAAAGAGAGAAACGGGTGGTTTTAATCATTCAGAGTTCAGAAAATTTGGGGGAACTCTGGCCTTTAAAACTCCAGCCACAAGGCCTCCAAACCCTGAATACAGTAGTGAGAAACCCCCCCTCCTCCTGTCGGGTGCAGCTCTTCTCTGGCAAGTCTCCCCAGCTCAACTCACACTGTAGCAGGAGTTTTCCTCCCTGGTTAACACATTAAATAAAATACAAAGGGAAAACCCAGCTGAATATTTCCTGAGCAAGGTCACAAAATGACTGTTGCACCCTTTTAGAAGAGCAGTAGGAGAAAAAGGTCTCAGGGACCCAAAATCAGACATGAACACAGCACCAGGCAGCCAGGGTTAGGCAGAGAAACACCTGACCCTCAGAGCCTCCTGCGGATCACAATGTGAGCTCCAAGGCTCTGAGAACAGGAGCTTATCTACAGAAAGCTCAGCAATATACCGTCCAAACAACAACCAATAACAAAAACAAAAACAACATCAAAAAAGCACAGGGGCCAGGCCTGGTGGCTCACCCCTGTAATCCCAGCACTTTGGGAGGCCAAGGCAGGCAGATTGCCTGAGGTCAGGAGCTTGAAACCACCCTGGGCAACATGGTGAAACCCCGTCTCTACTAAAATACAAAAAAAATTAGCCAGATGTGGTGACACGTGCCTGTAATCCCGGCTACTTGGGAGGCTGAGGTGGGAGAATCGCTTCAGCCCAGGAGGCAAAGGCTGCAGTGAGCCGAGATGATGCCATTGCACTCCAGTTTTTTTGTTTTGTTTTTTGAGACTCCATCTCAAAAAGAGAAAAAAAAAGGGGGGGGGGCACAGATTTTCCCTGCAATGCTGTTCTCACCTGGATGCAGAGCCTCGCTCATAAATTAATTTGTGTGTATGGTAAAAGGTAAGTAATAAGGAGACTGCTTAGGCATACTAAATTAAGGGAATATAAAAACTCCAAAGATTATATGCAAATTTTCTATGAAAATGTGCTCCTATGGTTACAGCTGAGTTGTACATGGAGGAAAAACGGAGAAATTAAAATAGTTGCAGTGGGCTGGGTATGGTGGCTCACGCCTGTAATCCCAGCGTTTCGGGAGGCCGAGGTGGGTGGATCACTTGAGCCCAGGAGTTTGAGACCAGCCTGGGCCACATATGAGACTATCTCCTCTTCTTCCTTTTTTTTTTTTTTTTTTTTTTTTGAGACGGAATCTTGCTCTATCTTGGCTCACTGCAACCCCCACCTTCTGGGTTCAAGCCATTCTGCCTCAGCCTCCCGAGTAGCTGGGATTACAGATGTCTGCTACCACGCCCAGCTAATTTTTGTATTTATTAGTAGAGTCGGGGTTTCACCATGTTGGTCAGGCTGGGTGTTGAACTCCTGACCTCAGAGGATCCACCTGACTCGGCCTCCCAAAATCAATACTTTAGGAATACAGGCATGAGCCACTGTACCCAGACAACACTCCTACCTCTACCAAAAATTTAAAAAATTTAATGGTGGCATGCACCTGTAGTCCCAGCTACCCAGCGGGGTGAGGTGGTCCAGGAGTTCAAAGCTTAGTGAGCTATGACTGTGCCATTGCACTCCAGCCTGGGCGACAGAATGACACCCTGTCTCCAAAAACAAACAAAAACAGTGGTTGTAGAGAGGAAATTAAATGTTTCCTTTTAATGTTGGCTTGATTTCAATGATAAATACTTCTAAAGACTCACTTTGGCTGCCTCTTTAAATATATTAGAACCAAGCCTGAAAAGAATGAGAAGCCTATGACCTACTTCCAGCCCCAAGAACTGCCATTCCCCATGCAGCCATGTTGGGAATAGGGCAGTCGGAATCCTGAATCCTGGGTTTCATCTCTATAAAAATCAGGCATCCAGCTCCCCCATGTCGGATGTGAGTCTATGTTTGGCATAACGGTTCCGGGGCCCTTTCTTCCTTTAGCTCTTTGTTCATTGAGATTTCTGAAGCACACAGGAAGTCAGAAAAAAGAACAGCAACCCACTTCTCCACAGCCTCACCGCAGACAGGAGGCAGCAGGGAGGAGACAGCCAGCGAGAAGGGGACTGTGTGCTGTTCTCCCCGAGCTCTGCTGGGGACGGGGAACAAGATGAAGCGGTGGGTGGTGAATATGAGGGTTATGTCTATACCCCAGTTTTCAGGAGCCCCAGAAGGAATCAAGTTCTACTTTTCTGCTTCTATTATTTTCTGATTGTTTTGTGAGTATACACACACACATGCACAAGCTGTAAGATTTTAGACTCTGAGTCACATGCAACTTAAACCCCAGAGCAACACTCAGATGACTTGAATACATCACCTTATCTATCTGACCTCAGCTTTTCTCATCTAAAAAGTGAGGGGATTAGGTGAGAGGAATGTTCTTCCAACAAAGTCTTGCACATGAATATTTCAAACTGTTGTAAGTGATCGTTCAGCTCCTGAAGTGGTTCATTTCTCCATTGTTTGGCTAAAAATACTTCCATATTTGCAGAGCCCCCTGAATACCTCACCATAGCCCTGGATTTCTTTAAGTCTGAGCTAAAGCCCCTGGACTAGAATTGATGCTTCCAGGACTGTCTTCTTGGTCTGTAATTCTGGGATCTAAGCTCGTTAGCTATAAGGAGAGGCCTTGGTTGTTGAGGGAGATATGAGACAGCGGAGGGAGAAAAGGTGAGGGAGAGGAAAGCAGGAAAGAAAGAAAAAGATAGAAGGAGATACTGAGATACTAAGATTGTAAACTCACCAATGGCAGGAACCAGAGATAAAGGAAATGTCAGATCATTTATTTTTACTTCCCCTGTTTTTACAAGTGAGGGAACTGAAGTCAGGAATGTTCCCCTCCCCAAAGTAAATGTCCTGGTGGGTGCCAGCATCCAAGTAATCCCTTAAGGACTGACTATGCAGGTGACATCAGGAATAGTGTTCAACAGAGGAGGAGGTTCACATTTTTCAGAACCTTCTTCACCTGCACCCAACACCTCCTGATCTTTACCTGTGAACCACGCTCTTGGGAGAGTCTCCTTCCAGCCAGAGCTAATGTGCCCATCTGTTTAGAAATGCAGTCTCCACTTTAACATAATGGCACCCTGCAGTAAAAATGCCCTTCTGTAACACTCACAGTACATGTGACAGAGACCTCGCAGAGCACTAGCTCTCTGTCTTCTTTCCTCCCTCTAGAGGTGGTCCTAGCCTCTTTACAGGAAGGAGACACTGGCTCAGAAAGAGTTAAGGCCACACTCAGCTAGAGACAGAATCAGGACTCGACCTCAGACCTCCCCACAGCAGCCAAAGAAGGATGCCAGGTGCAAAAAGTTCTCATCACACGGGCATGGAACAAGCACATTTTTGGAGCTCTGTCTTGGCCCAGTCAAATCATCTGGAACAACTCCTGCTGCCTCCCTGAACCTCAGTGTGCTCGCCTGTAAAAGTTGGGCATGTTAGCACTATCTTTCCTAGAACTTTTGTGAAGATTAATGAAAATAATATCTGTAATGTACGTGGCAAACTATACCTCCCCAACGCCGAGGGTTGGCCACGATCACAGATCACCTAAGTTCTTCTAGTTCCTTCAAGCATCTGCATATTTCAATGACAGGGGTCCCTTTTGGCAAAAATTACCTATCTATTCCACCTCTGGACTACTTTCAGTACCAGAGAAGTCTTTCCCAGGATATGTCAAAGGAGTTTCTCTACACCTTCTACCTGCAGGGCCAGCTCTGTCTCTGGAGCTGTGAGACACGAGTTGCATCCTCCTCCTCACTCCCACTTTGCACAGCAAGTCTAGCTCTAAACACAGGAGTGAAAATGTTATAGGAAAGGGGTCCCAATCCAGACCCCAAGAGAGAGTTCTTGGATCTCACGCAAGAAAGAATTCAGGGCGAGTCCATAAAGTGAAAGCAAATTTATTAAGAAAGTAAAGGAATGAGATAATGGCTACTCCATAGAGCTGCTGTTTGTCCATTTTTATGGTTATTTCTTGATGGCATGCTAAACAAGGCATGAATTATTCATGCCTCCCCTTTTAAGACCATATAGGGTAATTTCCTGACATTGCCATGGCATTTCTAAACTGTCATGGCACTGGCGGGAGTATAGTAGTGAGGACTGCCCGAGGTCACTCTTTTTGCCATCTTTTGGTGGGTTTTGGCCAGCTTCTTTACTGTAACCTGTTTTATCACCAAGTTCTTTATGACCTGTATCTTGTGCTGACTTCCTATCTCACCCTGTAATTTAGAATGCCTTAGCCATCTGGGAATACAGTCCAGTAGGTCTCAGCCTCATTTTACCTGGCTCCTATTTAAGATGGAGTTGCTCTGGTTCACGTCTGACAAAAAGAAATATGAGGGTTGGCGGGGTTTGAGATTATTCCAGTCCAGGCCCACCTGCTGCTCAGATACATTTTAGTCCCAACCTCAAGAAGCCCATAGGTAACAGTTTGGACAAGATCTGCTGATACCAGTGATGGTCACCAGAAGTCTCCAAAGACTGCTCCCTTTCAGGAAGGCCAATGGCACTGGTTGGAATAGGGGCAGCCAAGCCTATTGGTCCTGCCCAAATTGGCCTGGCCTAAACCCACTCTGCAGCTCCCTGCTCTCTGGGTCTAGGTCTTGGGTTCTAAGGACTTTAGATGTGAATGGGCTTTGAAGGTGACTGCACCTCTGGACTGTCTCCCATGGCTTTGCAGCCCACACCTGGGGCCCCTGTCTGATGCTTGGTCCACTTCCAGCTCTGGTCTCTGCTCAGCCTTGAGCTGAGGTGGCAACCACAAACCTCTTTGTCCCACAGCACGGCTGAGCAGACTAACCTCCCACTCTTGGGTTCTATTCTTGGCTGTCAACATAGGCGTCATGTGCCAAGTGTCTAACTGCATGGCCATGCGCCTGGTGAAGGGAATGAAGGCTCCAGAACACAGGCTACCCTGCTCACCAGTGCAGCCCATGGCCCTTCTGGGAACAAATAGGTTATACAGGCAGAATACTAAACCAGACATGAGCGGACATGGCATGCTTCTATACAGCTGGGGACACCCATGCATAACTGGGTAGGAGAGAGACGCCTGTTATGTGAGAGGCATATGAGACAGGGAAAGAACATGGCCCCAGGAGGCAGAAAACCTGGGGTCTTGTTCCCATCCCTTTGCTACCTAGTAGCTTATGACTGGAAGGTAGTGGATCAGAGCATTGTAGGATTTAACACTGGAAGGGTCTGGCGGATTCTAGGACCTGGATGCTCCTCAAGGGACATCATTAGAAACACAGGTGGTCTGCCCTGGACCTAAAGGTCAGAAGTAGTGGGTGGGGCAAAGGGATTTTTATTCGAACAGAAATGATAATGCCATGCTTTGGAAATGACTGTATGACTGTCAGGAAGGCTGACGCCAGAGAGGGAAACTCAACTGCCCAAGTCAGACACTTTGTTCAGGGCAAAGCTGAGACCAGGTTGAAGTCTCCTTATCTAGGCTGCATCCTGGCTCTAAGACCTTAGGCTCTGAGTTCCCTATGTGTCCAGGTCAGGGTAAGGGGACTTGGGAGGGCCTCGTTGGTCTGATAGGGACTGTGCTACTGCCCACATCTTCCTTTGGCCCAGAAGCTCCCTATGATGCAGTCTGGGCACTCCTGAGCCCATGTCCTCCCTGTGATTGTGAGATCTCATGGATGAAGATGATGAGCCACTTCCACCAGCCCCTTCCAGCCTTACAGGATGGTGGGAAAGCACTGAGTTCCAGTGTCTGCTTTATAATCCCCCACGAGACTAATCAAGTTGGTTCAGCTCTTTGGACTCAGGTCCCCTCTGTTCAAAGAGATAAGGCTGGACTCTCAGCTCATTTCCAGCTCACTATGCTACTAGATAGCATCTCAGGGCTGAAAGGAATCGTGGACATCATGTAGTACAGTGCTTCTTTTCTGGTGCACCTGGGCAAATTGATTCCCTCAGTCCTTAAGGGCATGTGGGCCATGCTTTGTAATAACCGTGTTTTCTCGTTTCTACATTTGCTGCTTTGACATGGGGTCCCACCGACCTTGGAGGGGCTGCTCCTTCCGGGTCCAGATAGTTTCTGACAGTTACCTTTCATATATGCAAACCAACCCATTCAGAGACCACACTCACACTGGAGGCCACTATCCATCTATCCTAATCACCCCAGGGTAGCTACCAGGTAACTGGGGATAGCACCTATGTGAGAGCCCAGAGTCTGCTGAAGTTATTCACATGAGCCAATCCTAAACCTGCTACACTGTTTCATGTTCCTTCCCACCGAAATCACAATAAACGCTCCTGCTCACATTTTTTCTCACTCCCTCTGCCTCCTGGCCTACCCTGGTACTGCCCTACAGCACCCTGCATGGTGTGCTGGGACTCCTGTTGCAAGGGATCTGTGAACGTAAACTTCTTCCTTCATGACAGTTATCTCTGTATCTGCATGTCTTACCATACCAGAATAAAACAAATCCCAAGTATCCTCAAAACAGGCCGGCCATAATTTGAACCTTTAGGCTTAAACTCAGTCCCCTTTGGGGTTTTAAATCCCCATGTCTACTTTTTGTGTGCCCTGCAAATACTTCTATTGTCTACATGCACTGCACATGAAAAAGGCTTGGAAGCTCCAATGTGCAGCACCTGCTGCCCCTCAGCCTGGCAACCTACCACCTATGCATGGGCATTTCCACTTCCAAGGAGCTCTCCTTGGTGGAAAAGCCTGCCTTATACCCACTGCAAGCCTGCCTTCTCACTGCTGTTGGTCCCTGCTTGGACTCTGCCCTCTGGGGACATGCAGGGTTGGTTCAATCCCTCCTTATTGCCATGTCTCCTCAGCTTTTTACAAGCAGCAGCTCTGGGTTCTCTTGAGACTTTTCGTCTCCCACCTAAATACCTCTTGTTCAAGAGGCACATTTTTCACTATTCTGTGTCTCTGGAAGATTCCATCCCAAGGCTCTTCTCTCAGGGCCTAGTTGCTTCAAACCAGAAGGAGAGGAGAGGACACCCTCCCCTGAAAAGATGTCTGACCTGCATATGACACTGCTGGTTTTTCACAAGAGTTTTAATGTAAAATCTCTAATTTTTTTTTTAATTAGAGACAGAGTCTTGCTTTGTCACCCAGGCTAGAATGAAGTGGTGTGATCATAGCTCATTGTAACCTCCATCTTTTGGGCTCAAGTGATTCTCCTACCTCAGCCTTCCAGCTAGAACTACAGGTATGTGCCACCATATCCGGCTCTGTTTTAAACGTTGGGAAGAACTTACACAATATAGAGGCAGGGAGGAGGGATGGATCGTCTCCCAGCCACTTACCCAAAGCCAATTATCTCCAGCTGTTTAGTTCCTTTCTAATGGGAGGACACAGAGTTTTCCCATCACTACCCAAGTCCCCTCCCCAGGCAAAGAGCTATGCAAAGACTCTGGTCATGTAGAACACTTTAGACAGTAACTTGCTGAAGAAGTCTGTGTGGGGACTAGGGAGTAAGATGTCTGATGTATGCTTTGAACACAGTTTCATGCTGCCTCCCTGCTGTGCGCCCAGAGAACACAGCATGCTGCTGCCATGGGCTCCCCACTGGGGCAGGGCCAGGCCCTGACGTTCGGGCCTGGGTGTCTTTTCTCCTAAAGCAGCAGCAGTGGTAACATGCATGAGTGAAGCCTGTCAGGCATGGCTAGTGAAGCCTAAGCCAATAAGACAGTGGGTATATGGGCTAAGGGAGCAGCTGTGACTTGGGTTCAACAGATACTTGCCTTGTGAGAAGGGATGCCTGACCTCTATGTGGCCACTTCTAGTCTTTCAAGGGAAGCTGGAAATTTAGACTTTGCATATGAACTCTCTAATCTTTAAATGCTAGTGAAGACTTACAAAACAGTATAAACTAACAAAACACATCCCTGGATTGGATCAAGTTCCAGGACCGCTAGTTTGCATCCTCTTTCCCAACCTCAGCTAGGGTTACCCTCCCCTCCAGGACAGGGTGGTTGCCAGCACAGCCCAGGTGTCCTCTAAGGCTGTCTCAGCCATAACGTCCTCTGACCATTGCTCCCTGTGGTGGTTAATTTTCTGTGTCAACTTGACTGGGCTACAGAGTACCCAGATATTTGCTTGAGCATTATTCTGGGAAAGTCTGTGAGGGTGCTTTTGCATGAGATTAGCTTTTGAGTTGGTAGACTGAGTAAAGTGGATAGACTTCCCTAATAAGAATGGGCCTCCTCATCCAGTCAGTTGAAGACCTAAATAGAACAAAAGGCTGACACCTCCCCCATCCCCTGCTGAATAAAAGAGAATTCCTCCTGCCTGAGGGCCCTCCAAATGGGACACCAGCTTTCCTGCCTTCAGAATCAAACTGGAACACTGACTCTCCCCCGGGTCTTGAGCCTGCCAACTGCAGATCTTGGGACGAATCAATCTCTATACTCCTGTGTGTCTATTCTTTATAATAAATCTCTTCATAAACACCTCTACATCTTACTTGTTCTATTTCTCTTGGTACCTTAGACTAATACACTCCCTTTGATTAAAAGACAGTAAACACCTTTGAGAAAGAAGCTAAACATTTTATCAAATGAAAGCTCCTCTTCTGGCTCACTGATCATTTATACCATATTTCTAGTGTTGAATATAATAACAATAGCAACTACTATTTATCAAACACTTTGTATGAATCAGGCATAGGGTTGAGCAGTGCATATATGCTTTCTTACGCAATCCACAAAACACCCCATTCCCCTTGCGGAACATATGAGGGTCCCTAGGTCAAGTGTCATATCCATCCCTCTCAAGCCATGTGTCTCTGCCTGGACCAGTGCCTGGCACAGATCAGGTGCTCAGTAGATTATTCCTGAAATCAAGAAATGAACTCTTCTTTAAAATAGATTATGTTGGCCAGGCACAGTGGCTCACACCTGTAATCTGAGCACTTTGAAAGGCCAAAATGGGCAGATCGCCTGAGGTCAGGAGTTCAAGAACAGCCTGGCCAACATGGTAAAACCATATCTCTACCAAAAATAGAAAAATTAGCCAGGCATGGTGGTGTGTGCCTGTAATCTCAGCTACTCCAGAGGCTGAGGCAGGCAGGAGAATTACTTGAATTCAGGAGGTGGGGGTTGCAGTGAGCCAAGCTTGTGCCACTACACCCCACCCTGGATGACAGAGTAAGATTCTGTTTCAAAATAAAATATAAAAATATATTCTGTTTATATCCCCATATTACAGATAAGAAAATGGAATCTCAAGGACAATAAATACCCAGCCCAAGGTAACAGGGCTAAGAAATGGTAGAGCTGAGACATACCCTCAAGTCCCTTGAGTTCAAAACCCACATTCTACAACCAGTGTGCATGGAAGAGCCGGGCCCACCTCCAGCGCCTGACTTTAGCATTCAAAACTACCACTCTCTGAGCCGGCAGCAACGTCTTCCACATAGCTGCCTCAACTCTCAGCAAGCCTGAGCTACCCACAGGCTGACAGCTTTACTCCTGGACAGTCCACCAGGGTTTAGAAAGACTAACTTGGGGCCAGGCGTAGTGGCTTACACCTGTAATCCCAGCACTTTGGGAGGCTGAGGCAGGTGGATCACTTGAGGCCAGGAGTTCGAGACCAACGTGTCCAACATAGTTAAAACCTGGTCTCTACTAAAAATACAAAAATTAGCTGGGCATGGTGGCAAGCACCTGTAGCTCCAGCTGCTTGGGAGGCTGAGGTGGAAGGATCGTCTGAATCCGGGAGGTGGAGGCTTCAGTAAGCCAAGACTGTACCGCTGCACTCCAGCCTAGGCAACTCTGTCTCAAAAAAAAAAAATTAATTAATTAAAAAGATTAACTTGAGTCTCACCACAGCTTCATCTTTAAAAATGAGAGAAAACCAAGAGAAGAAACCCACTGAAGTCAGATCACCCTCTTTTCAAAGAGTTGCTTTGAGGTAACAGGGGAGTCTGATGCACAGGCTGAGAATTGAGACCACAGAGTAAGATGAGGCTGACCACACTTGGCCCTGGTAGGATGTTGTAGGGCAACAAATCCAATTTCCAGGAACTCCCTGTCCTTGCATTCTGTGTTGCTCTTGAGCCTCATGTGGGTGAAGCTACACAGCAGATCGGCAGATAGAGGATGAATGGCGAGTGGAGTTAGGCATATCTCACAAAAGGGAAATCCTACCAACCACAGGTAAGAGATGAGAGAGGGAAAGGATGAAGGCCATCACAGAAAGGCTCTGGATAGACCACAGAGGAGGGGAGTGGCATGCATGGGCCTTGACACACTGTCAGACCTACTGGTTTACAAAAGAGTAAACTCATAACTTGGTCTCAAATGTGGCCACATACACCAGTCTTTTCGTCTGCTCCTTAATGATTAAACCTTCCCACCCTCCGGTATCTGGAAAGCATCCCTGATTGCTTTGTTCTTCCTGGAAGCCATCTCAGTCCATAAATATACTGAGCAGTACACATCTGCTTTGTCCAAGACAAACAATGGTCTGATTTCTCTGTTTCTTACAGCATCGAGCTCCCTTTCAGCGATTTCAGTACAACACAGCTGTTCTGATAATGACATAGCCAGGTACAAGGAAAACTGCACAGTCAGAGTGTTATGGCTCTGAACTCCCAGGAATGCTGAGACCCTGAACCCAACACATCCTCAGTGGGGACTCAGGCTGGAGTGCAATGGCACCATCTCAGCTCACTTGCAGCCTCTGCCTCCCGGGCTCAAGCTATTCTCCTGCCTTGGACTCCCTAGTAGCTAGGATTACAGTCACATGCCACCATGCTTGGCTAGTTTTTCTATATTTTTAGTAGAGCCTGGCATTTGCCATGTTGGCCAGGCTGGTCTTGAACTCCTGCCCTCAGGTGATCTATCTGCCTTGGCCTCTCAAAGTGGTGGGATTACAGTCATGAGCTACCACTTAACGTTTTTTTTTTTTTTTTTTGAGACGGAGTCTCGCTCTGTCACCCAGGCTGGAGTGCACTGGTGTGATCTCGGCTCACTGCAGCCTCTGCCTCCTGGGTTCAAGCAATTCTCCTGCCTCAGCCTCCCCAGTAGCTGAGATTACAGGTGCCCACCATCATACCAGATTTAATTTTTATATTTTTAGTGGAGACGGAGTTTCACCATGTTGGTCAGGCTGGTCTTGAACTCCTGACCTCAGGTGATCCGCCCGCCTCAGCCTCCCAAAGTGCTGGAATTACAGACATGAGTCACCACACTCAGCCTTAAGTTCTTAATGCATGAACTCCTGTGTCACTTGGCATTGAGTTCTTTGCAGATAGAAGCCCCTGGGGCCCCCAAGCGCAGCACAGGACCTGGTCATCGCAGGTTCCCCTAAATGCCAGTGAAGGGATCCTGTGATTACTAGAGGGTAGAAGGTGAGCTATAAGGCAGGGGTGTGGAGTAAGAGGTCTTAGGGCAAGGCCTTTAAGAAGAGGGAAGTGGAGGCTGGAAAACAAGAGGAAGAGGTAGGGCATGAGGAAGAGATGTTACTCCATTCTGCTTTCAACCCAGTATCACAGCTCTGTTTATTCTGAGAAGCAACCAGCTGCAGCTCCAAAATAGAGATGCTGAGAAACGCCTCTGATGACAAGAGACTGCTGCTGAGGCAACAAGGTTAGAACAGCCCTTTATAAGGGCTGGAGTGAGAGAGGCCCGGAGAGGGGAGATGCTCCTGGATCTCTTTCCACTTCCACCTGTCCCCGCTGCCTCCTTCCCAGCCCAATGCAGCCCTAGTTCTTCTTTCCAGGGTCTCCAGGGCCCAGGGCTGGCACATGACAGAGAAGAGTGTGGCCCTGCCACTGCTCCAGGCCCCAGCAAGGGTGGTCAGTGTTCCTTGACAGAAACCCCATGGCCAAGTAGGACAGATGGCTTCCTTCTCCCTGGACCTGAGTATCCTTTTCAAGCAACGTCGCTGGGAGCAGGAAAAAGAATGAGACAAGTGGATGGAACCACAGGGTTTGCTAAGTGTCTGTGTTAAGAGCTTGTGTGTGCTTGCACATGTAAGCATGAGAAAAATCACACCAAGTGGAGTTTATCAGGCAGGAAGCCTTGTTTCCAGGTTATCACAATAGGGCAAGACTATTCCAATAGGGGAGGGAGACTGAACTCCATTCCGACCACAAGGGGAGCAGCTGGGGATTCACAGCCAGTGGGCAGGGTGAGCGAGTCAGTGAAAGGATGACTACCAAGGGGAACTTGGCTAGGTAGCAATGGTGGTGGGGTAGGGCGTGAGAGGGTGGTTACTGCTGGACTTTCTGGAGCTTAGCAGGCCAAGGAGCAGGGCTGGTGGGGGCAAAAACAGGACTCAGAGGCGGCTGCCTCAAGTTTGGTCAAGGGGGGTCCTTGTCAGCGGAAGGGAAGCAGAGAGAGCAGGATATTTGGTGACACAGCTGTTCCCCTCCCTCACCCATGTAAGCATCAGCTCTGTCACTCACTCCACGGCAGAGAGAAAGGATGGTCCTAGGCCACCTGGCATCTGCTAACAAGGGCAGTGTGGGTTTGGACCCATACAGGCCCATCCCTTCCCCGAAGTCCACCAGCCTGGGCCTGACTCCACAGCACCCTATTCCCTGGGGCCTGCTTTGTCCCCTGGCTCTTCTGGAATCAGAGCGTCCCTGACACAGTTTAGATGCTTGTCCGTTCTGATTTTATGTTGAAATGTGATTCCCGGGGTTGGAGGTAGGGTCTGGTAGGAAGTGTTTGAGTCATGCAGGCGGATCCTTTATGAATGGTACGGTGCCTTCCCCATAAGTTTAATGAGTTCATGTGAGGTCTGGTTGTTTAAAAAGGTGGATGGCACCTCCCCTGCTTCTGTCTTGCCATGGGAGACATCAGCTCCTCTTCCCTTCTGCCATGATTGGAAGCTTCCTGAGGCCTCACCAGAAGCCAGGTTGATGCTGGTACCATCCTTGTACAGCCTGCAGAACCATGAGCCAATTAAGCCTCTTTTTTTTTTTTTTTTTTTTTTTTTCCAAGCCTCTTTTCTTTATGAATCACCCGGCCTTGGGTATTCTGCTACAACAATGCAAACAAACTGATACAAACCCTGACAGGTCTTTCCCCATCAAGGTCCACTGCTTTTGTCAGGGACTGACCTGGGGTGACTGAGGGGAGAGGTCATCGTCCTGGGGGCCTGTCACTTTGCTCCCTGTTGAAATGGACACTTGGCTAAACATGGACAGGTGGGCAAGCCCAGACACCCCGCACCTGGGCTGTTCAGTCCCTCACCATCCCCAGCAGGACCAAATGGACCCAGTCCAGGTGAACTTTCGGGACTTTTTGTTCAACAGCCTGGAATACCCTCCAGCTGTCACTGTGCCCACTGGAGGGTCTCTCAGGCAGGGCTGGGCTGCCCCCAAAGCCAGGATGGCCACTTGGCTGAGGCCTCACAGGACGAAGAGCCCTTGACATTATTTCCAAATGAGTCCATTCATTTAGTCAGTGTGTGTGTGGTGTGTGTATGTGTGCATGCTTGTGTGTTTAAAACTATTAATTGGTAAAAGTAAACATTTAAACGACATCATAATGTTTGCGGCCCTATTTGGCTATTTCTCTCTCTTCTTCTTTCTTAACCCAGAGAGGCTCCAAAAATGGAAGAGGCCCAGGCTTCTCTAGAACTCTAGAGACCCTGGTCTCAGGCACCTTCTGCCTCCTCACATTCAGCATTCCAATGCCAGCCGAGCCACCACACTCCGCCGCCTCCTCCGTGGCATCCTCTTCTCAGTCTGATTCTGTGTCTGAGGCTGAAGCTCCTCCCTCCCCCTGCACCCTCTCCTGCCCCAGCCCAGCACTGCCCTCTCCTCTCCACACACAGCCACAAACACCCCTTGACATGCTTGAGTGGGAGCCTTAGAGCTGGTCCTCTCCCAGCCTCTATTGTGTGTGCTCAGAAGTTTCCAACGAGACTTCCTGACTCCCTCTGGGGAAATGGGATGGGTGACAAGAAACCTGCCTATTGTAAAGACTGGCCTGCACAGGAACGCTGCTCAGGAAATACCTGCCTGGGAGCGAGAGGACAGGTGGCGAGAGGAAGAGGCTAGAAGTTGCTGCCATGCCCAGATGCCTGCTCAGCTTCTGCCTGGAACTGACTCCACAGGATTTTTGGCAGATCACGATCTGGCTGGTGGAGAGACTTCCTAAGATTAATTAGGCAAAGGCCAACACAGCATTACAAGAACCCTGGACACCCAAATCTAGAAGCTGGATGTTGCCCGGATGATTGCTTTGTTTACATAGGAGACAAACAAGATTAGCACAAAACATCAGAAGACGGGAACTAGGGGAATTAGTCTAATGCCCTAAAAGCAGTAGACAGCCTCTCCACGGAGGATGGAGAGATGGAGGAGGTGGGAGGTACTGGGGTGGATCTGTCCTCGGGGACAGTGAACTAATTCTAGGACCAGCAATGAAGTGAGATTTTCTAGTGACTTGTGCCACCCCAAGACCCAAGAGCCACGACGTGCTTCTCTGAGTTTCAGAACTTCTAGTTGATCATGGGAAGTAGCGCAGGTGGGTCCTTGTCCTATCTGACAAAGAATCTTCTTTGAAGCATGGTGTCAAGAAGAGGCAAGGCAGGCGTGCCAGGGTTGGCTGCCAGAGGCCTCGTATTTCTGGGGCAGTGTCAACAGAAAAATAAAACATCAAGTATGATTAGTGCTTGTCTCAAATGCTTCTGTCAGGACTAAGTCTGAAGTCCATTGCTTTATTTCATAACTAAGGAGCAGTTTTACAGCCTTTGACAAGAAGGTAAATTACCAGCAACGGCTGGCTGGAAGAGTCCTTACATCTGGGTCACCTCAGGCCCTCCTAGCTTTAAGTGCGCACTTTGCCTTCTAGGAGGGAGCACAGGCTACTACTAATAACCTTAAAAGGTGGCTCACACCTGTAATCCCAGCACTTTGGGTAGTCGAGGCAGGTGGATCACCTGAGGTCGGGAGTTTGAGACCAGCCTGACCAACATGGAAAAACCCTGCCTCTACTAAAAACCCCCCACCCCCCAAAATAGCAGGACTACTAAAAAAAAAAAATAGCCAGACGTGGTGTCATATGTCTATAATCTCAGTTACTCAGGAGGCTGAGGCAGGAGAATCACTTGCAACTGGGAGGAAGAGGTTGCAGGGAGCTGAGATTGTGCCATTGCACTCCAGCCTGGGCAACAAGAGTGAAACTCTGTCTCAAAATAAATATATAAATAAATAAAAATAAAATAATATCTTTGGGGTATTTTTAATGAGTTGGTACAAATGTTAACTCATTTAATCCTCAAAGAAGTTGGTATATCATTCTCCTACCATGTTACATATGGGGAAACTGAGGCATGGGAGATTAAAGGAACTCTCTCAGTGCCACAGAGGTAGGAAATGGCAGATCTGTTTCCTGTCTCTTTAACCAGTACACCACACTGTCTCTCAAGGAAACATAAAGGTCTTTACCATATTGCAGAGGAAAGAAACCAAGCCTTGGGCAAGGTCCGTATCTTGCTGAATTCTTTCTTTTTCCATAGAAAGAGACCGAGGTTAAGGTGTCATGGGTCTCCTGCCTTCCCTCTGGCTAGGAATGAACTTCAGGTCTGTGACTACAATCAATTTAACAAACACTTTGCGTGCCCACCCAGTGGGCAGAGACAGTAAGTACAAAAGGAGTAAGTAGTGATCCAGGGACTTACAGCCAAGTTGGGAAGACAGATATCGCCATCAACTAACACCACACGACACAGTGTGGTCATGGCAAAAGAAGTGGACATGAAATGATGTCTGGGGCGCAGCACGAGTGAAGGAAGTTAATTTTACTTCATGGGAAAGGCAGGATCTGAGTTGGACTTTCCAGGCTGGATAGGTTTGTAAACAAGAAGAGGTGGGTTGAAGGCTGTCAGCAAAACTTAATATGCATATGGTCAAATGGCAGGAAAGCCTGAGGCTTGCTGACGATCTCATCAGATGTGTCAAGGTTTACAGAGGTGACTGCCTATATGCACAGGACAGATTTGTAGGAGGGGACCCTGGGGCAGCAATTGAGCGGCCAGTGTATTGATTTGGGGAAGAGTATGTAGTGTCTTACTCAAGATGGGGCAATTATGAGGAAAAAGGAGTAGATGAAGGAAGACATCCCAAGGTGGAATCCACAAGAATTGATAGCCAGTTAGAAGAAGAGACGGTGTTTCCTACAATCTCCAGTCAACGGGACTTTGGTGACGCCACTCATCAAGTCAGGATGAGAAGGTGGGGCTGGAAGGTTCTGGGATCATCCATATGCATGTAGAGAAAGTGGGAAAGTCAATAATGCTTAACTGTAGCTCAAGAATGCATGGCAAAATTCTGTTCAGTCCCTGCAGTGCTGAGTGGCACGTCTCCCTGCCCCACATCTGCATATCTCTGCCTGTCTAAGGCTCCTCAAGTTTCACCTCCATCAAGAAAATCCTCCGCTTTTCTTCATGTTCTCCAGCAAGACAAACTGTGTTCCCTTTTCAGCACATCTTGCTTATTGTACAAGTGTTATGTTTATCCTTTGGGGCTACAGGTTTCTGGAAAGCTGGAAATATTGTGTTATGCACTTTTTATCCCAGTTGTATGTAGCATAGGAACTGGAATTCATGGAGGAGGCCATCATTCACCCAGGAGTGTGGAACCCAGCTGCCCTGGCTGAAGCCCCTCAGGTGCATTCTCTGAGCTGCCTGGGGTGCATCCCATGGAAGACACCCTACAGCCTCTGGTTGTAGTCAGTGGCACAGAGGGCAGAGCCAAGCACAAGCCACAGCTCTATCCCTTGCTAGTCAGGCACAGACTCATTTCCAACTATCCTGAGCCCTGGCTTCTTTCTCTGTAAAATGGCGACAATGATGCAGCTGTTTTAGCGCGGTTGGGAGGACGCCCTGCCAGGTGTTCATATGTAGAATTTGTGGATAGCCCCATGCCCTGGGACTCAGCTGGTACACAGGCTGTTAACCGGGGCAGCAGCTTGTGCGCGTGCGTCAAGACAGGAGGCTGGGCCCTGGTCTAATCTTAGCCCTGCAGAGCCCTGGGTATTTCCTCACTTCCTCATCTACAGCACTTGGGGGAGTAATCGTGGCCCACAGGACTGGGGGTGGGGGAAGCGGCCGGTAAGAACTCAGATGAACACGTTCCAGGAACGTCAAGTGACTGTCACAGCTTAGTACATGGCAGGCATTTCTGGGGCTTCTGCCAATCAATAGTCACCATACAGCCTACCCAGACAGGACACGGGTAAGCCCCTGAGCCTCTGCCTGGCTCAGGTGAGGAGGTTCATGATGAGAAAAAGGAGGACTTGCAGAAAGGGCAGGGTTAGACCCAAATCAGAATCACAGAGGCTTAGAGCAGCAAGAGCAGTCAGAGAGCCCATGTGGGCACTCCCTCTTGGTCACCTCCTGCTTGAATTCTCCTAGTGATCAGGAACTCACTATCTCAACATTTCTGTCACCTGTCCCACTGCTCAGAGCTTTAATTATTAGAAAGCCTTCCTTTATATTCATCCCAAATCTACTTTTCTGTAACTTCCTGGGCCTGCTCGTGGATATGCACAGAACAAAACCCCTCTCACTTCCACCTCCTGACTATTCACTAGTGGAAAATAGCTCCTCTGCTCTTCCCGGCCTTCTCTAGTCTAACCTGCCTCAGTTCCTCCAAACACTTCTCACAAGACCTCATCTCTAGCTCCCTGCTCTCCCTTGAAGCTTCCCAAAACCTGGTTCAAGAGGGGCCCTAAGAACTGAGCAGAACACCACAGAGTGCCCTGACCTGACAGGGGGCTGGCCCTTGTCCTAGTCTCTACTCCAATGAGAGTGTCCCTCTTTGTTCTAAAGACTTGGGAAGATGCTCCATAGAGGTGACACTGTCACACCCACTGAACTTCATTTCCACCCAGCGGTTCTAGATTTCCCGTGGGAGTCATTCTAGATTTCCCATGGGAGCCATTCTAGATTTCCCATGGGAGCCATTCCAGATTTCCTGTGGGAGCAATTCCAGATTTCATGTGGGAGCTGTTCTAGATTTCCCATGGGACTGGTCCTAGACTTCCTGTGGGAGCAGTTGTGGATTTCCAATGGGAATGGTTCTAGATTTCCTGTGGGAGCAATTCTGGATTTCATGTGGGAGTGGTTCTAGATTTTGCATGGTAACAGCTCTTTGCCTGCACCTGTCTCTCAGAGACAGGCTCCTAAGACTGGGTCCCTCCTGTCTCTACTGCTACAAAGCGTGTTTAGCAGGGCCAGAGGGTCCCAGTAAAGCCTTGGTAGGGGAAAAAAGACACTGCTGGAGCCAAGGTGAATGTGGGGGTGGAGTGTTGCTTTGCCAAAGGCCCACAGGTGTTGGGAAGGAGGACAGGTACTGTCAGAGGAACAGAGAACCCTGCTTCCCCCGTCATCTCTCAGCAAAAACACAACACCTCCCTCAGGTCAGAAAGTCATCCCGTGAGTAAGCCCCTGGGTCAATGATTGTAGAAACCCCTAGCCCTTCTCCAACAGCCTAGAAGAACCACAGTGTGGGGGTGCCAACACTTAAAGTCTGGGTCTCACCAGCAGAAGGAAATGACACATACCTGCCAGTCGGACAGGGCCTGCCTGTGAGTCACGCCCAGGAAGCGGAGAGGGGAGGACAGGTCAGCCCAGGGGAGAGAGAAGGGGAGGCCCCGGAAAGGGTAGGCTCCTGGCACTGCCCTGAGGCTCTAACTTTTCAATCCAAGCCCTGCCTCCAGGATGAGGAACTGGGTCAGCAAAATGACAGAAGGCTCAGGGCCAGACCTGGATTAGAACAGGCCTGCACAGACAGGTCAGCAATTCGTGTCCATAAAAGGAAGTTCCAAGGGAGACGCGGCCTGCCCTTCTCACCCGCAGACCCAGCCAGGTTGGTTAGTAAACATTAGACAGGGCACTCTCGTTTGGCGTGTCACCTTTGAACACGCAGAGTGCGCTCGCTTGGCACATGGGGCAGGGCTGACTGCAATGATGAATATGAGGATGAGAAAAATTCCTGAGGGAGGCTGCCTGCATCAGTGGGGTTATCAGTGAAGAGTAGTGTGTGGGTATGGAGGGCAGCAGGGGGGGCTGATAGACTCCACAGCCCGGTTCATCCACATGCTGAGGTCCCCAGGACCGTACTTCATTAAGAACACTAGAAAAGCAGGCAGTGGCCCTCAGCCACACCTACCATCCCTGGGGAGAACACGTTGAATACCAGAGATAGAAGGGTCCTCTAGCTCCCTTAGTATGACCTAATTTTACAGAGAAGGTGCCTGGAGCCCAGGAGCCCCCAACCTAAGGTCCCTCCCTAAAGTCAGAGGGGGAACTGGAGCCATTTGCTCTCCTCTTTAAAGAGCCAAAACCGGGCCAGACACGGCAGCTCATGCCTGTAATCCAGCACTTTGGGAGGCTAAAGTGGGAGCATCGCTTGAGGCCAGGAGTTCAAGACCAGCTGGGGCAAAAAAGTGAGACTCCATCTGTACAAAAAGTAAAATAAAAAATATGCCAGGTATGGTGGTGTATACCTGTGGTCCCACCTACTCAGGAGGCTAAGATGGGAGGATTACCTGAGCCCAAGAGTTTGAGGCTGCAGTGAGCTATGATTGCACCACTGTACTCCAGCCTGGGCAACAGAAGTCCTGGGCAATGGGTTATCTGTGTGGAAGGAGACAGTGCATTTGGGTTTTCTCGCATGGAGGTGGAAACCATCTGCAGGTACAACTTGCCAATCATACTCTTGGTAGTGAATAACAATGGAATTTACCAAGGTTTTGATATGAATACTTGGAAAGAAACATCAAAATTTCGAGATCCTACTGCAGTGGTCCCTCCAATGTGTTTACTGCCAAATTCACATTATGAGCAAGTCATGACTGCATTTGGAGGCAAGGGGTATTTTGTAGAAACACCAGAAGAACTCCAAAAATCCCTGAGACAGAGCCTAGCGGACACAACTAGACCCTCTCTTATCAACATCATGATTGAGCCACAAGCTACACGGAAGGCCCAGGATTTTCATTGGCTGACCTGCTCTAATATGTAAATAAAAATGCCAGTTGGTCTTGAAAAAAAAATATATGGAGCAAGACCCCATATTAAATAAACAAAAAGAAATAAAAAGCTAACTCCAACTGGGCATGGTGTCTCATGCTGGTAATCCCAGCACTTTGGGAGGCCAAGGTGGGCAGATCACAGGTGAAGAGATCAAGACCAACCTGGCCAACATGGTAGAACCCCATCTCTATTTAAAAAAAATACAAAAATTAGCTGGGCGTGGTGGCATGTGCCTGTAGTCCCAGCTTTTCAGGAAGGTGAGGCAGGAGAATTGCTTGAACCTGGGAGACAGAGGTTGCAATGAGCTGAGATCTTGCCACTGCACTCCAGTCTGGTGACAGAGTGCGACTCCGTCTCAAAAAAAAAAAAAAAAAAAAAAAAAAGCTAAACCAGAGCTTAACAACGTGTAGGTATGGACACAGAGTACAGAATAGACATTGGTGACTCGGGGGGTGGGAAGGGGGTGAGGGATAAGAAATTACTTAATCGGTACAACACACAGTATTCGAGTGATGGTTGCACTACAGGCCCAGACTTTACCACTATGCAATGCATCCACGTTATCCATGTAACAAAACCACACTCACTTGTACCCCCTAACTTTATACCAACAGAAGGCACAAATCCTACCCAACCTTCCCTATATTACTCCGCTGACCATTTGAAAGACCAACACGTTTTATTTAGAGAACAACTGGGGGCCCTTGCTGGCTGTCATCTGGAAGAAGAAGAAATCCCCACATCTAGACCCAGAGGGCAAGAGAAATGTAGTTTTGGCTTTTTCTCACCATCTTGCTAGTGAAAAGGTCCCAGGTGCAATGTACCTCACAGAAGTCTTTCACAGCCTTTTTTGAAGGTTCACAAAATATTCGCGTCATTTGGTAGTTCACAGTGTTTTGAGGCATCGTGCCCAGGGAAATCGTGCCCTCTCACCCACCTCCACCCCTTTAGGATTGCATTGCCATGGGGTTCTGCCACTGGATCAGGAGCAAGCTAGCTCACAGGTCACACTGGCTCCCATGGCAGAGGAAGGGGGCTGGAAGGAGGGAAGGACCTGGGACAACCACAACTGAATGCTCTTGGGCTGTCCTCTGGCCTCTGTGACAGCTCCCTCCCTCCTCCCCTCCCCTCCCTGGTCCCTGCCTGGGCCAGGCCTCCTCTGAGCATCAGCTGCCTGCCATCATCATGCATTTCCTCCTCCTCAGCCAGCATCCTCCTTTCCAGCATCACACCTTTCCATGGATTCCTCGGGCTGCCTGATTCCAGCCCATCTCCCATTCCGGATGTTAGGTTCTGGAAGGTCAGGGAGGACTGTGTCTCTTTATGCATTATCCTAGCCCTTGAATCTAGTTGACCCAGTGACATTTGCTGGCTGAATAAATGACAGTGAGCTTTTGCCAATGTGAAAACATGGGTATATATAATTTTTTAGTCACTGTAATAGATGGACCTAATGTCGGCTGGACCCTTCCCCCTTCAAATGCATGGCATGCTGCATAAACCATAACAAAACATGTTAATCACATCGAGTGCTAAAGAGGAAAATCTCAGGTGTCAGAAAAATCCAGCGCAGTGTGTGGGCACTGAAGCTATGGAGGCCAGCGGCGCATCAGAGGATGTCATCCAGGAGCTAGGGCCGGGAGTTTAACGTCCATGCAGGGTGATGTCTTCAGGTTTCAGACCCTTGCGAGGCAGGGATTAACACAGCAAATAGCGTCCTGACTACCAAGTGGGTCAGGGCACTAGAAATGCTGTTCACCAGCCCTGGGCATGAAGACACTTGACCTCTGTCTGGGTCCCAGGAAAGAAAGAAAGGGAGAGAGAAGGAAAGAAAGAAAGTAAAACCCAAAACCTGTTTCATTCTACTTACATGCAGTGGGAATTCTAATCCAAGTAATTAAAATAAAAACAAATCCAGAGATGATGACAAATGATTCAGGCAGAGGAAAAGGCAGAACTTTAGACGACATTGCCACAAGCAAAAGCACATAAATACCCTGCTCCTCCCACCCCAATTCACAGTGACGATCCGTACAATCAAACAACCCACCTTGAGAAAGCGGCGGCAGATGCACATTATAGATTAGAAAATCAAGAACTGAAGTAAATGGAGTAACTTAGGACAATAACAAGTGTATTTGTGAGGCCAGGTGCGGTGGTTCACGCCTGTAATCCCAGCACTTCGGGAGGCTGAGGCAGGCAGATCGCTTGAGATCAGGAGTTTGAGGCCAGCCTGGCCAACATGGTGAAAGCCCTTCTCTACTAAAAACGCAAAAAATTAACTGGGCATTGTGGTGTACACCTGCAGTCTCAGCTACTTGGGAGGCTGTGGCAAGAGAATCACTTGAACCTGGGAGGTGGAGGTTGCAGTGAGCTGAGATCGCGCCACTGCAATCCAGCCTGGTGACAGAGCAAGACTCCGATTCAAAAATATATATATTTGCGATATCTAACTAGAAAAAAAGAAGGTGTACAAAGTCCAAGATTATAATCTTAATGAGTAAAATGGTGAGGAGATGTTGGAAAGAAGGTAACACTATAATAACAGTGGATAACAGTTTGGAAGATGAGAGTAGAAAGAGTAGAGTCAAAGTGTCATAAAATTCTTCCAATTTGGTGAGGAGGATAATGATATTGATTAATGTTAGACTTTTAATTCAAGTACGTGTTAAAAAATAAGAAAAACCATTAAAATAATAAGAAATCTAATATATAACTCCTAAACCAATAGGCTGTAAGAGGAGAAAATAATAAACACATAATCAATACAGTGAGAGGCAAGAGGTGAGAAAAGGCAAAGATGAAACATGGCAAACAAAATAATGTAGTATACATACACTAAATATATTAGAAGTCTTAATAAATAAAGCAGCTTAAATTACCTGTTAAAAGACAGAGACTCTTAGACGTAATTTTAAAAAAATCCAGCAATTTGTAGTTTACAAGAAGCAAATCTAAAAGCATTAAGATGTCAAAAGTTAAAGAGACAGGAAAATATAAACCAGTTACTAAAGTGGATATTGATATATAAAATAGCAAACAAGATTTGAAGAAAAACGTAAAAAATAGAATTATGAGGAATCATGATGTTAAAAAGGAAAAATTTGCCAAGAAGGTTACAATCATAAGCTTATATGCACCAAAACACAGAGAATTACAAACAGAACGCAAAAATGGACAGACATGCAGAAAGAACTGCTTTTCTTCTTCACGGTTTCATTAGGCCTGAGTGCTACAAAACTGTGCAGCAGTCAGCTCAACGGAGGATGGCTCAACTCAGCTGAACCTACAATGCAGAGCTGTGTCCACAGCCCTGTGCTGCCCTGGGGGATTTAGATGGTTCTAAACAATCTACCGAGGAGGGGAGCAGAGACTGAGGACTAAGAACTAATGGGAAAAAGGGAATATCTACATTTAAGGCGTTGTGCTACAAACTAAGTAAACCTTCTTATGTAACCTCACAGAAATCCAATGAGATTGGATTGGTTACTAATAATTCCAATTACTACTAGTAACCCCAATTTACAGAGTAGAAACTAAGTTTCAAAGATATTAAGTAACTTTTCAGAGGTCACATGACTGAGGAGCAATAGAGTCTGAATTCAAGTCATCTGATATAATCTCTAGGAGGCCAGGAACCATATCTTCACTTTATATCCTTAGTGTGTAAAACCATGCTTGGCTCCGATTAGGCACTTGATAAATATCAGATGAATGAATGCAGATGTAATTCCAAGCATGTGCATTTCCTACCATACCACGGCACCTACTCTGTTATCTCATTTACTCTTGGCTATCTATATCTTTATCTCACTCAGATCTCCTCTTCAAAAAAGGCTCCTCTCTCCAGCCTGACCCATTTCCCCTCCCTCATTCAGAGGCAGCAAAGGAGAGAGAAGAAAGCCTGGTCTCACAATAACAGAACCAATTTCCTTAAAAGCTGGTGGTTGGAAAATGATGCAGCTCATGGTGGTTAAGGGAGAGGGCAGACATGGGGTGGCCCCCTGCACTGGAGATTTGCAAGGAAATGAATTTCCCATTCTCCTCTGCTGTCAGTTGCTGGTTACCTCTCTATCCTATAAGATCATGAGAAGACCCCTGGAAATGTAAGGGCCATGAGGGATCAATATTTAAACACCAACTGAAGTGGCTCTGGAACCATTCAAGTGGTGAGAAAATTCTTGGGGACAGAAGAAGGGTCAGAGGAATTTCAATTTGTCATTTTTTTTGGTACTTTTTATTTTGAAATAATGATGGACTCGGAGGAAGTTGCACAAATAGCACACAGAGTCCTGAGTACCCTTGACTCATCTTCCCCTAAAGGGGACATCTTGCAGAATAACATTAATATCAAAAGCAGGAAAATGACATTGACATAATACTGTGACTCAACTACAGACCTGATCCCATTTTCACTTTTTTTTTTTTTAACATGGATTCATTCGTGTGTATGTGTGCATGTGTGTGGTGTAGTTCTATACATTTTTTTTTTTTTTTTTGAGACAGAGTCTCACTCTGTCATCAGGCTGGAGTGCAGTGGCGCAATCTTGGCTCACTGTAACCTCTGCCTCCCAAGTTCAAGCAATTCTCTTGCTTCAGTCTCCCTAGTAGCTGGAACTACAGGCGTGTGCCGCAATGCCTAGCTGATTTTTGTAGTTTTAGTAGAGATGGGGTTTCACCATGTTGGCCAGGATGGTCTTGATCTCTTGACCTCCTCATCTACCCACCTTGGCCTCCAAAAGTGCTGGGATTACAGGCGTGAGCTACTGCACCCAGCAGTTCTATGCAATTTCATCCCATGAACACATTTATGTGACCATCACCACAATCAAGATACAGAACTGTTTCATCACCATGAAAAGACTTCCTTGGGTTTCCCTTTTTAGACAAACTCACACCCCCACCCATCTTCACAACCCCTAGTTTGTTCTCCATCTCTACAGTTTTATCTTTTAAAGAATGTGATCTCAATGGAATCATACAGTATGTGACTTTTTGAGCTGAACGTTTTTTTCATTCAGCATAATACCCTTGAGATCCATCCAGGTTGTTGCCCGTGTCAATACTTTGTTCATTTTCATTGCCGAGTAGTATTCCATGGTATGACTATACCAGTCTCCCACTGAAGGACATTTGCGTTGGTTCCATTTTTCCGCTACTAACTGCAGCTCTTTGACAAGGGGCCTAGTCCTACCTCAGGAGGCAGAACCTTCAGACTTCCTGGTGAGCCTTGAGGATCTGTACTGCATTCCATGAATTAATTGGCTTTTCGGCTGTGGTTCATTCTTACCAATCTTTCAAGTTTGAAGCAAAACACCAACTTTTCAGAAATCCTTGTGTTGATAACCATCTCCCTGGCCAGACCCTTGCAGCTTCCTTCTAATCCCACAGAAGTCTTTGCCCTTAGCTCTGGCCCAGGGCCAAACAGTCAGTGAGCATCTGTTGAATCAGTAGATCAACAGCAAAGCTGTCGTCACAGTCGTTTTCTATAATATAGGCCACTCCCATCTGCAATCACAACACATTGCTGGAAGCCACATAGAAAGGGATTGTCATCACTAAGGGAAGGGGCCATGTTTTCTTACTTGAACAATGTTGTAATTATAATAGAGATAGGACCACTGTGGCCGGGCATGGTGGCTCATGGCTGTAATCCCAGCACTTTGGGAGGCTGAGCCGGGTGGATCAACTGAGATTAGGAGTTCAAGACCAGCCTGGCCAACGTGGCAAAACCCCATCTCTATAAAAAAATACAAAAATTAGCCAGGCATGCTGGCGTGCGCCTGTAATCCCAGCTACTTGGGATTACAGTAGGCAGGGATTACAGGAGGCCGAGGCAGGAGAATCGCTTGAATCCAGGAGGTGGAGGTTGCAGTGAGCCAAGGTGGAGCCATTGGACTCCAGCGTAGAAGACAGAGTGAGGCTCCATCTCAAATAAATAAATAAATAAATAAATAATAGGCTCACCAGTAGGGCTCTCGGATGATTCCAAGGTGTTACTATTCTAGAAAACAGTGGAACAAACTTCTTTTTAATTGTATTTCTACAGAAATGATTATTTCACTAGGAAGGAAGCCTAGAGCTAGAATTACTTAGTCAGAAGGAATACATTCTTCTATTTCCTAGTACACACTGCCAAGTTTCTTTCCAGAAAGGTAGCTGTACTCTGCTGTGACAAATTACCACCAATTTAGAGGCTTAAAACAACACTGATTTGTCTTGCCATTCTGGTGGTCAGAAGTCCTAAAACCAAGGTGCCAGCAGAGTTCACTTCTTTCGGGGATGCTAAGGGAGAATCCTCCTTCTTGTCTTTTCTAGCTCCTAGAGGCGATCACATTCTTTGGCTCGCGGTTCCTTCCTCCATCTTCAAAACCAGCAGCATAGTGTCTTCCGATCTCTCTCTTTTCTGTCTTTCTGGCTTCTGCTTCTGTTGTGGCACAGCCTTCTCTTGCTCGGACCTTCCTGCCTCTCTCTCTTATTAAGGACCCTTGTGATAACTTTAGATCCAACCAGATACTCCAAGATTATCTCCCCATCTCATGATCCTTAACTTAATTGCATCTGCAAAGTCTCTCTGCCACGTAAGGTGGCACAGGTGCAAGTTCTGGAATTAGGATGTGGACATCTTTGGGAGGCTGTTATTAGACAGCCTGCAGCAGAGTATTAAAGCTAATGCACCATTTGAATGAGAACAAAGTATAGTCTGGAGAGTTAAGCAACAGAATCAGAAAGTCGTTTACTGTAAGAACATCAGTCCCTCAAGACTGAAGAGCAAGGTGGTTTCTCAGCTCTAGACATAAGCAGTATAATAAAAATATCATCCTTTCAATTCAGACATGATTCCATGGGTAGACCATCCCTAATATTAGCAATATAATAAAAATATCCTTTAAATTCAGAGATGATTCCATGGGAAGTACTGACATTGGGTTCATGCCCAGGAAAGACAGAACAAAGAGCAAACACATAAATTGACTGGTGAGATCCTATAAGCAGGTCAACCAGACAAGGCAGGCAAGCTCAGCTACCTTTGTAGAGTAACAATCGTCAAACAGCCCATCGGTATGCAAATGATTTATTGACATATACTTCACAGTCTCAAAGCTGCCTGTTCTTTCTGCAAAGTTTTATTTTGTTCCTAGCAATAACATAATTACACGCTGCCAATTTTCAAGCACTTTTGATGTCACTATTTTCCTCTGTTTTCCAAGTTTTAACAGTCTTTCCAACAGTCAACATACCTGCTGGCCACAAATCACAAACTGCTACGGAAAGAAGCTTGCACATAGACTGCTGGGGACCTCAGTTGTTTCATCTGTCTGCAACGCCTCCTTTCCCTGGTTGGGAGAATTTCACTGGCTTTCTTTGTGGGACTATTCCTCCTCCCAGGCCAGCCTTGTGCTGCTAGTGGAGAGGGCTCATCAGAGAGCACCAACTCCTCTTCCTCCCCATCCTGGCCTGGACCATTGGATGGAGCACATTAATCAAGAGGAAGCAAACAAAATACCCCACCCTTTTGGCTGTAGGAGTTAGTCCAGAAATGGACACATAATCTTAACCAAACTAATCAGAGTCCTTCTTTGACATGTTTTAAACTTTAGCTTGGGGAAAAGGGCTTTTCTCTGGGTGATGGAGCTGTGGCTGGTAGCTCGCACACCATTAGCCACCAAGTTCCTTGCTTTGGGCACAAGTTGTTCTGAAATAATTAAGCCAACATGTAGTGACAGCCAGAGATGAGAGAGAGAGAGAAGCAGAGGCAGGGGGGCAGACCCAGAGACATCTAAGGTCCTGGATGAAGTCCTGGTTCCCATCATGCCTGAGTTCAGCTGCTTCCTTGGATCTTCCCTTAATTTGAGTATGTTAGCCAAAGTGAATCCTCCCTTTTGGGTTTCTGTCATCTGCAACTAAGAGTGCTAGGACAATAAACAGGGGTGTGACACCTGTCTTTCTCTTTCCCTACTTCATCTTCAATAACAGACCTATTTCTGCTGATGCTCTTTTTCCCTTACTCTTGGGAAACATCTTACAAAGCCACCCATAGTCAGGTCTAAGTGACTGATAAGGTTTATGGAGTTGGCACTCCAGACTATTCAGCTGCATGCAGCTGAGCAGTGGAAATCATGCCTCCTGAGCAGCCTCCCATGCCTGGGAACAGCCCTACCCTAGTTGCCTCATCTGTTCATGTCCTGTCTTGGTCTGGCCTTAGTCTGCCATTACTGGGTGGATACGGGGCTGTGCTGTGATGACCACAGTATGAGAGAGAGAGAGAGAGAAAGAGAGAGAGAAAGAGAGAGAGAGAGAGAGAATGCACACATGAGTGAATGAGTTAGGAGCTCTGTTTACTCACACTCACAGGTGAGTATGAGTAACATGTGAGGGCACAGTTAGGCCAAGCTGGACCTTTCCTGTCCCATATGAAGAAAGGACAGGAAGGAGAAAACTCTACAGCAGATTGGTAAGCAATACACCCTGCATCCGAGATGTCCTAGCAACAACCAGCACTTTCTTGAACAAGGAGTGCCATCTCCAAAGCTGAGGGTGACTGGCCTGTGGTGGTATATCTCCCTATCCACCCCCTACTGCCCTTGACTTGAGTACTGGAGAAAAACACAGCCCCCAACATGAACAGCCCAACTGATACGTAGCTCATGGCAAACTTACACAATAAATCTTCTGGGCCTCTTCTGTGGTGGATGCTAAATAAATATTTTTGGATTGCTAACTAAATATTTTTGCAAGGAATCCCCTTTAATCCCAAGACTAGACAAGCAGTCCCATGAAAATGTGGCTCTCCACTTCTCCATCCTTTAGGTGACTGTAGCCTGGGTTGGCATAGGGGAAGGAGACCCCCATACCTCTTATTCAATCCTTTATATCTGTTTTTGCTATGTAAAATGCTGGTTCTTCTTCTAGAATCTATCCCCATGAAAATGAACTAATACATTACTATTGTTGCTGATAAAGACATAGCTGAGATGGGAATTTACAAAAGAAAGGTGTTTAACTGAACTTTCAGTTCCAGGTGGCTGGGGAAACCTTACAATTATGGCGGAAGGCAAGGAAGAGCAAGTCACATATTTCATGGATGACAGCAGGCAACAAGAGCTTGTGCAGAGACTCCCGTTTCTCAAAACCATCAGATCTCATGAGACTTATGCACTATCATGATAACAGCATGGGAAAGACCTACCCCCATGATTCAATTACCTCCCACCAGGTCCCTCCCACATGTGAGAAGTCAAGATGAGATTTGGGTGGGGACACAGCCAACCCATATAAAATAATGTGCATCCAAATAAGTGAAAGCTCCTTTCTTGACTGATTCTACAGCAAAAAGAAGTTTACAAGTGTGGGCTGACTCCGATGACCATCGCCCCCTCCCCCTGAAGACATTAAGTAGATCGTGATCTTGCTCCAACAAGCATTTAGAAAGGGTTGAGATGGTTGGGAGGCTTTTCCTGTCTTTTGCTTTTGTTTTTCGTAGGAACACATGTTGGCCTTTCCTTGGCCTTCCATGCGTCAGCCTACACTGGAGACTACGAATTCTATAGGTGAGTAGGTGGGTGAAAAAAGCACTTTGGCAGCTTACCAAGATACGTGCACGGCACTGCTTTATAAAAATAATGGGGTGAGGGGGAGCCAACAGCCTTAGGAATTGGTGAGCACTTTGAAAGCTGGAAGAGTCAGGGACAGCACTGCTTGGAACAGCAGAAGGGTGCTGGTCAGCTGGGGAGAGGACAGGCAGCCCCCACCCTCAGTGGGACCCGAGTCACCCATGATGGGCACAGCAGAGCCGCTGCTGTCAGCTCCCTGCCCAGAGGAAGTGAAGCCCAAACAGCAGACTGAGTCATATTTATTGAAGAGACCATGGGAACAAAAGCTGTAGACAGGAGCTTGTGCGGAGGATGGCATTCAAACTGCTTTTACCATCCCATTAGCAGTTTCTCTTTCCCTCGAGTGGATGGGCTACGTGGGAAGTGGGTTACGAAAATCAAACAAAGGTTCCATTTTCACATTGCCCTTCAGCCGGCGGTTTTAACCCTGCATAACCAGGTATGTTTTGAGAGATCAGCTGACTGCTGACATTTTAGGTGTAACATTTCCTCACAGAATAAGTCTATGATTTATTCAAAAGATAATGTTGATGAAATTATCCTGCATATTGTGAAATGTTGCAAATGGAAAGTTTTACATTGCAAAGGCTAGTTGGAGGCATTAGTACACTTTTTTGGGGGGTGGGGGGATAAAGGATATTTTTGGAAACTCAGTTCTAGCCTCAGATCGAATCTACTGGTACCAGCACAGGGATGGAAGGCAACAAATTCAGGGTCTAGACAAACTCTTTTTCTGCAATGCTGTGGAACCTTAGGTAAGTGACTTTTATGTGTTTTTATTTTTGTGTTTTTATTTTAAAGGTAAGTAAAACATTTCTACAATCCCAAATTAATCACTCTAACATCTTAGGGGCCATTTTCTCACTTGTGAAGAAAAGGGTTGGACCAGGTGATTGTTACGGTTCCTATCGGCTTCATATTCATTGAGTCCATGACTTTCTATTCTATGGGTCCAGGAAGAACACAGATTAAGTCCCATTACTCCTTCTGAAATACATATATTTCATTTATAGAGACAGTGTCTTGCTCCGTCACCCAGGCTGGAGTGAAACGGTATAAGCATAGCCCACTGCAGCCTGGAACTCCTGGGCTCAAATGATCCTCCCATCTTAGCCTCATGAGTAACTGAGACTACAGACTACAGGTGTGCACCACTGTGAATGCTCCAAATATATATATATTTTTTTCAGCACTGCACTTTGCCTAGGCTGAAGTGCAGTGGTGCGATCTGGGCTCACTACAACCTCCACCTCCCAGGTTCAAACAATTCTCCTGCCTCAGCTTCCCAAGTGGCTGGAATTACAGGCATGTGCTACCAATGGCTGGCTAATTTTTGTATTTTCAGTAAAGACAGGGTTTTGCCATGTTGGCCAGAATTATCTTGAACTCCTGACCTCAGGTGATTTGCCTGCCTCTGACTCCCAAACTGCTGGGATTATAGGCATGAGCCACCATGCCTGGCCCCAAATACCTCTATTTTAAAAAAGTTAGTTATAACTGTGGTTATAACTAATTGTGGTTAGTTATAACTGTGGTTAACCTATATTTTAAAAAAGTTAGTTATAACTGTGGTTAACAGTTGACATTTGTGTTATGTCCAACCTCTTGCAAGTATATTATGAAGCAGGAGTGCCCCACTTATTAGCAGGAGACTCTGCTGATCTTTGCCCTAAAGTCATGTGACTGCGGAATGTGTAACAGGCAAGATCCCTGAGTGGGGTTGCAGCCCTCTCCCCAGGAGCACTGAAATAGCTCTTCCAGGCAAATCAAGAGCGTTGAGAGCTCTGAATCTCCTATCTTATCTGCTGAGATGCTCTGTTATTTGGAGACCCTCTAATTGCCTGGGGAAAGTCTCTCAGAAGAGAATGCAAAAGTCTCCGTAATGTTTCCTCATACTTGGCCAGACTCCCAACCTTCAAGGTTTCAATGACATCCAAATTCTATTTGTTTGTCCCTCTGTTATTTGACTTACTGTGACTTATGCTATGCATTTGTAAATCTCTTGCTTCATGTATCCTTCATTTGCAAATTCTACTCTCTTTTAGGCTGTTGCTAAACACAAAACCACCATGGAAGTATCCATGACATCAACTTCAAACACCTACACCAGTGATTGCTTCCCCGTACCTCTATCATGCTTCGAGTATGCTCTGACTCATTTGTTTTCTTTATTGAAAGAACAGAGCTATATACATTTCCAAGCTAGAATGAGAAGCTTGCAGAATGTTACTGGGCTGAGGCCTTGACTGGATGATGATCAGCCATCTCGGTCAAGAGGCCCCAGGGAACAGAGAGTGGAAGTACTGCTACAATCTATCCTGACAACTTCAGGGCAAAGATTGCCTGTGAAGAAGTAGTCTGTCCCACCTACGGTGGCCCCTGATGGGCAAGCAACTGTCACCTCTCAGTTTGCCACAATGTTAGGATTTAAGAGGGTTTTGGATATTTTGGAATCTCATTTTACAGGTGCAAAAATGGGACCAGGTTTGTCCGAGAAAATTCTTCTAACATTTGTAAGACATCTTGAAATGTGTACAGGATATTGACACACATTATCTCCTTTGAGCTTTATAGCAACTCTTTGCATGAGACATGCCAGATGCTCTTCACTCCATTTTACAGGGGAACGAGAGGAGCCTCGGGGCTGTTGGGTGTGGAGCCCAGGATCAGAGCTGAGGTCTTCACCCCTACCTCGCATTCCTGCCAATGCACTGTGCTGCCTTCTGAAAATCCACCTCCAAAACTGGCTTTAGCTTAGCTTGAGGTTTCCAAGAAAGAACAAAGAGGCAGAGAAGGAAGAGCAGGAAGAGGGTATTTAATGGGTTCTCTAACTGCATGCCATGCAATTTATCACTGGGTTCTATTTGGACTTTAAGTAATTGTCATCCTAGCCCTGTGAGGCAAATATTCCAACCCCCTTAGAAAAGTGAGACATAAAGAGGTTAAAGAAACTTAACCTAAGTCACACAGTTAAGACCAAAAAAAGGGTAAGGGAGGATCTGACATTGGAAACACACCTTTAGACTCTGGCCTTCTCTGTTGTTTTCTTGGTGCAACATGCCACTCTGGAACCTTCAGTTAAGAAACAACGATTCAATTTCTAATCAGGACACCAACAGAGAGCAGGAGGCAGGCCTGTGTTCCCTGTTTGGCGTCAGACCCAGTGGCCTGAGGCTGGGACTCACAGGAATGTGAGAGACAGGGATGAGGGAGGAACATGCCTGATAGGGTGTTAGAAAGACAGAGGCATGAGCACTGGGAGGACAGGTCAGCTGCAAGGTGGAGGCCCGTGCAGTGCCAGGGCATGGAAGAACAGCCTCCAAATGGAACAGGCACTGAAGAATGGCTTGGGAGGTGGGGGGATATGGCTTGGTACAGGGCAGGGCTGCGTGGGAGCAGAGATGATTCTGCAAGCTGCCCAGCCTGCATCACTGGCATCCTGAGAACAAGTGTAAGCAGAGAGATCCGGCCCTTCAAGAACCACCTACCCAGCCGCCCCCACAAAGATATTGCCCAATGCCAAGCAGAAGCCAAGCAACAACCAATTTGGGCCCCCGGATGATGAGCCACTATCTCTGGAGCATAATGCTGGCCACCTCTGACAATTACCTTCCTCTAGCTGCAGAGAGAACCAGGGAACTGTTTGTATTGTCTGCAGTGCTTCACATACAGTGCTGGGAGGTGTGATCGCGCTTCCCTTACCGGTTGCTAAGCATATCGTTACTAGGCGACCGCATCAAGATGATGCACGAGGCTGGAGTTCCAGGAGGTGTGCATGCTGGAGGGTGTGCACGCCGGGAGGAGCTGGAAAGCGGAGTGGGAAGAAAAGGGGATTCTGTTGATTTTACCTTGACCAAGGGGTCTTGGCAAGTCAAATTTAACAGGGTCCTGATATGCAGAGGAAACAAGGCAGAGATCACAGTACTTGCTCATGGCTGGAAACAAGCAAAGAAACATCTGAGTATTTGCAACATAGGAAAAGGGCCAGATTTGGCTCAAAGCTGCTCCCCAAGAAGAGTATCTCAGAGTAGACAGACTTTACGCTTTGAGTTTCACTGGTTTTCAACTTCGGGGATATTTCTGTTTTCTTCCCATATGCTACTCAGTTCTCATTTTATCTGGAGGTCGTTTTATTTATCTGGAGATAGTTTTATCTGAATTGAAAGGAAAAGCACCTTGGGTATGTGAAACGTGAGGCCTCTCCAGGTCCACACTGCTAGGGTGTGATGCTGTTGAAGTCACAGAATGGGCTGCTTCAGAGAGAAGGAGCTCCCCATCTCTGTGGGTGTTTAAACAGACCAGACACCCGCTTGGCATGAGAGCTTCTTGGAGAAGTGGCTTTGAAAGAGAAGCAGGAGAAGAAGGCAAGAGGTAGTGGGAACAAATGCATGAGAAGTAAAGATGCAGTGACTAGAGAGACTAGGCAAAGTCATCCTGGCTAGATGACGGTAAGGTAGAAGGTTCTGGCTGAATTGTGTCCCACAAAATTCCTATGTTGAAGTCCTAACCCCAGCACTTCACAACGGGACTATAGAGTGGGATCTTTAAAGTGGCGATTATGATAAAATGAGACCATCAGGGTGGGCCCTAATCCAGTATGGCTGGTGTCTTTCTAAGAAGAGATCACGACACAGACACACACGGAGGGACGACCATGTGAGGACACAGGCAACACACAGCATTTGCAAGCAAAAGAGAGATGCCTCAAAGGAAACCAGCCCTGCTGACACCTTGATGTTGGACTTCCAGCCTCCAGAACTGGGAGAAAATAAATGTCTGTTGTTGAAGTTGCCCAGTCTGCGGTACTTTCTGATGACAGTTAAGAAAACTAACACAAGAATCGTCAGGCGCAGCGGCTCGTGCCTGTAATCCCAGCATTTTGGGAGGCTGAGGCAGATGGATCTCAGCTTACTAAAACCTCTGTCTCCCAGATTCAAGCAATTCTCCTGCCTCAGCCTCCCAAGTAGCTAGGATTACACGTGCATGCCACCATGCTCAGCTAATTTTACTTTTAGTAGAGACAGGGTTTTGCCATGTTGGCCAGGCTGGTTTCAAATTCCTGACCTCAAGTGATCCACTTGATTTGGCCTCCCAAAGTGCTGGGATTATAGGCATGAGCCACTGTGTCCCGCCCAGCCATGACTTTTTAAGACAGCAACAGAGTCATTGGTCCAGAAGTGGAGAGCCAGAAAGGCAGGACATCTGAAAACCCACCTCATGCAAAGAAGAGAAGTAACTCTTGATGTTAAGCCTACACCAGGGAATAATGGGGTAGGTGGCTCCCTATCTTTGAGGGCTGTCAGATTACAAAACAGTCATCATTCTGGGCTACTGTCAAGAGCAGTTCAGCACCAAAGGGGTGTGAGTTTCAGAGAGTTTGGCTCAGTAAAACAAACAATCTTCCAGCCATGAGTTATCCAACAGTTGTAATGAGGTGTTGAGATGAAACATTCCCAACAGGTGCTCAAGGAAAAGGTGACCTTTCTCCATGAGGAGGAGTTTGGGCTGGATGACTTCTAGTGATCTACCCAACTTATTCCCCAAATAATTCTTTGTTCAATGGGGATACTTCTGGTCCTTTGTGATGCTTCATTTTTCTGTGATGAAAGGAGACTTCCCATCACTTTCTCCATCACTCATAGCAGCATGAAGATAAGAAAGCAACAGTTTTTGAGAGAGGTTCTGGCTCTGTTGCCCAGGCTGGAGTGCAGTGGTACAATCACGGCTCACAGCAGCCTCAACCTTTTGGGCTCAAGATACCCTCCCCCCTCAACCTCCTGAGTAGCTGGGACAACAGACGTGTGCCACCACAGCAGGCTAACTTTTGTATTTTGTACTTTTTCATGGAGACAGGGTCTCGTCTTGTTGCCTAGAGTAGTCTAGAACTCCTGGTTCAAGAGATCCATCCACCTCAGCCTCCTAAGTGCTAGGATTACAGGCATGAGCCACAGCACCCCACAAAGAAAATACTTTCAAGGAAACTGTGAAAACATGGATTCATATAACCTCTTTTATGAGCTTTTCACCATCTGCAAATGGAAAACAGTAGCTCAGAGGGCAAACTGCCTTGTAACATAGGCCATGCTCTTGGGCAAACAGACTTGTAGTTGAATCAGGTTCTCCTTAACTTCAAAATTACAAGCAAGAGGGAATGAGGAACATTTGGGTAGGATAAACACTTCTTCTGGCAGAGGGGTGAGACATGAATCCTTTTTGGGGTACTAAGGAGTTTGGACACCTTTGGTCCGGTGTCTGAGACAGGCTCAGTCACTTTGTAGCCAGTGGTGTGAGCATCTCCTGATCTTCTAAGTTCCTCACCATGGCCTGGAGCCCTCACAATGGACTCCAGGATCATGAGGTCCTGGTCTCCTCCATGGCAGCTGCTAGACCCAGGCCATGTATACACGTTTTTACCTGACTCGCCATCCCATTCAGGTCATAGGTTTTGTTTTTCAGGCCTGAAATCACCCATTTGTCATAGAAGTTGCCTACCTCTCATGTCCTTTGATTAGAAAGTCAGCACAGAAGTTCTACACAAAAGGTTACTGGGTCCAATCATCAAAATGTCACATCTGCAGGTTAGGGAAGGCAAGCACTTCCCAGAATTCACAAACAGAATCATCCACACCGCATTCCCGGCTCAGCTTGCCTTTGCAGGGCAATCAGGGGGCTTCTCCAACAGAGCCCTGTTCTCCAGGCCACGATGCCCCTCACTCAGAGAAGCCCTGCCATTCCCCAGGGACAGACAGGTCCTCACTGTGGCCCAGATGTCAACACAGGCAGCTCCACCCCAAGGAAGTGGCATGGGTTTAAACATGTATAAAAGATGAAGAGGAAATGGTGGCAGAAGTCCTCCTAGGAAGGAAACTATTTGTTTAGAAACATGCTCCTGCTAAATCATTACAGTTAGAAGATGAGGCGCCAGGAGGCTGCGGCGGTCTAATTTGTTCATTGCTCTGCGAAAGGAGGGAGAAATAAAAGCAAGGAGGAGGCCAAAGAAGTAGTGGAATGGGAATGCCCTATGATTTGACCCTCTCTCTAACACTTTTTTTTTTTGAGACATTCTCACTGTCTCCCAGGCTGCAGTGCAGTGGTGCCATCTCGACTCACTGCAACCTCCGGCTGAGTTCAAGTGATTCTCCTGCCTCAGCCTCCTTAGTAGCTGGGATTACAGTGCCCACCACCATAGTTGGCTAATTTTCATATTTTTAGTAGAGATGAGGTTTTGCCATGCTGGCCAGGCTGGCCTCAAGTGATCCACCTGCCTTGGCCTCACAAAGTGCTAGGATTACAGGCGTGAGCCACCACACCCAGCCTGTCTCCCTAATACTCTTCCTCCTCCCTTCCTTTTCCTCCAGAAAACATCATAAGTGTTCTGCATGGTCTGAGACTTCTTGGGGTCATTGGTGAAGGGGCTGAGTTATATGTCCTGGGGTGATGTGGCCAAACAAGACATGAGAGACAGGTGGCAGAAGCACAAAGAAGTGAGTTTACACCTGGTATAGACATGCCAAGGGGCTCGTTCCTGCCAAGTGCCATCAAATGGATGAGGGGTGGGGCCTTGGGTGACCTTAGTTACCTACATTTCTGTCTTCTAGTAATATATACCCTTGATACAAGTAACAGTTACATGGATTGAATACTTATTACATGCAATACACCAGTGAATGCTAAATGCTTTATATACGTAAGTGTATGATCTCCTTCTTTGCAATATCCCTTAAGGAAAACACTGGGGTTCTCACCCTCCAGCATGCAGGAAAGTTGAGAATGGGAAGAATCTGAAGGTGCTGAAGTCATGTGGCTGGGAAGTAGAGGGGCCACACCTTCAGAAGCCCGTGGCTCCTAACCCTCAGGACCTGCCTTGCTGATAGAGCATGAAGAACTGTGTGCAAACTGGATATTCCTCCTTCTCCACAGGCAGATGTATTGCTCCAAATTTAAAAGAGCAGTTCCAGTCTCATGCTGGGGAAGGGAGGTCTGGGGGAGAGGAGGAGAAGACACACAAATATATGGGCTGAGGTGCATGCCATTTTCCTGAAGAGTGAAATATGTATGGGCAGGAACTGAGACTAGGAGTCTTTTCTCCAACGTTAGTACATTTTCCTTTAGTTACAGCACTCTGATAAAAAAATTTTTTTTTTTTTTAAAGCAGAAAGGCCAGAAGGCAGGACACATGGTAACAGTAAATGAATAAGGTAAAGGTTGAATGGGGTTGTCAAGAGAACCTCTGTGGCACTGGGCTGAGACTGGCTGAAGCAAGCTGGGTGTCCCCTCTAAGGTGATATGTCACTAGATGTAAACCAGCAGTAAAGGGCAGTCATTCCCAGGCAGGTATCTGGAACACTCCAGGGCCTTGGGGACTTCATGGGGTCCCCAGGTCAGGGGACACCGTATGCATGGGAAACACCAGTGGCTTCATTTCAAAGTCATTTGTGACTTTCGCAACAAAGTAAAAGAGCAAGAAATTGAGGCAGGCTTGAGGGAGAGGAACCATGTTTAGAAATGATTTGAGCGTGGACGGGGGCAGCAGGAGGGCTTGGCTTTATGTCAGTTGAGCGATCCAGAAGAAGGTGTATCTGCAAGATGTACAAGAATGAGCAAAAAAAAAATAAATAAATAAATAAAATAAAAAAACAAAAAAAGAAGGATCATAAAATGAAATTCCTGAGGCTGACTTGGATGTCAAAGCCCGCACATTTTTTCCCTGAGAAGAACATTCTTCATACAGCTCTGGGGGTGGTAGTTCCCAAGTGATGCTGATTAGTAATCAAATTATTTTTGAGGCTGATGAGCACATCAGACCCTGGCACTCGGCCACATCAGCTCAGGGGTGGCTTCACAAACGCCTCCTTTTCCCTATCACCCAGGCCTTGGTTGGTACGTTTTGAGAGCTGGTGGCCAGCAAGGGCCCATGTAAACAGGCAGGGCCTTGCTGGGCTAATGTGAACAGAAGGACCTGCAAAGGTCTTGGTTTGCGTTGGTTTTTCAGGCCCTTCTCACTGCAATTCAGTAGACGTGGATGGAACACGTCTTCCATGTAGACCCACTGATGGGGGACACAGGTGCCAGGACTCCATCCTCAGGACTCTAGTCTAAGCGGACAAGGCACACATCCAATGAATGATAAAATCAGGCAGAAAGGAAGACCTAACAGGGTCAGGAAGAAGACTGTGGGATCAGAGGAACGTGGGCAGGATGAACCTGGAGCGCTGGGAGAAGGGCACACAGAGGTGGCACGGGTGGAGGGTTCAAGGAACCTGAGAGGTGGGAATTTAGGAAGCCCAGGAGAGGCAGTCTTGCCTTCCAGAACACCGGGAACAAAGACAAAATGCTGGGGAAGCCAACTAAGTCGCCAGGGCGCCGTGGGCAGATGAAAGGAAACACAGTCGCTCTTTCAACCAAGGTGGGCACCAAAACTATTTTTGAAGCATGAAGAACAAAGCAGGCTAGGCTCAGTGGCTTCTTGGGAGGCTGAAGTGGGAGGATCTCTTGAGCCTGGGAGGTCGAGACTGCAGTGAGCTATAATCACACTGTTGCGCTCCAGCCTGGGCCACAGAGTGAGACCCTGCTTTTCTCAAGAGAAAAAAAAAGAAGACAGGAAGGCAAAACCCAAAGAGAAGAAGAAATGACTGCTTGGATCACAGCAGACAGGCACAGGAGTGACTCGGTATCTCACCTGTGGGGTAGGGGATTCTGAAACACACTCCTGCGGAACAGAATTCCAAAGGTGCTTGAGAGTATGTCCCTGCGGGGGCCCTCCACTGCAGTGGTTCTCAAAGCGGGGTCCCCAGGCCAGCAGCGTCCACATCACTTGTAACCCTGTGGGAAGTACAATTCTTGCTCTCCCCAGATGCGCTGCAGCAGAGACTGTGGAGGTGAGGCCCAGCTTAAAAGCCCTTCAGCCAGGCAGGGTGGATCATAGCTGTGTAATCCCAGCACTTTGGGAGGCTAAGACCGGGAGATCACTTGACCCCAAGAGTTTAAGACCAGCCTGGGCAACAGAGCAAGACTCCATCTCTACAAAAAATATTTAACAATTAGCTGAGTGTGCTGGCAGGTGCCTGTAGTCCCAACTACTAGGGAGGCTGAGGTGGATGGGATTGCTTGAGCCTGGGAGGTAGAAGCTGCATTGAGGTGTGACTGCACCATTGTACTGGAGCCTGGGCAACAGAGCAAGGTCCTGTCAAAAACAAACACACACACGCACACACAGACACACACACACACACAACAAAACCCACAGCCCTGCAGGTGATTCTGATGCCACTGACTACACGCTGTGCTGGGTTCAAAGACTGCCCACCTTGGTCATGATGTACTCCTCTCCTTGGAACAATCTCTGCTGAAGTGGCCACATGCTGGGGCCAGGGAGCCCTCCACTCACTCAGCTCTTTCGGCAGTGGATGAGATTTTGTGCGTCTTGTTCTCATCTGAATTTCTCTGATGCCCCTCATTTCCATAGGTATAGGAGACCATCCCCAAAACAAGCACTTTTTCCTCGGGTTTTTTTCCCCCGCAACTTCTCCGCATCTTAACATTTCCAGAGTGTGAGCTCCGTATCCTGACATTTGCCAGATTATGATTGGGAGACAAAGGGGCACGAGACAGGGACTGCCTTTCCTTCATCCCATTTAGCAAGGCATGTACTTGTGAAAAATAATTTTATCTCAAGAAAACATGTGCCAGGCATAAACGGATGGTACAGCCAAGAGCACTGGGAGGAGGGGCCCTGGGGGAGGTGGAACGTGAGGATACCCTTCCCTCCGCCACAGAGCCTTCTGGTCCTGAACATCCTCTGTGCGCCATCATCCCATCCTGGTGGAATAGCTGAGCCCAACTGTTGGGGCAAAAATAGCCACCAGGCCACCCCCTTGCTCTCCAGGTAGGTATCCCCTTCGTCTGTCTCTCTCTGCACCTCTCACTGACACCTGGCTGGTTCTTGCCCACCTGGCCAAGCCCTGCCTGTTCTGTCTGCCACCCTCCCCACTGCACATATGTAAACAGCAGCAAGAGGCAGGAAGTGGGTTCTTCTTCCACCAGCCCTGCTGGCCAGTGGCCAGTGTGGGCAGCTTCAATGCCCGAGCAGCAGTTGGCAGCCTGGGCCATGCCCCTGGAGGGCCGGCACTCCCACTTGCTGCACTAGCTCAGCCCTGCCTGTAGCCCTGGCCACTCCCTAGAAATGCCTGTCTGCCCATGCCCAGCCAAGGCTTCTCTGTGCTTGGTGCAAGAGCTCCTGCGGCCTGGGGCCAAAGTACTCTTTAAACAAAAATCTGACTCTCTTCCTTGCTTAAAAATTGCTGCAGCTGGCCGAGCGCGGTGGCTCAAGCCTGTAATCCCAGCACTTTGGGAGACCGAGGCGGGTGGATCACGAGGTCAAGAGATCGAGACCATCCTGGTCAACATGGTGAAACCCTGTCTTTACTAAAAATACAAAAAATTAGCTGGGCATGGTGGTGTGTGCCTGTAATCCCAGCTACTCAGGAGGCTGAGGCAGGAGAATTGCCTGAACCCAGGAGGCGGAGGTTGCGATGAGCCGAGATCGCGCCATTGCATTCCAGCCTGGGTAACAAGAGTGAAACTCCGTCTCAAAAAAAAAAAAAAATTGCTGCAGCTGTGCATCCTATCTATCCTGTCACTAGAGATGTCCAGTACCAAGGCCCCAGGATCAAGGGTCTGTATAGCATCCCCGCCTGCTTTCCACCACGCTCCTGCTAGATCCAGCCACCCTGAGATGTTCCCAGCATCCCAAACAGGCCCCGTTTCTTCAGTGCCTGCTTATCTTTGCATATGCTGTGCTCTCAACCTGGAAAGCACCTCACCTTACCACCCTTTTTCTGCCTGGCACACTCCTGTCTAGTCTTCAAAACCCTTCCCAGCACCACCTCGCTATGAAGCACTTTGGCCTCCCCTTGGTAAAGTTGGAAGCTCTGGCCTTCCTGCCTCCACGGTATCTGCTCCACTGTCATGCAGCACATCTGGTCTCACTGTGGCTGCATGCATTAGTGTTTCATCCTGAGAATAGTACCCCTTGTTTACCTCCGAAACCACTAGGGCCTTGCATGGTACTTCACCCACAGCAGGTGCTAAGTGATGTGGAGCTGGGCTTTAGATTCACAATGTCAAAGCCACCCATTCTCCACTCTCAAGAAAAGGAAACATGGCTTCAAGGAAGCACACAGACTTGCTCCTTGCAGATGTTTAAAGGCAAAAGGAAAACAGCCACCTGCTAGGACAGGTGAGACTCCATCGTGACCAACAGGCACAGAACAAAGGGCTAGCTGTTGCTGTCACTGCGAACAGTGGGATACTGTCCAGGAATGGACTAAAATTCTATGGAAGGGATTTGGATGCTTCTCTGATACAGCATCTGTCTAAACTCCTAATTCCGAACTTGCCAACCATCATTAGTAAGGAAGGAGTCCAGGCCATGTACATCCACACTGCTGTGCACTGTCTCTGGCCTCCTCACCCCCAACACCAGCCACACACACTCCAGAGTCAACTACACCAAAGCCTGCCCGCTATGTCACCACCCTGCTGGTCTTTACAAAGAGCAGCATTGCCCCAACTTCTTCCCTTTCCAGGGTCTGGGCCTTTAAAGGTCATCTCTCAAGCTTTTGCCCATGTCTCCGTGCCCATGTCATGGCACAGCTTCCTTTCTTATCTTCTTGCCTAACACTCTTCCTCTTCTCTTTCTCTTATCCCAAACTCCAGAGTACCGTTTGTCAGCTCACACATTTTCTTAAGAAAGCACCAGAGGGAAAGGATGGGGAGGGTGCTGTGTCTCTGTGAAGTTGGTGGTGAATCGTGGCGAGTGTGGCCTCTGAGATGGATCAGACTGTCCCACCCCAGAGAAGATAGAAGGAGAGGCCTCCAGAGCTGCCCCACTGAACACCAGCAACCCAGAGCCTTTGTGCTGATGGAAAGAGCATGGAGAGCTGGGTGGGGGGAACCCAGGAAAGTCCTTGTTATCCAATCACATGCCTAAAGGTCCCACTCTGGGGACTTACAACCCTGGACCAAGACCTGCAATCACATCGCTTGATGTCTCAGCTTCTTAACTGCCTCCAGGTCCCTGCACAGCCTTAGTTTCTTCCAATCTAAAGGAGGATGATAAAGATATTCCAGGCGACAGAAAATAACAGTGTCTTGTTTCCCAACCGTAACTGCAAGCTTGTTTTTTAAACAATTTTGTATATGGTTCCATGAAATATAAAGACCAATGCTGATTTTCTACGTGGGGATTAGAAAATCCTAAATAAAGAGGGAAAGATTGGTGTGCCTGCTTGATAGGTTTACTTGCTTGCATTTCTTCTGTTCATTCATTCGTGAGTCTAATTATCCATCCATCCATCCACTTATTTTTAAATATCACATTTGCTTGAATAGAAGGTAAAGCTCTCTACCTTCCCAAATTATCTGTTGGAAAAGAGAAAGTTGATATGCAAGCCCTTACAGAATCTTTCATATTATGCGTTGTTTTCTCAACTATCTTATTTTGAACAACAATATACCATTTGAGAAAAAGTATTAGCACTCCAATCAAGGCTAGTTAGGGATGCTTACAAAGGTCACTTAAAAGAACAGGTTTTTGGCCAGGCATGGTGGCTCATGACTGTGGTCTCAGCACTTTGGGAGACTAAGGCAGGCGGATCACGAGGTCAGGAGTTTGAGACCAGCCTGACCAACATCGTAAAATTCCATCTCTACTAAAAATACAAAAATTAGCTGGGCGTGGTGGCACGTGCCTGTAATCCCAGCTACTCAGGAGGATGAGGCAGAACTGCTTGAACCTGGGAGGTGGAGGCTGCAGTGAGCCAAGATGGTGCCACTGCACTGCAGCCTGGATGACAGTGCAAGACTCTGTCTCAAAAAAAAGAAAAAAAAGGATTGGTTTTTATGAAAAGCAGCTACCATACTATAACATAGATTCAGCAATTTTTCTTTAAAAATTGTTATTTCTTTCTTTCAATAGGTTTTTGGGAAACAGGTGGTGTATAGTTACATGAGTAAGCTCTTTCGTGGTAATTTCTGAGATTTTGGAGCACCCATGCCACTGGAACAGTACACACTGTATCCAATTTGCAGCCTTTTATCCCTCACCCCCTCCCGCCCCTTCCCTCGACTCCCCAAAGTCCACTGTATAATTCTACAGTTCTTATGCCTGTGCATCCTCATAGCTTGGCTCCCTCAGCAATTTTTCTTGAGGGCATAACCTTAAGATTTCAAGTGCTAAATGTTGGAAACAAACCTTTAAAAGGTCATTTCTAAAATGCAGCATACCAAGTGGTTATATTGCTGACATAAAAAAAAATACTTTATAAAGGATTTGAACAGACATTTTTCCCAAGAAGACATTAAAATGGCCAACAAGAACATGAAAAGATGCTCACCGTCATTAATTATTAGAGAAATGCAACCAAAACCCACAGTAAGATACTACCCTTATCCCCACTGGGATGGCTAACGTCAAAATTACAGACAACAGCAAGTGTTGGCAAGAATGTGGAGGTTTTGGAACCAACAAGTACTGCTGACAAGAGTGAAAAATGAGGCAGCTGCTGTGAAAAAACCCATTCAGCAGTTCCTCGAAATGTTAAACAGAGAGTTATCACAGGACCCAGCAACTCCGCTCTGAAGTCTAGCTCAGAGAAACGAAAACATATGTCCACGAAAAACTTTTATATGAACGTTTACAGCAGCATTATTTACAATGGTCAAAAAGCGGAAACCACCCAAATGTTTATCAACTAATGAAAAGATAAACAAAATATGGCATTTCCATACGACAAAATTTTACTCATCAATACATATCAATCAAAATGAAACGAAGTACTGATAGATGCTACAACACGGATGAAGTTTCAAAACACTATGCTAAGTGAAAGCAGCTAGTCACAAAAGGCCACGATGTTGTATGATTCCATTTATATGGAACGGCCAGAAAAAGCAGATGCATAAAAATAGAAAGATTCGTCTTGCCAGGGGACGGGGGAGTGGAGAACAGAGCATGACTGCTGATGGTACGGGGGTTTCTTTTTGGAGTGACGAGAATGTTCTGCAATTAGATAGCAGTGATGGTGGGGCCAGGCGCAGTGGCTCACGCCTGTAATCTCAGCACTGTGGGAGGCCAAGGCAGGCAGATCACTTGATGCCAGGAGTTTGAGACCAGCCTGGACAACATGGTGAAACCCAATCTCTACTAAAAATACAAAAACTATACAGGCATGATGGCAGGCGCCTGTAATCCCAGCCACTCGGGATGCTGAGGTGGGAGAATCACATGAACCCAGGAGGCAGAGGTGGCAGTGAGGTGAGATCATGCCATTGCACTCCAGCCTGGGCCACAGAACAAGACTCTGCCTTAAAAAAAATAAAATAAAATAAAAAGATAGCGGTGATGGTTGCACAACTCTGTGAACGTACTAAAAAACCACTGAATTGCACATTTTTAAAAGCTGAATTTTATGGTATGTGAATTCTATCTTAAAAAGTATTACTCATCAATAAATATCAATTAGCAATTATTAAAAAAATAAGCTGGGTCCGGTGTGGTGGCTCACACCTGATATCCCAGCACTTTGGGAGGCTGAGGCAGGTCGATTACCTGAGGTCAGGAGGTTGAGACCAGCCTGGCCAACATGATGAAACCCTGTCTCTATTAAAAAAAAATTAGCCAGGCAAGGTGGCAAGCACCTGTAATCTCAGCTACTCAGGAGGTTGAGGCAGGAGAATTGCTGAAATCTGGGAGGCAGAGGTTGCAAAGAGCCAAGATTGCACCATTGTACTTTAGCCCAGGCAACAACAGCAAGACTCCATCTCAAAAATAATAACAAAAAGAATAAAAAGAAAAATAAGCTGGCTGGTGAGGCTGAGGCAGAGGCTGCAGTGAGCTGAGATCATGCCACTGCACTCCATCCTGGGTGACAGATTGAGACTGTCTCAAAAATAATAAGTAAGTAAATAAACTCCTTTTGAGTCAATATGAAACAGCCAACTCTCTTTAGACCATAGGTACGATGATGCGTGCAGAACAAGAAGAGCGATGCAAAAAAGCGTTCTGGTGACAAGAAGGACACTGATGTGGGAGATGGGAGTCAACAGTTACAATGTTTCCTAAAGAGTTGGGGAAAGCGATATTTTTTAAGTTTATGTATTAGGTTATTAGCATGTTATTGAAAACGTATTGCTAAAATAATCTATTCAGCATTATCCTACAAAGTTTACATACGAAAACCAGCTTTTTAGTTTTTTTCTAGCAGCCCTCCTTATTGGGAGAACAGAGCTGCCTTATGTCAGGCACACATTGTACATACCCAGTGCCAGCTGTGTGTCAGGCTCCAGGCTGTGTCCTTGGGATAGAACAGTGACTCTCCATACACACATGGCTCTGTCCTCAACAGGGCTTATAGCCTAGTTTGTCTGAATTAAAAAGGAGCTCAAGTTTGAGGTCATTTTTACAAAAGGCTTGTAGAATGGATGGTAATATCTTATAAGAGATGTTCTTAATCTTTTGAGGTCACAGGTGCCCAATGAGCTTATGAAAGATAGCAATGATCTTTCTTTCACAGACATATGCATTTGCTCTGTGGTGAGAATGACACCTCTTCTTTCAAGGGGTTCAAGTCTATAGCCCCTCCTACCACCACACACACACACACACACACACACACACACACACACACACACACGCACGCACGCGCCATGCCCCAGGCTGGACTTCCAACTTTGAGATTGTTCTTTTCCAAATCCATTTGCACCTACAGTCATTCTCCAGCTCCCATGACACGTGCACAATGAGCACCTCACAAGCCTGAGACAGAGAAAGAATTCCAGGTGACCTGGACCCCAGGAGATCGACGAAGGGTCTCAGGAGTCACTGTGGAGGGGACTCAAGGGCCTGGTAGTTACCTCGTCTTCTCACTTCAACCCTGGACGGAAATACTTTTGCCTGGTTTACATTGGGCTTTTGCCCAAGATCAGCTTTGAAGAAAGCTTGCCAGTTGCTAAAAAGTCCCCACACCTCCTGATTGCACATACAAATCAAAAACAGGAAGCTTCAACAGACTTACCCAGGGGACTCACCCCAGAGCATGTGGTGGGATACAGAGGAGGCGGCAACTAGTCCATGGCAGCTCCTGTGCTCTCCTCCAGGGTGCCCCAGAGCATGAACACAGGCTGGGGCTGAGTGTTCGGTATTGGGTGAAGAAAGCATTTTTTTATACAGGGTCATGTAAAGTGAGGAGAGAGCTCAGAGGCTGCACTGGTGACAGTATAGATAAATCAGCTGATTGTTGACCAAGTGTTTGCAAATCTCGAGCTTCCCGGGGCTAGAAAGCTCAGAGTCCAGCAGCCATGGCAGGTGCTATGTCTGCGTAACTGGAGGTCAAAGTCCAAGTTACTAAAAACAGTCAATCTCTGCCTTGTAAATCTCTCCTGTATTCCCGGACCATTGCACCCTCTGCCAAGGCTGCCTAACTTCTTTCCTCCTTCCCGTCTTTCTCCTCTCATTCAACCTGGCACAGTTGTACTCAACAGCAGGAGGAAGAGAGAAAAGGGAAAGGCAAGACCCACAGGGATTAGAGACTGTTAGGAGTGGTTTAGTAAAGAAATGATGGAGTTCCTGCCCTACATTGCTGACTCCCTCTCTCTCTGGGTTGTAGGAAATCTCCACCTTCAGGACAGGCAGGAAGGGCATCCCAACCACAGGGCAAGAATTCAAGAGGGTTGGGATATGGCCCCTGTTCTAGTTGCAACTGCCTGTTACGACACCCGCTGCGGGGAATGAGGAAGAGCTGTCTGGCTCACTCCCTGTGAGCCATTCGTGAGTGTGCAGGGAGGGAGGATCGCTTCCACAGGCCTGGGGAAATGCAATTTTCTGTCCTTAGAATTTGAGGATGAAACGAAGAACAAAATAAAAGGCTCCCTGCCCTAGAGGAACATAGCATCAGGTTGAAGAAGAGACTCTGGGAGACCCTGGAATGCAAAGCAGCCCAGAGGCTGCTGTGGGGAGCTCAGATGTTCTCCAAATGGGTGGGTCACCAACTGAGCCTTACAGGAGAAAGTAGGATAGGTGAAGGGCACAGGACTGGCATTCCAAACAGAACACAGGACTTAAGATTTGAGCAGAGGCTTGTCAGAGACTGGGGAGCACACCAGCCTGGCTGGGGTGAAGGGCTTCATTTGGAATTATGGGGAAAGCTCAGTTAGAAGGACAGACCAAGGTTGGATTATGGGGGAGGGGCACTAAATGGTAAATTTAAGGGGGCTGGATTTGCCTGGAGGCACTGGGGAGCTTCCAAGGGAACCAGAGATAGGACGAGCCTCTTGAGTAAAAATCTGAAGCAGTATTAGGTAACATGACCTGGGTCAGGGTAGGGGCCACAGAAACGGGAAGGAAGGAATGAGAGGCATGAAGGAATCTGCAGGATTGAGTGATGGGCAAGATATGAGCAGAGAAGAGTGGAGGCGTGGAAAAAGGGGAGGCAAGGGCAAGGTTTCTGACCTGAGTGTGTAGGACAGGAACAATCCCATGAACAGAAGAGGAGGGAAGCCAGGAGGAAGAGATGGTTTGGCGTGAGAAAAGAAGGAGTTTAGTTTCTGAGATACAACATTTAAGAGGACAAGATCCTCAAGTGGGAATATCTTATAGACTCTTAGAAGTGAGGGCTACAGGGAGGGAGGGGGGTGGGTTCTGGGAGTCACTGCATCTGTGTGGTCACTGGAGACATGATGGAGAAGGGGCCTGTGGATCTAAGTGCATATTCCTGACTTGATGCTTCAAGGGCTGCCAGACAGAGTTGAGACAAACTTGCATTTCAAGCACACCTAGCAGAGGGGAGCCCCAGGGGGAAGCAGCTGGGCTGAGAATCGAGAACAGGGAAGAAGGAGGTGAAGGGGAATGGTAGGTTCCTTACGGATGTTCTTGTAAGTTGCACATCTCTCAAATCCATCAAAGAACCAATTTCATCTCAGAGGAAGCAGAAGCCTCCAGGGGATGCTTGGATGCTCCACAGGACCCCGAACACCTGAGTTACACAACTGATTCCAATGTGTGAGGCCTGAACTATTTCAAGAGTCTCCTCTCTGCCCCGCTGTGAGTTCAAGCTCTCTTTGCTCCCATCCACTCTACACACCTGAATCTGACCCTGGCCCCTACAGCCAAGTCAGCCTGGTCGACAGCTCCCTGCTGCCTTCAGAATAAAGCCCCGTGGCTGCCTGGGACTTCCAGAATAACTTCCAAACACTTTGGCCTCCCTGTCCAAGCCTTATCTTTGTTCCCACTCCCATCTCTGATTGCCTTTTGCCACTCTTGGCTCTACCCAAAATGAGTCACTCAAACCACACCTCTCCTTCTCTGCTGTTACTTATACTCTTGTTTGGCTACAGCCACCATCTCAAGTTCCCACAGTGTATCCTGCCTATCCTTTCAGAGCTTTGCCAAATGCCACCTCCTCCAGGAAGCATTTCCAGAATCCACAGCCTGAAGGAATCTGTCCTACAATCTCATAGCACTTTCTGCCTCTTACACGGCACAACATTATTTACCTGTAAATAACTTAAATAAGTATCTTACAGTTTTTTAACTTCATGTATAGCTTCCCCTACCAGACTATAAACTTCACGAGAACAGGTATAGTTCCTCAAATTTTGGGGAAGAAGGGGTAGTTCATGCCTGTAATCCCAACTCTCGGGGAGGCTAAAGCAGAATTGCTTGAGCTCAGGAGTTCAACACCAGCCTGGGCAACATAGCAAGACCTCACCTCTCTAAAAATATTAAAAATTAGCCAGCTGTGGTGGTATGTGCCTGTGGTCCCAACTACTCAGGAGGCTGAGGCTGGAGGATTGTTTGAGCCTGAAAGGTCAAGGTCACAGTGAGGTGTGTTTGCATCACTGTACTCCAGCCTGAGCGACAGAGCAAGACTCTGTCTCAAAATAAAATAAAAAATTCGGCTGGGTGTGGTGGCTCATGCCTGTAATCCCAGCACTTTGGGAGGCCAAGGCAGGTAGATCATGAGGTCAGGAGTTCAAGACCAGCCTGGCCAACATGGTGAAACCGCGTCCCTACTAAAAATATAAAAATTAGCCAGGCGTGGTGGCACACACCTGTAATTCCAGTTATTTGGGAGGCTGAGGCAGGAAAATCACTTGAACCTGGGAGGAGGAGGTTGCAGTGAACCAAGACTATGCCACTGCATTCCAGCCTGGGTAACAGAGACAGACTCCAACTGAAAGAAAAAAAAAAATGAGGGGAACAAAAACTATACCCTGAGAGTAATGGGGTGATGGGGAGAAACATTTAACAAGTACCTGGAACAAATTACAAATGAACAAAGTAAGGCTCAGAGGGGTTCTGTCACTTGGCAATGTCAGACAGGCAGAGCGTGACAGAGTCGAGACTCACACCCACACTGTTCTGATCCCAAACTCATCACTTTTCCTGGGACGATGCCTGTGATGTATTATGGGGGATTTTCACACAGTCAGGTGTTTCACTCCATGACCTTATCAGGGAAGCGGTACCAATTCCTAATTTTCAAATGAGAAAAAGGAGGCTTGAAGAGGAAGGAGACTTAGCCAATGTCCCCCAGTTAGCAGGTGAGAGAATCTACACCAAAGCCCAGGCCTCCTGCCCTCTGCCTCTCTTTCCTCTTGCCCAGGCTGAAAAGCTGCCTGAGCTTCTGCCTATAAGGAGCTGAGGGGTGGGATTGAAGCTTGTGGACAGACACTTGCAGCTGCCTCAGCACTGGTGACTGCTGGCACCAAACATCTGCTGAGATCGCGGAGGGGATGTGAGTGGTTGCTGCCGAGAGCCTCTGCAGAGGTGTGAAGCGCTGCAGCGTCAGATCTCTTGGAACCTGCCTGGGACCTGGGGGCAGGACGGTGTACACCTGAGCTGGGTGAGTGGGGCTCGATTTTGACTCCAAATACTCCCTGAGAACACGGAAAACAACTTGAGGTTCCCAGAGCTAGGGAATGGACATAGAACACGTTAACTTAGAAACCAGAAAATGGGCCGGGTGTGGTGGCTCACACCTTAATCCTAGCAATTTGTGAGGCTGAGGGGAGTGGATCACCTGAGGTCACGAGTTCGAGAGCAACCTGACCAATATGGTGATACCCTGTCTCTCCTAAAAATAAAAATAAAAATAAAAATAAATAGCCAGGTGTGGTGGTGGATACCTGTAATCCCAGCTACTCGGGAGGCTGAGGCAGGAGAGTCTCTTGAACCCAGGAGGTTGTAGAAAAAAAGCCAGCTATGGTGGCATGTGCCTGTAGTTTCGACTCATGCCCCTGTGCCCGAGTGAGACTTCATCTCAAAAAAAAAAAAAAAAAAAAAAAAAGGAAGGAAAGAAGGAAAGAAAGAGAAAGAAGGAAAGAAGGAGAGAAAGAAGGAAAGAAGGAAAAAAAGAAAGACCAGAAAAAGACGGTGCTCCAAGTGGCCAGGATCACCATAGGGGCCATTCTGTTCCAGGTGAGATGGGAACCCCCAGAAGAGCAACGCCCCAACTCAGGTCAGAATTCCCGGTAGACCCCCACCACCATCAATCAATCCCATGTGCACTGGTGGGACTGACTCAAGAAAGAAAGGACATGAAAAGAGGGGACTGCCCCCACAATTATGGGGAGAAATGGCCCAACTTAAAGGAAGCCAAATACAGGAGATGGGAATTAAACCCAGTACTGGGTTCTAGACCCCAGGCGAGGTGGATTCTTTGAGCTCCCTGTCTCTAGCGAGTGATCTTACCAGATTCTGTGTGGGTGGATGTCAGAACATACAAGGGAAGAGGGAGAACTGGAGAGGGGAAGATGTTAGTGAACACAGCCAAGCTAGGAAAGGGGAAGGCTGGCCTCTCACAGGTACTGGCCGCTGCGGATCTTAGTTCTAGTCATAGTGACTGGCCGCCTTATCAAAGCAGCACCGCTGGGAAAAGGTCAGAGCCCACAATGATGACCACGAAACTCAGAGCAGTATCCACCCCTGCGGCCCGCCTGTAGCCTACCTGGAGGGCCTCCTGAAAATTAAACTCCACATTCACACCAACCTGCCCGTTGCATCTAGGTGAAAAGCGCATCAGATCATGCAGCCTCAAGTCTGCGCTCTTAATCAACTGTCACCACGAGTAATAATTATACCTTGAGAAACAGCAGAGTGACTCAAAGAGCTGTCCCCTCCCCCCTCGCCGCCCCCTCGCACAGCTCGGAGCTTTGTACACAGTGTTAAGAGGCCCGGAAAGTGAAGGCACCATTTTCTCCTGCCTGTCAGCTCGAGGTACACTTCAAATGACCATCTGGACTTCAGTGCCCGATGGGCAGCCGTACACAGTCTCTTCGCTGTCTAAAGAGTTAATTATGCCTGGCTGTTCCCAAAACAGTGAACTGAGAGCGAGGCTAGGCAGAAAGAAACATCACTGAATATGTGCTGCCTGCTTGTGAGACAGTGCTTGGGGGAAGCTGCCTGATGCCTCGAAGAAGAGGGCCAATAAACTACGGAAAAATAAATGGTGCTGCCCCACCAGTTCAGATATGGCCATATGTGTAAAAACGCTGGAGAGCTCACATTTACTGGATGTGTATCATGTGCCTGTTAGGGGACTGAATGTTTTATTGTACTTCAATGCTATTATCAAGCGGGTGTACAAGACCATCTGGGAAGCTGAAATATTGAAATAGTCCATCCTCGTTGGAAATGGCCATGCCACAGTCCCCAAAGGCCTGTGGCACCCCCAGACTCCCCAAGATGCACTGATGGGTGAGCCTGGCATGGAAGGGGGCCTCTCTGACCCTGCTCAGGGTAATGGTGGTGTCCGTTCTGTTTGATCTGTGCTCAGGTTTTGGTGGCTGTGAATATTTTAAATCTCTCTCTAATACTTACTATCTCACGCCACTCTTACCCAAAGCCCTGTTATTGTCTCCATCTTGCAGATAGGAAGCTAGGGCCAAATGACCTACCTAAGGTCACTCGGGGGTCCCAAACCTGGTCTGGAACCCAGGCAGACTGACTCTGAGCCTGAGCTGTTGACCACCTGCTTCGACAGACAAGGCTTAAAAGTGTTGCAGAGTCACCGCTGTCCCTGCTCTTTCTCCTTGACTCTGGAACTGACCCAAACTTCACAAGAAACTCTTCATCCTCAAGCCAGCAAAACTTATCTTCATCAGCACACTTTCATCCCCAAGCACGTCGCAGCTATGTATCTCTACTCCATCCCCCATGTGGCCATCTACCTTGGAACCCCATTTACCTAAGAGGCCAGGGTCACATGGTCCTGAGGCATATGGGTCCCGGGCAGGGGAAACTAGAGACTGAGTTTCTACCATGCAGGGTAGCCCCAGGGTAGCCTCCCTCCCCTACCAGTCCTCACCATCACTTTCCTTTGTCCTAGCAGGATTTGGGGCACACAAAGCTATTGCTGTCACTATGGAGAGCTAAGTGCCAAGAGACTTGGACTTTCTCCAGGGTCCTCTGCACAGTGAAACAACACTGGAGCCGCAATGCAAAGACTCAGGCTGCTACAGGAGGGAGTTTGTGTCCCTAGCATGATGCTAGAAAGGTTGCACACACAGGCTCCTTCCTTGAAGATCTTCTCTAAGTTGGACACTGCCTAGTCTAGAATGAATTCGGTCCATCCTGGCTAGAGGAGCAATGAAAGACCTGCTTGGTCCACAAACAGCACTCATGTCGAGGTTCACTCAGTGTGGAATGCTGTTTCCCTGAGAATCTGCATGGGTGCTACAGCCATACTTAGGGAATGACACGTGTCTTTTATGCAGGACTTATCATAATCTTGATCATGCAAATATGCAAGACATGTCCAAGTGTAGGCTCATTTGAACGTTTCATCTATGGAACACCCCTGTCCATCTCATGCCACAGGGTCTCTCTGAACACCACTTGGCAAATAATCCAAGGGGCTCGCGACGAAACGTTCATCACAGCGAAATGGGGAGACTTAGCCACTGGAAAGAAGGGTCGTTTTTACCCTAGCAGCTCCCACAAGGGAAACACACTTTCCATTTCCTCTTTCTCTTAACCAATTCTTAACTTCCTCTAGGTTCCCTTTTAGGAGGACCCTAATTTGTTCTTACAAATGCTCCCATTGAAGCCAGAATCCAGTTCACAAGGCACCCTGACTTCCTCTGTCTCTTAGCACTACTTTTCTAATAAGGAACTCATCCTAAAACTGGGAATCACGATAGCCAGATTTCATGGCACATTTGTCTGCGCTGAACATTTTATGCAGCTTCTCTCCTTTAATTCATTCATATTTCCCTTCAGTTAATCTGCTTTGAGTCACTCTCGCTCTCTGCCCACCCATCATCCTTCCAGAAGAACGTTAGATATCCCCACCCCTTGAAGCAGGTCATATGGGAAGGGAACAGCAAAGCTAAAAACATAATGCAGACTGTGCCCCTCCCCCACCGTCTGGGGGCTAACCCCACGTGTTCTCACTGGAAGCAGGAACCCCACCATGTAACTCCCCTGAGGCCTCCGAGTGCTCACTTATGGAAGTAAATGAACCCAAGCACTCTGTTGTTTCGCTCACCCCGTGAAGGTGCTGCAAAATACGTACTGCGTTTCCTTTAGCACTCACTAGGCAATTCACACACATTATCAGGGATCCTCCCAACCACCTGCTCACCTGCTCTCACTTGAGAAGAGACCATTCTGAGGGTCAGAGCAGCTTACCAGTCTACATGGATTTGAACCCAGATCTGTCTGGATTTAATGCTGTTTCTTTCTGAGGTACCATACTCCTTCACCTCTATGGATAATCACTTCCTAACCAAGGAATTGATTTTTTTTTTTTTTAAATAACAAGGTCAATCAGTGAATGAGCTCAAAAATAAAATCCAGGAGGAATAGCTATGAGGTAAACCTGAGACTCTTCTCAGAGTGCCTGGGCTGTTTCCAGCCCTTCCTTCCCAGCACTGTGCCAACCTCAGCTTCTCCTAGAGCAGCGTTTCCAGATAAATACAGGGCACCCAGTTAAATGTGGATTTCAGAGAAACAGGGACTAATGTTTGAGTACAAGTATGTTCCACCTAGTTCATGGGACATACTTGTATTGAAAAAAAAAAAAAATTGGTGCTTACGTGAAATTCAAATCTGAGTGTTCCGTGCTTTTACTGGCTAGATCTGGCAACCCCTTCCGGCTGGGAAGTCTCCTGCCTGGCTCCAGGTCCTAAGTGTTGCTCCCACAGAAGTTGCCATGGCAGCCGCGCAGGCCTTCCAAAGCCTTCTAGAGCTGTCTCCACTCACCCCTGCCGCTTCCCCTCACCCCTGCCAGCTCCAGGCTCCCAACAAACCCAGCTACTTTCATTCTAGCCTCTGATCTCTGCACCTGCTGTTCTTTCCCCTCTTCTCTTCCCTGGCTAATTCCTACTGATCCTTCAGTTCTCAACTTGGAGTCACTTCTGCCAGGAAGCCCTCCTGGCTACTGCTGATCGGCTTCCTCAACAGCCCTCTAACGCAGGGTTGGGTAGCACCCTGCACCTTCCCCCTGGTAGCCCTCCTTTGACCACCCGCTACTCCACACTGCCCTGGGGAACAGAGGCCATGCCACACTCACCCTGTCTCCATACCCTGTACCTGCACCTGGCCGCAGGTGGGAAGCCGGGGAGCGCCTCCTGAATGATTGACGGCAGACCGTCCCGCCAAAGCTGGGGCTCTCCAGCGTGACTACTTCCTTCCTCCCTTCTGCCTTTAGTCACTTTTTAATCAGTGCCTTCCTCCCCCTCCCCCAGAGTGGTTGTGAAAGATGGGGCCTCAGGTCAGCAGCAGCACTCAGGGTGAGCAGGGAACTCCCCACATGGAGGGATCTCCGTGCAGCCACTACCGGGTCACACCACGCACACTGCCCCAGTGGGCCCAGGTCCAGCCACAGCCCAGCTTCCAAGTCCCTCCTGGCTAAAGCCACCTCTGGACACAACTTTCTGCTCTTGTCCTCCCATTGGCCCCTTCAATTAGCCGACTTGCTTCCAGTTTGGGGTGTGGGGAGACACCGGTGTCTTGTGGTAGAGGCTTAGGGCCGGTGGCAGGGCTTGCAGAACATCACCCATATGCTGCTCCACGTTCACCCACCCAAAGCGGTGCCCACGCGCAGCCTGATGACAGGCAGAGGCAGCTCGGAACTTAACCCTTGAGCAGCACTCAGAAGGTGGCTTCTCAAGGAACCAATGTGGCCAGTGTGAACTTCACACACGCGCGTGCGCGTGCACACACACACACACACACACACACACACACACACAGGAGCCCCCCTGTTCCCCAGAACAGCCCTGCTTTCCTCCAGTCAGGGCTTGATTCAAAAGATGTCCTCTCAGGGGGCAAGGAGTGGCTGCAGAGGAGTGGGGGTGGGCTGGGGTGAGACCAGCACCCCAGGGGTTGCAGAAGGGCCCGGGAGGGAGCAGGGAGTGGGGCAAGAGCAGGCAGAGGTCTGAGGCAGGAGCTGAACCCTCCCACCCCATGGCCCCTAACCTGATCTTTAGAGGTGGCAGCCTGGCTGTGCCCTCACACCGTCACCCCCAGCCTCCCCTGTCTGAATATGTTGAGAGGACAAAGAGGGAGAAACACTCTATAGTGTCAAATTTACTCCAAAAATAGAACTCCTCTCTCCGCAGAAGGCTGGCGAGCTCCGGGCGTGTGCACGGCACCCGCGGCTCCCATTTCCTGGGTCTGTGGCTGTTTCTCCGGGAACTCCCAGCTCAGGTGCCCGGGATCCCGGAATTGCCGTCCCCAACCCCTGCCACCCGTCAAGCCACCAACTTCTGCCGGGCACAGCCCCGGCTCACAGGACGGACTCACCCAGGGAGGCGCGGACTCTGGCAGTGACTGCTCCTCGGCCCCACCAGGTGAGCCGGGGCTGCGGCAACTACAGGTGAGTTCGGCCGGGCAGGTAGGTGTGCAGCGGCTCCGGCTCGGCTCCGGAGGCTGTGGCTGAGTAAAAGGGCTGACAGGTTAGAGTTTCCCCCTCCTCCTCTGAGTTGTTAACCACACCCCTGCTGCTCTCCTCCCCACTTCCTTAAAGGGTGGGGTATGTTGTCTGTGTGTGCCGGCTCCAGCCTTTTACCATAAACTCTGAAATAGACGCTGCCTCCAATTCCCTGAGAGCCAGGCCAACCTGGGGGGCAATCTCTGCCTTCCCCGTTGGCCGCAAATGATATCCTCGCATTTATGTGCCCCTTGTAAGCAGCTGATTCCCCAGTTCCTAACACCCCTCCATCCTCTACCCACTCCACCTGCAGCCTTTTGGAGGCCAAAAGGTGTGTGTGAAGGGGGCAGGTGGGAAACCAACTTCTCAGGCTGGCTCTCCCCAGACGCCCGGCAGTGGGAGATGTTACCTGCTTGGTACTCTGAGCACCTGCGTCCTCATCTCTCCACCTCCTAAAGTGGCCCCTGTCCCTTTGCAGGTGTGAAAGATCAGGCCGGGCACAGTGGCTCATGCCTGTAATCCCAGCACTTTGGGAGGCTGAGGCAGGTAGATCATGAGGTCAAGAGATTGAGACCATCCTGGCCAACATGGTGAAACGCTGTCTCTACTAAAATTACAAAAATTAGCTGGGCATGATGGCGTGCACCGGTAGTCCCAGCTACTCAGGGGGCTGAGGCAGGATAATTGCTTGAACCCAGGAGGCAGAGACTGCAGTGAGTCGAGATCGTGCCACTGCACTCCAGTCTGGCGACAGAGTGAGACGCTGAAAAAAAAAAAAAAAAAAAAATTCAACCACCACCAGGGATAACTGGTCCAGGTCCTTGAACACCGAAGACCAGGTCCCTGAGCTGTGCTCAAGTAGGGTCTGAGGAAAGCACAAGAATAGAGATGCTGGACAGCCCCTTCCAGGGGCCCCGTCTCCACATCCCTCCAGCTGGCTGCCCAGAGGCTGGTCCCCTCTTTCCTCAGGCCAGCAGGGCAGTGAGAGGGGGGCAGGCACTCAAGGGCACTTAGCAACACTTCCTCCCTATCCCTAGAAAGACTCTAGACTTGCTTGAGTAGTAGGAGGAGGTGACCTGCACTTGGCGTAAGGTTACAAAGCTGGGGTGCACCCAGCATCACCCACATCCTACAAGGCCCTCTCCAGAACCCCTGTCCCAAGCTTCTTTATTCTGTGTCCTGTGGAGGACTGGAGCCTGATTCCCAGGGCTGCCCTGTTGCACAATTCTATAGACGGCATTCACAACGTACTTCCTGAGAATGGCGCCCCCCTGGAGTCGTGCCAAGGAAGCACTCAGTTTCCAAGATTGCATTTGACGTCTTCTCATTTCTGAAAAGAAATTGGAGACTTAGATTAATTAACAAATTCAGGATGTCAATGTTTCTCAAAGTATTATTGGTGGACTACCCATAGCTATTGGCTAGATGCCACTCTCGGTCCCCTGAAGATCAGACTCTCTACAGCTGGAGCCCCCCCCCCCACACCCTGACCCCTTCCTGTTCATACTATTACAGATTTGTCACGTTCCCAGCACTCAGCATCTTGGAGGTAATCTTGGTGACTACACAGTGGTCAGGAGGTCAGAAGGTGGCCAAGTGGGAGATCATGGCCAGGGATGGGAGAGACAAGACAAGTCAGGCAGGGGTAAACTGAAGTTAGCAGGGAAGGTGTGGGGATGAGGAGACGGGTAACTGACTAGATGGCAAGGACATGGTCAAAGGGCATCCAGCAGTAGGTGTCCCCTCCATATTCTTATGCTTGGGAATGAAGTGATGAAGCCTGAGTGGCACGAAAATTAGTTATCTGGGTGAGTTGCTGAGAGTCTGTGCAGGGGGTGACAGTGGGAACTAAAAGCAAAGCCAATCAGGGCCTGATTACGAAAAGGTGAGTTTGTGTGTGCTGCCCCTGTGTGGCCACATGCATGAACTACAATCTTATCTTGCTGGGACCAATTCCGGGAAGGTGAGTTTTCAGAGATTTAGTTTTCAGAGGTTGAATTCTTCAGCACTTTTTAAAAAATCTCCAAAACCGACCTCATAGAATCATGAAATCATAGGTTTTTGAATGACAAAAGACATGGAGAAACTCTCTGGGGTGGCCAACTCTCGTCAGCTCTCCTTAGGTTCAGTCCAGTGTCATGCACAAGCAACTCAGGTCACACACTTATGCCTGTTACTGCCTTTTAAAAACCCTATCAGAAATGCCTTCAGGAGCCCTCAAAGTCTACAGAAATCTTTCAAAAATGCTATTCATGGCGATGCTATCCATATGGCATAGGTTGCAATAACGATCTACCCCAATTGGAAAAGAAAAATATTTCCCTTCTGCCTACTTCTGCCTGTGTCTCAAGCTGACCAAGTGCCCTAATTGTGGGGGGTTTTGGGAGGACGTGTACCTGGGTCAGCAGAAGGAGACTGAGGAAAAAGGCCTTTGAGCAAATGTCCTTTCTAGTTGACGGGCTTTTCCATTTAGATGTTCCACTCTTACCCCAAACTCAGGTCTATAACCTTGGCTCATCTTGCTCTTCAAACAAAGCCCGTTCCAGCCCTCCTGTGAATGTCAACAAGACAGGAGTCACCTCTGACTCTCCCTCTCCCTCCTTACCCCACAGCCATGCAAAATCTCCAAGTCCTAGTCCCAGCAAGCATTTTTCCCATTTCTCATTTTCTTTCCTGTCCTATTGCCCCTCCCCAGTCCAGGTTCTCTTTTCTAATGTTTGAACTCTTGTGAAGAGTCCCACACCCCCACCCTAGGAGTAGTTGGAACTGGAGATCGCAAAGGTAGTTGAGCTGGTGATTAATTTTGGGGATGGCATTTGAAACCAGAAGAATGGACAAGATTGTCTAAGGCCAGAGTCAGAGAGAACAGAGGACTTCAAGTCATGCTCTTACCAGGAGCACATGAATGAAGACCCGAAGGTCAAGTGGGGTGGGCTGATGAATAAACTGGAAGTGAAAACATGAAGGCAGCATGTGGCTGTTGAGTCCTGGAGAGCTTGGCCGCCAAGGGTGATTGAGACTGGGGTGTTGAGGGGGAGGGGCTGTGGGTTGAAAGAGGACTGTTTTGTCCTTTGTTTTAGATGATAACCAGTGGGGCTGGTTTCAATGCTCATAGGAAAGATCCGGTCAAGAGGGAAGAGGTTGTGACTTTGGACAAGTGAATCCATCTTTCTGAGCTTCTATTTCCTAATCTAGAAAAGCAGAAAAATAAGTATTGTCTGCTCTACCTATTTCCCAGGGTATTGTGAAGTCTGAATTAAGTGATAAGTTTACAAATGCTACAAAAAATTCTATGGTATTATTTTTAGAAATGATAGCAATTAAACAATGTGAGCTTCATGGGGAAATAGCACACACATATCTGCCATATAAGTTACCAAGTGTTCACTCTGTGCCAAGAACTTTCATCTGTCATCCAGCTTGTCTTCACAACCATCTATGAAGTAGCTAGTCCTAGTCCTGTTTTGCGGAAAGGAAAAGAAAGCTTAGAGAAGGCAAATAAATTCTTCACAGCCTCCCAGGTGGTAAAGAGCATAAGTAAATCAAAACCCATCATTGGCAGGGCTATGATATTATATAATTGGCATTTCTCCATTGTAAATGATGGAATTTAAATTACATCATGTAAATTTGCTATTGTGTAGAATACATTTTATTTAAAAAATAGTACAGTTGTTAAGTGTTATAACAAAAAAAATGGGCAAATACAAAAATTAGCTGGGTGGGGTGATGCATGCCTGTAGTCTCAGCTACTTGGTAGGACTGAGGCAGGAGAATCCCTTGAACCCAGGAGGCGGAAGTTGCAGTGAGCTGTGATTGTGCCATTGCACTCCAGCCTGGGCGACACAGATCCTGTTTCAAAAAATGAAAAAACAAAAAAACAAAAAACAAAGGACAAAGAAAAATCTTATGGGTACAGGTACTAAAAAAATGTGCTTCATCACCAACGGACATCTATGTTTAACCATACATCACTATGTTTACCAAGTGGGCCACAGTTGAGGCCAAAATAAGTTGAGGGTATGGCTGGTGCAGCTTGAATGGAACTCAAAACCATGCCCTCGACTTAAACAGAACTTTCTCTTTTCTTCCTTTAATGATGGAATCCCTGACTTTCAGATGGTCACAGGCTGCCCAAAATAAAAACTACATTTCCCAGTCTCTTGCAGGTACAACACTGTGATTAAGTTCTCCACAATGGTTGGAGAGTAGAGGCCATGCACATAACTTCAGAATCATGCCCTTCAAGGGAATGAGCACATCCTCCCATATTTTCCACTCTCCCTTTTCTGTCTCCACCTGACAATGAAGCGCAGAGCAGCCATCCTGGTCTATGATGCCAAGAATCTGGGTAACTAATGCCATCCAGCCACCTGCTTACCCTGGACACAGTCTGAACCTAGTTGAATTTTTACATGAGAAAGAAATTTGTTTGGGTTACTTCATTTTGGCCTTTCTGTTACTGTAGCCTGAACTGCAAATGTGACATGATGATATAATAAGAAATGTTTATTTGGTATCTGACTCTGCAAACAACTTCTAAAAGTTTTGGAATTTCTGGGGTGTTAAGAATGTTTTGTGAGGCCAGGCATGGTGGCTCATGAATGTAATCCAAACACTTTGGGAGGCTGAGGCAGGAGGATTGCTTGAGGCCAGGAGTTCGCCATCAGCCTGGCCAACATGGCAAGACCTCATCTGCACAAAAAAAATACAAAAATTAGCTGGGCATAGTGGTGTACACCTGTAGTTTAGCTTGGGAGGCTAAAGCAAGAGGATTGCTTGAGCCCAGGAGATTGAAGATGTAATGAGCTATAATTGCACCAATGGATGACTCTAGCCAGGGCAACACAGTAAGACCCTGTCTCAAAAAAAAAAAAAAAAAAGTACCTTTTGTATGCCAATGAAATGTCTGGTGGCTGCACCCTTACAGAGCTTCAGGATGAGGGCTGGTCATCAGAAAGACAGGCATGATGAGAAGGTTGAACTTCCAGTCCTTCCCCCCAAACTTGGGGAAGGAAAGGGGCTGGCAGTTGAGTTGATCACCCATGGCCAGTACTGTCATCAGTTATGCCTACATACAGAAGCCTCCCTAAAACCCAAAAGAACAGGGTTCAGAGCTGAGCTTGCAGAGGTTCCCGTAGGGTGGCACTCGAAGGGAAGGCATCAAGCTCCACGCCCCTTCCCACAGACCTCATCCTGAACATCTCTTCTCTTTGACTGCTCATCTGTATCCTTTGCCATATCCTTTTAAATAAATGGACAAAAGAAAGAAGTGTTTCTCTGAGCTTTGTGAGCTACTCTAGCAGATTAATCAAACCTGAGGAGGGGTTCATGGGAACCCTGATGTATAGCCAGTCAGTCAGAAGCACAGGCCACAACCTGGGACTTGCGACTGGCATCTGAAGCCAAGGGGAGGACGGGGGAGAGGGGGGCAGTCTGTGGGACTGAGTCCTCAACCTGTGGGATCTGATGCTATCTCCAGGTAGATAGTGTTTGAATTCAGTTGAACTATGGGACACCCCATGTTGCGAGACTTTTCCTTAGTTTCGGTAAAGACAGGGTCCTTGTCTGATGGCCATGAAAGATTAGGCTCACAGACAATTTGAAGGTAAGTAAGGCCGGGTTTTATTTAGTGAAAAGTTTAAAAAAAAAAAAAAAAAAGGAAACAGAGACCCTTCGCAAAGCCAGAGTCCTTATGCACCCCCTACTTTGCAGTCTGAATCCCAGGTACCACCCAGGAAGAGGAGGGGCCAGACTCCTCCCCACTGCCAACAGCAGGAACTTCTGTGGCTCCACTGCAGTGCACACTCCTCCCAGCGCACGGGCCGGCTGGAGCTTCTCTGGGGACCCTTCCCACCCGGCTGTCTCACCACCTGGTGGTCACTGGTGCATCGGTTGTTGGTGGGGAGGAACTCCGATGCATCCAGCATCAGACACGACTGATGAGAGTGGTGCATAAAAGTAGAGAAATAAGCAGTTTTTATTTTCTTCAGAGCATCCTAGCTAATACATCACCATTTAGCTTATTTTCTTTTAGATACAAGTTAAAGCAGAACTTCAATTTCCTCATCTATAAAATGGGATTGATTTACCTTATGGGATTGTTAGAAAAACTAGAAAGAATACATGTGTATTTCCTTGCTATTGCTATATCTAATTACTGGCCATTAATGGCTACTATGTCCTGTTCTAACTTTTAAAAATAGGTTCCTAAAAAAAAATGATTGCTTTAACATATTCCACCTCCCCCATCCAAAAAAAAAAAAAATTTGTGGAAAGGAGAGAAGAAACAAAAATAGCAAAGTTGTTAATAATGCAAGCTGAATGATGGGTATGTGGGGGTTAATTATACTGTTCTCTCTAAAATATTGAGTGCATTTGAAAATGCACATAATGAAAAAGTTAAAATAAATGAACAAAATAAGATCTTTCAACAGAGAAAAAAAGGGCTCCTGGAAATAATCCAATGTGAATCTCCTTGGGAAGAATAAAGACACAGTTAAACCATTGAAAAACTGATTTGGGTCCCAAAGAGGGAGGGAAGGACGGGAAAACACATAAGAGTTTTTCTAATTTTTCCATTAAAGAACAGCATGCAAGGCTAGGTGTGGTGGCTCACGCCTGTAATCCCAGCACTTTGGCAGGCTGAGGTGGCTGGATCACTTGGGGTCGGGAGTTTGAGACCTGCCTGGCCTACATGGTGAAACCCCGTGTCTTCTAAAAATACAAAAATTACCCAGGTGTGATGGTGCATGCCTGTAATCCCAGCTACTCAGGCGGTTGAGGCAAAAGAATTGCTTGAACCCTGGAGGCAGAAGTTGCAGTGAGTTGAGGTCATGCCACTGCACTCCAGCCTGGGCAATAGAGCAAGACACTGTTTCCAAAAACAAAAAAACAAACAAAAACATGCAGAGAAAGCCTCAGTGCTACAAAGGACACATGGGTTCCACAACTGTTGGGCATGCCTCAGGACTTCCGTAACTTCCCAGGCCGCTGCAGGGCTGGCCTGCAGGGCGCTCCTACAAAGAGTGGCTGCCTGGAAAAGGAGACTGCCCTGATGCCAGGCCAACTCTGAGTCAGCTCTATGACTTGGTCTTCTCGGCTCTGAACCTCTAACCCCTATCTTTGTGTGGGCTCATCTGGTCCCGGACATCCCATGGATAAGCTCAGAAGCATTGAGTGACCACCCAAACCTTGCTTGCCAGTGATGAATTTCATAATTCTAATAATCATGGTGATCTGGTCCTAGCCTGCAGTGTGCGGGAAGCAAGCATCAACTAGAAAGTGAAAGCAGAAAGCTGCAGGCAAATGCAGTGTCAGGAGCAAGAAGAACTTTTAGATAGGAAAAAAATGCCTAGCATGAGCAAGAGCCCTCAAAACACAGGCATCTGTGGCCATTTACAGGACAGAGACAAACCACCCTGCATACTTCATTAACACCCAGTACTTTATTAGCCGGCACAGTAGAGTATTGTTGCCTACTTTGGTTTATCATGAGGTATGATTTATATTATATTCCGCACGCTTTAGAGAAACAAAGCACAAAATCTATTTCTGAAATATTCCCATTCAAAATGTTTCTAATAATTGAATGCCTCAATGTAAATTTCAGAAACATGGAAAATCGGCTTTGATTGTGTTATATGCAGTTGCCAAGTTGGCTGTCTATTCCTGTACCACTCCAGTGTCTTTATAATGAATTGCAGCAATATGTCACTTCATGTAGATGATCTAAACAAGGGGTCGAAAGCCCAAATGCCTACAGGGGCCAAGCAGGCAATGTGAGTGAAGCTGGCTGGATAGGAACTGTGGCAAATGGGAGAACAAATGTCTGTCCTATAGGGAGCAGCTGCTGTTCAGCTCAAAAGCCTATTGCCATGCAGAAAAGTAAACATAATGAAGCCAGATCCTTTTTTCAAAAAGCAAAGGCAGACAGTGAACTATCTGCAAAGGAAGAAAAACAATCGCATTTACAATGACACCAGAAAGAATAAAGTACTTGGAAATAAGCTTAACCAAGGAAGCAACGTCTTACACACTGAAAACTACAAAACATCGCTGAAAGAAATAATAGAAGGCATAAGTAAATAGAAAAGACACGCTGTGTTCGTGGATTGGAAGACATGATATCGTCTAGGTCATTGCCTACCTAATGGAAAATGTTCCCTCTTTTATGATAAATAGCAGATCCCCTAATGTATCTCAGGGAATCTCCTTCAATCACATGAGTCAGTTAAATTCTGATTAGTTCAAGTCAATCATGATGGTCTTATTCTCCTTGCCAGTGATGAATTTAGAGGTGGACGCGTGACCCACTTCTGGCCAAGAAGATGTGAAGGAAGTATTCTGGAAGGTCTTAGGAAAAGCTCCTTAGCTCTAAAAATGAGACATACAAGGGAGAACCGGCCTTATTTCATTTCTGGACATTGGTTCCTATCAGGATAAGATGCTGGCGTTTCCACAGTCATTTTCCAACCAAAAGGAAGCCATAGGCTGACCAGAGGGAGAGTAAGAATCTGGGGCCACTGACTTAACCAACAGGGGAGGGCTTTGGCCTCCAGATTTCCTCATGAGAGATAATCCATCCCCCTTACTGCTTGAATCATTTTGTGTTGTATTTTATCTATATGTAGCTTAAAAGATCATAAATGATACAAAGGAAAAAAGTATAGGTCAAATAAAAGATGTTTGCAGCCAAATGTGACTCACAGGCAAGCGGTTTACTAGTCTCAGTGTTACCCTAGTTACTTGCATTAAACACTCGTTCTCCCTGCATTATTCAGGTCAACTCAGAGTTCCCACCCTCCTTGTTTCTGTAGTTTAGGCCTCAGGAAAGGTCCAAAGCATTATGGTGTTCCACCCCAAGCATCAGACTACAGTGACTTCCTTAAAGACTGACTTGGTAGCTCTGATGAACAAGTTCTATTACGTCTGCAGTGCTAGGTTGCCTGTTTCTCAGGATTGCTGCTGCCAGCCCTGCAGCTGACTTTATTTAGCAACTGTTGTCCTTATCCCTGTAGTATTTTTTATATGAAATCTGCTTTGTCTGACATTAACATAGTCATACCAGCTTTCTTTTCATTAGCATTAGTGTGGTGTATCTTTTTCCATCCTTTCAGTTCGATCTGTACGCTTACATTTAAAATAAGTTCCTTGTAGCCAGCATATAGTTGGGTCTTGCCTTTTTCTGTAAGCTAATGGTCTCTGCCTTTATTTGTAGTGGCCAGTTTCTAGTTCACCGTTTCAAAAAGAAAAAACAAAAGGCAAATTCCTCCTTTACTCTCTGCACCTGCGAATTTATTTCCTTAAATATTTAAAAAGTTATTCCTTAAATAAATTTACATGGTAATGGCAAGGGGTTTGGAAATCTGGCAGTGCTTGGCAGGGTATCTGGGATATAAGTTGCAGAAAATCAGAGATTATGAGAACTTTTGAGAGAACTTTTGCAGAAGATTAGCTAGCATTCAAAGGACCTGAACATTAATAAGGACCTCTGAATAAGGTCCTTTCTACTGAAAGGAGAAATAAAAATTGGTGGCAGATTGGTTCTAGTCATCCCGATTTATCTTTCCTGGTCTCTGGCTAAGTCTTAGTCACCCTTTTCTCCGATATGCAAAGACTAAAACAATTTCAGAGCATCTGAGCTGGTAAGTACTTGGAGCAATTAATTCCATCTTTTCTTTTATAGTGGAGGAAAAGGAAGTTACAAAAGTGAAATACTATGTCCCAGGTCATGCCCCTGGGTAGTGGTGGAGCTTGGAATAGAACCGAGTCCTGTCTGGATTTTCAGAAAGATTGAAGAGCTTTATTGGTTTAATGTTAACCTCTGTATAGTAGTTTAAGAGATACACACATTAATTTCTACTCGTTTTTGATTTGTGGCCCCATTCAGAATATTAGGAAAAAAACCAACAAAATAAGGAAAATCAGGTAATAACAGTATTAAACACATAGACAGCAATACATATGGATTCACGAGCAACTGCGATGCATAGATAAAAGAACACAATGAAAGAGAATGAGGCAAGAGATAAAAAAAAAAAAAGAAAATTAAATGGTGGCAGTCATGTCCAATGCTTTTATGAATTTCGTGATAGATTAATGTGTAGAGATGGCAACTAGTGGGCAACAGAATAATATTGGAATGGTGGTAATGCAATAGTATCATCATGTTAGAAGCCTTGGAACTAGCATAATGATGGCTGTTCAGCAGAAAAACCCATGTCCCCCTCTCCAAAGGGCCTGTTTTACTACGATGTAAAACTTAGCTCGTGTACATTTTCATATTAGACTCTGTGTTAAACTTCTGTAATAGTCAATAAATAAATATACACATAAATAAATAAATTTTAACAGTCTCAACTAGGTTATATCACATTTAGTAAAGAATTGATAATCATCAGGAGGAAGGAAGCAAGGAAGGAAGGGAGGGAGGGGGAAGGGGAAGGGGAAAAGAGGAAGGAAAAAGGAAACTGTACTCATTCAACAATTATTTGCTACAAAATAAACAGAAATACTAACCTAATGCGGGGGGGGGGGGGATTCTCTGGGTGGGGTGGTGGTTGGTGGCAGGGAGCTCGGAGAGGGCTATCTGGAGTGAAGTGTTATTAGCCCCATCTTGTGGCCTTTTCGGATATTTCCCCTAAGGTTAATTTTTGAACCACTAAGCAGAGCTAGCGACCCAACAACTTGTTGGGTGAATAGATCTAGGATTATTACTCTCAAGCTTTCTTGCAGCTGAGAATCACCTAGTGTGCATGTGAAAATGAAGATTCCTAGGCCTCACTCTCCACAAGAGAGGTGGGTAAAGTGGGTCCAGGAAACTGCCTTTAGAAAACTTCTCCCCAGGTAATTGCAGAAGAACCATCAACCACATTTAACAAACACTGAAGGCAATTAGAATTAGTGGTATTCATCCCTTGGCGTTGAGAGGAAAGGACTATTCTGAGGAAACGTTTCGAAGGAAACTGTTAAGAACTTTGAAGCTCTGAGAGTCTACCCAACATGCAAGCTCATGAGTGGGCCAAGGGAAAACACTCTTTGAAGTTTCACTGCAAATCACGGACAAGCAGCAGATTAAAAAGAGAAAAGGTGGCCAGGCACAGTGGCCCACGCCTGTAATCCCGGCACTTTGGGAGGCCGAGGCAGGTGGATCACCTGAGGTCAGGAGTTTGAGACCAGCCTAGCCCATATGGTGAAACCCTGTCTGTATTAAAAATACAAAATTAGCCAGGTGCGGTGGCATGTGCCCGTAGGCCCAGGTACTCTGGAGGCTGAGGTAGGAGAATCGCTTGAACTGCTAGAAAGTTGCAGTGGGCCCAGATCAGCCACTGCACTCCAGCCTGGCCACAGAGCGAGACTCCATCTCAAA
>NW_022437090.1:80005-91753 GCF_009761245.1 Sapajus apella | reverse complement strand
AAAAAAAAAAAAAAAAAAAAAGAGGAAAGGCATAGAAATTTATTTGATCCTACTTTGTTTTTTTTTTTTTTTTGAGACAGGGTCTGCCTCTGTCACCCAGGCTGGAGTGCAGTGGTGCAATCTCCACTCACTGCCACCCACGCTTCCTGGGTTCAAGTGATTCTCCCACCTCAGCCTCCCGAGTAGCTGAGGCTGTTAACAGTGGAGGGCGTCCAGATTCTTGGCATCTTGAACAAAGAATTGGAAAAAACGCATCAGCTAAGCAGGGAAGGCATGAAGGGTTTTATTGAAAATGTAGAAAATGAAAGTACAGTGTGGGAGCCGGCCTGAACATAGGGGATCAAAGGCCGCGTTACAGAACCTTTGGGAGTTTACCCTCTAGAGGGTTCCACTGGTTACCTGGGGTATGCCATATGTAAATGGAGAGGATGAAGTAAAGTTACAAAGTCATTTACTTGGCCTGTGCCCTACCGCTGAAGTGTGAATTGGCCTAACGTTACCTGCAGAGATTATAGCTTGCAGTCAACCCCGAGAATGAAGCTGAGCGGGCCTAGGGGGTAACTCTTCTGAGAGAGTCCGCCCGAGCATCTGTCCACCAAGAATGTATCTAAAGGGCTTGTATTAACTACAAACATCCACTAGATGGTCATGTGAGGTGGGTTGCTGAGGCACCTGTGACCTTGTACACACTCAAACTGCATTCTCAGGAGGCTGTTTTCGGCATTCCTTATCACATCACACACTCCACTCCCTGTCCTGTTTTCTGGGTCAAGGAGCTTCATTCCCATGCACAAATAACATACATAGTGCCAGTATTTTTCCATATCTCGACCTCAAATGCCTCCTCGTACATAAGCTTGACTATGTTGCCCCGCACGCCCTGCATTCCCTGCCTCAGACTACAGGCGCACACCACCACACCTGACTCATTATATTTTTTGCAGAGATGGGGTTTTGCTATGTTTCCCAGGCTGTTTTTGAACTTGTGAGCTCAAGCGATCCCCCTGCTTTGACCTCCGAAAGTGCTGGAACCACAGGCCTGAGCCGCCACCGGCACCTGGCCTGATTCACCATGCCTGGCCTGATCTTAGTTTTATGTGACATGGGAGCCTTCAGAATGAAGACCTTCAGAATCACTTGAACCCGGGAGGTGGAGGTTGCAGTGACCCTAGATCATGCCACTGCGCTCCAGCATGAGCAATAGAGACCCCATCTCAAAAAAAAAAAAAAAAACCTAAATGAAGCATTTCCTCTCATTTTCATGCTTAGGTTCAGTAAAGTGTGGGTAGCTGTGTAGAAATATGATTGGACTAAAGGGTATGAGCTAATGTTAATAAACTGAGTGGGGAATCTAGGCCTGCCTGTCTAGATTTCTCTTAGCCTCTATGAACATGCATTTCTTCCTTCTGGATATGTTATCGGTAGTTAGGCATGAGCAGGGCAGAAGAGGACTCTACCCTCCCCAAACCCCCTCAACCAAGGATGCCAGGTGATGCTTCTGCAGTTATCACACTGCCTTTCTAAAACAGATAATTTGGCAGCTGGGCCAGAGAGACAATTCCCTGATGGTCCACAGCTGTCACACTAAACTGTATGTTAATTGATGTTATTGATCTTAAAGCAGATGCCAGGGACAGGGAATTTCCCAAACAGATGAAAACATTTGAGATTGGCAATCAGCTTCCAATAAAATTTCAGAAATCGGGTGAGTGAGCTTTAAGAGACAAAATGGTGGAGTATGATCTTGCAGGGACATTCCACTAGAAATGGAAAGAAAACCTCAAATAGGCTTGTGTACAAATTCCTAAGCACACGGTATACGCTCACCTCCCAAGCATAAGGAAGGCATTGCACATTCGGGCAGCTCACCCTGAGGGAAGAATGAAGGGAGAGGGCAACAAGACCTTACAAGTGGGCCAGCATATAAAGTCCCAGGATCTGGGTTAAATGCCACACTTGTCCCTCAAGTTGCCCACTTGGGTTTCTTCCCAGTGTACTTTCCTTTGTTTTCCTGCCCTAAAACGTTTTAATAAACTTCCACTCTTGCTCTGAAACTTGGCTTCGTTTCTTTTTCTGCCTTGTGCCCTGTATTAGTCCATTTTCACACTGCTGTAAATAACTGCCTTAGACTGACTGGGTAATTTATAAAGGAAAGAGGTTTAATTGACTCACAGTTCCACATGGCTGGGAAGGCCTCAGGAAACTTACCATCATGGTGGAAGGTGAAGGGGAAGCAAGGCACCTCCCTCTCAAAGCAGCAGAAAAGAGAATGAACATGGGAGGGATTACCAAACACTTATAAGACCATCAGATCTCGTGAGAACTCACTCACTATCAAGAGAACAGCTTGGGGGAAACTGCCACTGTGACTCAATTACCTCCACCTGGTCTCTCCCTTGGCACGGGGGAATTATGGGGATTACAATTCAAGATGAGATGTGGGGTGGGGACACAGAGAAACCATATCATGCCCCTTAGTCTAATTCTTTCTTCTGAGGAGGCAAGAATTGATGTTGCTGCAGACCGATACAGATTCACTGGTGGTAACTCAGACACCTTCTACCCCTAACAGGTATGGGGCAGGACTCTCTCTGGAATTGGGCTCTTATGGCCTACAATCAAACAAGGTAGTGTTACATGCACTCTGAATTGAAGAAACCCACCAAACAGGCTTTGTGTGAGCAGCATGGCTGTTTATCCACCCAGGTGCAGGCGGGCTGAGTCTGAAAAGAGTCAGCCGAGGGCAGCGGGATGGGAGTTGGTCTTATAGGTTTGGGGTAGGCAGTGGAAAGTTCCAGAAGTTACAGTTCAGGGTGGTTCTCGAAAGCCGGCCTGAGGGGGTGGGATTCGCGGGGGGTGTCACAAGGTCCAAGGTCCAGTGTCACAAAGAATGTGTGGGTCATGTGGGTCCCCATGGCTTGACTTAGGGTATGACATATAGTGCAGTCAGTTCAAAAAACCTTGCATTCCTGTCTGTTTATATTAATAATATAAAGGAAAAAGCAAAAACTAGAAAAATGGGGGAGCAGTTAATATTTTGGGGGTGGTACAAAGGGGTGACGGGTGACATTTCTCAGGGCTTCTTTGAGTGGGATTGGGGGCAGAGTGGAAACCTAAAAATGGGGAAGAATTTAGATTGCTGAGAGGTTTTGAGGCAAAGGTTGATACCGTGGGTTTGTTAGAAGCATTTGCCACATTCACTGATTTGTTTTAGCCTGGATATGGTTTTGCAGGAATTGATTTGAGAGATTAGTTGGAAGAGGCAGAGTCTGAATAAGGGAAGGAGAAAAATGGGTATAAGCGCCCTGCTAACAGAAGGAGCCATGACACTCAGAGAGTGGCTAGCTAGGTTCAGAATAACTGTTTGCCTGATTAGCGAGCTTTTGGGCCCTGTCTTCAAGTCTTTTGATGGCATTATATACAAGGTGGGATTGGTTTAGATAAAAGCAGCATTCTTCACTTAGGAATAGGCAGACTCCCCCTTTTTCAGCAATTAGTAGATCGAGGCCTTGATGATTCTGCAAGACAACTGTAGCCAGAGAATTAACTTGGGCTTGAAGGACAGATAGTGTTTGAGTTATGTCTGTAATGCTGGCAGAGAAATCATTAGACAGACTGCGGAATGTGGTAATGGGGGTAGTAAGACCTGCTATACCTGTTCCTGTTGTGGCAGTGGATACCCCCAGTCCTACAGGTAAGGGGATTAATGGAACGACTCTTTTTTGCCATGTGGAGGTTACAAGGAGAACAGGGAAGGGTTCATTTCCGTTGGCAAACTGGATTTGTAGATAAGGAATGTTAAGGTCCAGGTGCCCGCCTAGTTGGGAGGAAGGCAGATGTAGGTGGAAGAGCCACAGGGTAAGAAAAGTCCTTGGCTAAGGCAGAACTGGAAGTGTGGACTGAAAAGATGAGAGAGTGTTTTGGGGGACTGGGATCTTGTACCCAGACACCAAGGGAACCGGCTGTTAAAAGTTGTAATACGGTTTGGTAGGATGATTGTGTGGAAGAAGAGGTTTTGTTTTCATGGTGAATGGGAAGGCGTTTGGTATCTATAAGTAAACATTCACTTTTATTAACAAAGCTAGGTATGAGCATACGGGTAGAGGCGTTTGGAGGAGGGTCTGATGAACAAGGGGAGGGCAGCCAAGGATGGAGTGAGAGACAGGGTAAATGCAGCCAGGCAAAACTTGAAGTTTCTTTGCCAATCTCGTATAGGGGAAAATCCTCGGGCCTGATGGGTAGGACAAGGAGGGGGTCTGAGAAAGCCCTGAGTAGCAGGAGAGTGACAGAACATTTTGATGTGATTGTCTTCGGGATGGACTTCCATGGTGGAAAGGAAATGAGGGGTTCTAAAAGACGAACCAGGGGCTTGTATCCGGTGTGGAAACGGCTATGAAAGGATGAGAGGATAGAGCGAGCTTGGGAGGCAGGAGGAGAAACTTTCTGCAGTGTAAGAACCATTTGCCTTGTGTAGGAAGCAACTGGTAATTTTTGGAGGAAGAATAGGTTGGGGAGATAGATGAGAAGGAAAAATACTGGCCTTGGTGGGGAGATACTGGGGTGTCCGCTGCTTCTCTGGCTGTTTTGTCGCCTAAGGCATTTCCTTGGGCAATAGAATCTGACGGTTTTTGGTGTCCTCTGTAGTGAATAACTCCAGCCTTGGCTGGAAGGAGAGTGGCCTTAAGGAGGGCCTTTATTAAGGAGACATTGATAAAGAGGACTCCTGTGTGATAAGAAAACCTTTTTCTGCCCATATGGCAGCATGGTGGTGTAGGATGTTGAAGGCATATTTAGAGTCAGTAGAGATGTTAACACGGAGTCCTTTGGCAAAAGTGAGAACACAGGTTAAGGCAATTAGTGTAGCTTGCTGAGAAGTGGTGGAGGAGGGGAGCGTGGTAGCCTCAATAATAGATGAGCAGGATACAAAGGCATAACTGGCTTCGGCCAGTCAACTGGGCTTTGAAGAACTGCCGTTAATAACCATGTGTGGTCTGGGTCTGGAATAGGAAAAAGAGAAATATGGGGAAACGGGGAGGATGCTATATGAATTAGTGAGATACAGTCATGGGGTTCAGGGTTTGTGTTGGGTACGAAGTGAGAGGCTAGGTTGAAGTCAGGTCCAAGAGCAATGGCTACTGTGGGGGTTTCAATAAAGCGCATAAAGCTGGAGAAGGCGAGGGGCTGAAAGTCAATGTGTGAGGTGTGAAGAGGAAACTAACTTTGGAGGTTGTGAGGGCTACAGAGAGTCAGTGGAGCATAGCCTGTAATTTTAAGGGATTCTAGGAGTATTATAGCCACACCAGCTGTGGCCCCTAAACATGACGGCCAGCCTAGGACTGTGAGGTCAAGTTGTTTAGACAAGAAGGTGACTGGTCTTGGGCCTAGCTCTTGTGTAAGAACCCTGACTGCGCAGGCTTTTACTTCTGCCATGTGAAGGGAGCAGGGCTGGGAGGAGTTGGGGAGTGCTGGTGGAGGGGCTGTTTCTAAGGCCGCCTTTAGTGAATGAAAGGAAGATGGGGAAGGATTGGGGTCTACAGGGTTAGCTAAATTTCCTTTTGTAAGTTTATAAAGTGTTTGGTTAGGAGGGAAAACCTGCTATCCAGAGGCGAAATTATCCTACAACACCTGGGAAGGAGAGGAGCTGTTGTTTAGTGGATGGGGCTGGGGTTTGGGAAATTAACTGGATATGGTTGGCAGGAAGAGTACATGAATGTTGGCAAAGGATTATACCGAGATAGGTAACAAATGAGGAAATTTGGGCTTTAGAAAAAAGCGTTTTCGAGGTCAAGAACAGAATAGTGAGTTGTGGAAGGGGGTATGGACGATAGGAGGGCATGGGGTTTGGTACAATTGGGTGGATGGGAAGTACAAGCTGACTGATGAAGCGGAAGTCTTGGACTGCTCTGTAGGATTTGTCTGGTTTTTGGACAGGTAGGATGGGGAACTGTAAGGTGAGTTTGTAGGAGTTAAAAGACCACGTTGTAACAGATGGGTGATAACAGGCTTTAGGCTTTTTAAAGCCTGTTGTGGGATGGGGTACTGGTACTGGGTGGGATAAGGGTGGTCAGGTTTTAATGGGATGGCAAGGGGTGAGTGAGGCAAGGAGTGAGTGAATAATGGTGGGAAGGTGGTGTCCCACACCCTAGGGTTAAGGTAGGGGGACATATGGGGAGCTATCGAGGGAGGTATGGGTTTGGAGAAGAGGGTGGCAATGAGGTGCGGCTGTAGCCCAGGAATAGTTAAGGAGGCAGACAATTTTGTTAGGATATCTCGGCCTAACAGGGGAACTAGATAAGTGGGGATGATTAGGAAAGAATGTGGGAAGGAGTGCTGGCCTAATTGACACCAGACATGAGGAGTTTTGAGAGGCCTGGAAGCCTTGCGGTTGATTCCCATGACAGTTATGGAAGCCAAGCAGACAGGTCCTTGTAAAGAAGGCAGCATGGAGTGGGTAGCCCCATGTTGATTAAGGAGGGGATGGACTTACCCTTCACCATAAGAGTTACCTGAAGCTCGGTGTACGTGATGGTCCAGGGGACCTCCAAGATGTTCAGGAAGCGTCAGTTTTCACCTGCCAAGCCAAGGAGCAGCAACATGAGTAGACAGTCTGATTTGCAGTGGGGGCCCCGCACAGATGGTGCAGGGCTTAGGACAAATCCCAGGCTGTGGGCATTCCTTGGTCCAGTGGCCAGTTTCTGACACCTGAAGCAAGGTCCAGGAGGGGCAGCCGGATGCTGCAGTCTGGGCACTTTGAAGTCCTTGTGAGCTGGTGGCGTGGCTGGGGTTTGTCTTACGGTGGAGTCAAGCATCTACAGTTTTGAGACGTGCTGCGGCCGGGCAGCTTCCCTATTACTGAACACTTTGAAGGCGAAGTTGATTAATTCCTGTTGTGTGGTTTGAGGGTCAGATTTTAATTTCTGTAGCTTTTCTGTAATGTTAGGGGCTGATTGGGTGATAAAATGCATGTTAAGCATTTTTCAGGGGGGAGAGTTAAAGTATAGGACTGGGTTAGATATTGAAACGTTTATTTATTTTGATGAGCCTAATTGTTGGCTGATTTGGGAAAGGTTGGATAAAAAGGCACATGCACCCTAACTATGCCTTTGTCTTCAGCCAGATCTCGAAGGGGGAATTGTTGGGCAGGGGTGGAGGAGGTTTCCTGGGACTAAACTGTAAGCCAGACAAGGTATGAGGTATGAGGTGACAGGAGGGGCATAAGGAGGTGGGTTGTGGGCAGAGAAAGAGAAGGGAGGGTCTGGGAGGGGGTTAGGGCTTGGACTGGGGTCTGGTTCGGACAGGCAGGGAGAAGAAAGGTCAGAAGGGTCGATGGACAAGGAAGATGCTGAGTCACTGGTAGAGGCAGGATGGGCAGATGGAGGGGAGAGAAGGAAAATTTGGTACGGATTATATTGAGAGCAGAGATTGGGGAGGGATTGGAGTGTCAAAAAAAAAAATGCCCGGACGTATGGCACTTCAGACCATTTCCCCATTTGTGAACAAAAATTGTCTAGGTCTCACAGCATAGACAGGTTAAAAGTGCCTGTTTTCCGGCCATTTGGAACCCCTGTCTAATTTGTATTGAGGCCAGGCTGTGTTACAGAAAAATATGAGATGTTTAGGTTTCAGACCGGGTGACAGTTAGAGAGGTTTTAGATTTTTTAGGAGGCAGGCTGCAGATGAAGACAGAGGAATAGAGGGCAGAATATTGTCCCTGGTGAAGAAGATAAGTATTAAGGAAAGGAGTATAGCAGCCATGAGCAAAAGTGAGCAGCTACCAGGGTTTGTAGGTGTCCCTGACTGAATGGGCTCTAACGCTGGTGAGTGATCAAGGCAGGTATCTCCACTATTGACCAGACAACAAGGGAAGACTGTCTTCCTGAGTCCATGACCGATGTTAGAGTTTTTGAGCAAGAGGGAGAGACTTGTCTCTCTGTCTCTGCATGGATAAAGACTGTCCCCTTTGTCTCTACTTAGGAGAAATAGTTAAAGGAAAAGAGAGAGAGGGAGAGACTTGTCTCCTTTTCTCTAAAGGAAAAGAAAGAGAAAGAGGGAGAGGCTGCTTACCCAATCTGAAGGTGGCAAGAGGATTGTTGGGCTGGTCTGATGCATTGAGGTCGCAGGTGGCTCTCTTCACAGAGGGAGAGTGGGGACAGGGGGTCAGTCACCCAAAGGACTACCCTTGTCCTGGCTTTTGGCATCAAATGTTACATGTGCTGTGAATGAAGAGACTCCCTAAACAGGCTTTGTGTGAGCAACATGGCTGTTTATTCACCTGGGTGTGGATGGGCTGAGTCTGGAAAGTAAGTGACTGGAGGACAGTGGGATAGGAGTTGGTTTTATAGGTTTGGGGTAGGCAGTAGAAAGTTATAGAAGTTACAGTTCAGGGTGGCTCTTGCAAGCCAGGTTGGGGAGTGTTGCCGGGGGAGGGGTGTCACAAGGTACAAGGTCCAGTGTCATAAAGTTGGTTTATCGGTTAAGCCAGAACAATGCTGGAATGTCACAAGGTTGATTAATCAGGCACTGCAGGAGCTAGCTATTCTTACTTCAGACTCTCTGGCTCCAGGAGGGCATCTAAAGGTGTACCTGGGAATCATGGGGTTGCTATGACTCAACTTAGGGTATGGCCTATGGTGCAGCCAGTTCAAAGAACTTTTCAGGTAGGTGAGATAATTTCTTCATGGCCACTTTTTCTACAGAAAGGCAGAGAGAAAGAGTAATATTTTAAGGTTTCAAGACTGGCTTTAGGAGAAAGGGGTTCTGGTTTCTATGACTTGCCTCGGGGAAAAGGAATTCTAGTTTCTATGGCTGCCTTGAGGAACTGAGAGATAGGAGGGCAGGAGGTCTGAGAAAAACTTCTGCTTCTGAGGCCATCATTTTGGGGTACAGTTTTCTGAGTTTCAATACTAACTGGGATGCCCCAATTTCACGAATACTGGTAAAAGATATGAGACTCCTGGGTCCGAGACAAAGGACAATACTAACAGCAATAATAGTCACAGTATTGTCATTGAGTCAGTTTCTGAGCCCTAATTCTTGCAAGACTATGTGACAAAGGCCACAGCAGGTTGCATTATAGGAGAGGGACCCCAAGTTTAGGAAACCCAAATCTCTTATAATTGGAAGTAAGTCTGCCAGATCTTTGCTTGGAGAGACAAGAATTCTGCCTTGCAGGGCTATTCAATGCAGAAACATCCTTGAAAAGATATTCGGAAAAAGGCAGTTAGAGCCTCTGCTCTCTCAAGACATGCAGGAACATGACAAGTGAATTGCCTTCCAACAGAACGGGAATGAAAGTACATCGTATGAAAAGTAGTCTGCATCTAAAGGCAAACCAAAGCAGAAATGAGGATTTGGAGGAGCCATCTAGGCCTGCTATACCAGGCAAGAATTGAGCATGGACTCTAGTTATCTCACCTAAAGTTTGCAAGAGTCCTCAATGTCACTGTTTTAATGGGGACTTGCCCATTAAAAGTGCTTGTCATGCGCACTTTCCACATTTATTTCACTTTAATCTTCACATCTCATGGAGACAGAGACTACAGCCATTTTACCCATGAGTAAATAGACTTGGAAAGACGATGACTTGTTCACTTTTTCAACCACAGGACAAGAATCAGGTTTTCTCCGAGCTCTTCTGCCGCCTCACCTCTCTTGTTTCTCCCTACCGCAGGGAGCTGGAAGAAGACTGGCCAAAGTAAGTAAACGACTAACGCAAGAGTGGCACAGGTCCTCAAAAAGGCGCTGCAAACCCTAAGTGGTGACTGCACTCACGGTGCTTTGAGACCCAGCCACTACATCGGAAGCAGAAAGTTGGGATCTCTGGTTTCTCCTACCCGTGGGCCTGAGGTTCCCTGAGATTGGTTAAGGAAGGAACTCCTTTTCCCATTTCCTAGCCGGAAGTAGGTTTCCAATGACACGGAAGCCCTATCGGGCCGCCCAGGAGACCCTTCCGTGCTACCCAGGCCAGGGACCCGCCCGGACCTGAGCAGGCGGGACTGCGGGCACAAGGCCTGCCCCTCTCTCCCAGGATTTCCCAGGCATAACGGAAGTGGGTGGGGCTCCTCCGAGCACCGCCCCCGCACGATTGGCCAGCACGGCTGTCTCTCAGCGTTCTAGGGGGGAGGGGCTGGGCGATACTTACAACTAGGGCTGCGGGCGCGGGCACCCAGTCGGGTGGGAGGCGCAGCAGCAAAAGTTCTGGGCACTGGTGCCGGTGGCTCGTGCCATGGAGCCGAGCCCCGACGTGTCCCCTGGGCCTTCCCGCTCCTTCAAGGAGGAGTTGCTCTGCGCTGTCTGCTACGACCCCTTCCGCGATGCCGTGACTCTGCGCTGCGGCCACAACTTCTGCCGCGGGTGCGTGAGCCGCTGCTGGGAGGTGCAGGTGTCGCCCACCTGCCCGGTGTGCAAGGACCGCGCCTCGCCGGCCGACCTGCGCACCAACCACACCCTCAACAATCTGGTGGAGAAGCTGCTGCAGGAGGAGGCCGAGGGCGCGCGCTGGACCGGCTACCGCTTCCAGCGCGTCTGCCGCCTGCACCGTGGCCAGTTCAGCCTCTTCTGCCTCGAGGACAAGGAGCTGCTGTGCTGCTCCTGCCAGGCCGACCCCCGGCACCAGGGGCACCGCCTGCAGCCAGTGAAGGACACTGCCCACGACTTTCGGGTAAGAGCGGCGGTGTGGACTAGGAGGCTGAAATGGGACTGGAACCCGGAACCCCTTGGTCTACGGCTCCCGCCCCTCCTGCCTGTCAGAGCCCAGTGTGACTGTGTCTCGCTCTAGCATGCAGGACCCCATCTCTCTGACCGAAGTTGCCTATAGGGAGGGGCTGGCTTCTTTATCAAGGTGGGCCCAGGGGCCCATGGTGGGAGAAGGGAGAATGCAAACAGAAAGTGAGAGCTGGGGTTACGGGATGTTCCCAAGACGGTGCCACCCACTTCTGAAGGGCCCAGGCCATGCACCCCTTGTGCCAGCTGGGTGTGGTCCAGGTCCCTTTAAGTAACGTGGATGTGAGTGCAGCCCACGAGGCCTTTAGCTTGGCACCCTCAGTTTAGAAGTGGAGGAGGAGCCTCAGACTTGGCCAGGGATGTGGAGCCTTAAGATTTTCCCCAAACCAGTCACCTACTTGCCAAACTGACCCCACGGTTTGTATTGTCTGTGGGGAGAGGCCTCTGGCCCTGGCCGGCTTCTTCTGGTTTATCACCCAGCATCTCCATGCCTAGTATTCTAGTGGCTATAAATAAACCCAGGAACAACTTACAGGGCAAAACTAACATGGAGAATTCTTTTGTATAGGAAGGAAAAATGAACAGAAGATAGGGGTTAGCCTAACTCAGCATTCTCCAAAACGTTTGTTCTTAGCCTATAGGAAGCAATGCATTTTCTCTTGTGACCCAGAACACATGTGTCAGTTGAAACAAAAGTTGTACTCTGGCATTTTCTGTTACTTTACCTTTTTTTTTTTTTTTTTTTTTTGAGACCTCTGTCACCCAGGCTGGAGTTCGGTGGTGTGATCTCAGTTCACAACAACTTCTTCCTCCCTAGCTTCAAGCGATTCTGGTGCCTCAGCCTCCTGAGTAGCTGAGATTACAGGAATGTACCAGCATGCCTGGAGTACCTGAGATTACAGGCAGGTACCAGCACGCCCGGAGTGGCTGAGATTACAGGCATGTACCAGCACGCCCGGAGTAGCTGAGATTACAGGCATGTACCAGCACGCCCGGAGTAGCTGAGATTACAGGCATGTACCAGCA
>NW_022437090.1:42136-79905 GCF_009761245.1 Sapajus apella | reverse complement strand
CGGAGTAGCTGAGATTACAGGCATGTACCAGCACGCCCAGCTAATTTTGTTTTTAAAATTTCTAGTAAAGATGAGGCGTCACCATGTTGGCCAGGCTGGTCTAGAACTCCTGGCCTCAAGTGATCAGCCCAGCCTCTGCCTCCCAAACTGCTGGGATTACAGGCATGAGCCACTCCGCCCAGCCTGTTACTTTACTTTTAAAAATTACCCAGAATGTGAAACATTGGATTTATTTCATCACCAGCTAATGCATGAACACTGGGTAGCTGGTCTGAAGCTGCATGGACTGGCAAGGAGGAGCTGCTGGAGTCCTCAGCACCTGGTCTCTGGGCTCCTCTGTGGCCCTGCCTTCTTTTTTTTTTGAGATGGAGTCTCACTCTGTTACCCAGGCTGGAGTGCAATGGCGAGATCTCAGCTCCCAGCAACCTCCACCTCCCAGGTTCAAGCGATTCTCCTGCCTTAGACTCCCAAGTAGCTAAGATTATAGGCACCCGCCACTAAGCCTGACTAATGTTTTTGTATTTTTAGTAGAGGTGGGTTTTCACCATGTTGGTCAGGCTGGTCTCAAACTCCCAACCTCAGATGATCTGCCCGCCTTGGCTTCCCAGAGTGCTGGGATTACAGATCTGAGCCACTGTACCTGGCCCTGCCTTTTTTTTTTTTTTTTAACAATACTTTTTGTTAAATACAGAAGTCTGTTACTGCTCTATACACATTTAACAAAGTTTAAGTGAAGAGTACACATGTCCCTATTCTGTCAAGTTTTTTGCTTAACATGGATCCATGTCAATGCTTTTTCTGTTTCCAGTGGCAGAAGTGGCAGATCCTGATTTGGGATAGCGGGAGTAAGTGCTGGCCAGTCTGGGGGCTGGGGCCCAGGAAAAGGAGGGATCATGGTTCAAGTCATGACTAATCCCTATAGGGTTGGCTGAGGTGCCAGTCAGGAGATGGGCAGGGGTCAAGGCTGAGAAAACCCAGGCAGAGCCCCCAGGTTGGGGTCAAGCCAGGATTCAAGAGCAGAAAGCCACACACCAGCAGATGCCAGGGATACTGCAGGAGATAAGATAGACAATTTCCAGCCTCAGGGAGCTTCCAGCAGAGACCCGAGGGAAGGGGAGGTGTTAGCCAGGTGAAAGGGTATTTCAGGTAGAGGCAGCAGCATTTGGAAGAGTCCAGAAGTGGGAAAGCTTGACTTTCCAGGCCCTGAGGGAATTTCAGGTGGTTGGAATGAGGATGGAAGTGCAGGAGGATCCAGGAGGCCTGTGGCTCCCCCTTGCTGTGAATGGCAGCTGGGGGTTTTGGCAGAAGGATAGTGGTATCAGATCAGTGGACACCCAGGATGATGTCAGAGGGGCTGAGTAGTCTAGTCCCAAAGGGATCTGAGGAGAATGAGAGCTGGTCAGCCTGATGCAGGGTGCAAATCACTCATATACTGGACAAATGGGTATTGACGGTTGTTGCATGCCATGGCCTCTTCCTAGCTTCGTGGAATTCTCATTTGAGCAGGGGGTGTAGACAGTCAATAGACAAGATGTAGTTCTGTGTGATTCGAGGTAGGTGGTTGTGGGGGAGCAGTATGGGAAGGTTCCCCCACCACTAGGTGTAAAGGGGCTAGGCGAGAAGCTGTGTGCCTCGCAGAGGGAGTTTTCCATTGTGTGCTGTGGGGAGATCTGAAAGATTCTGAACAGGGGAGTTTGTGATGAGGTGTGTGCCTTAGACAAAGATTACTTTGGCAACTATGTGATAAACAGCAAAAATCAGAGTCATTCCAGCGAACACTTTCAGTGCTCACTGCGTGCTAGATGCTTTCAGGTGTTCACATGTCAACGAATTTAATGCTTACAAAAACTTATCATCAGGTCCTGTCTTAGTTTCCTGTTATTGCTATAATACATGGCCACAAATGTGGTGATTTAAAATAGCACAGATTTGTTCTCTGATGATTCTGGAGTTCAGAAGTCCTAAAATCGAGGTGTCTGTAAGGCTACATTCCTTTTGTAAGCTCCAAGGGAGAATTTATTCCCTTGCCTGTTCCAGCTCTCAGAGGCTCCTGCCTCTGGCTCTCAGGTACAGCATTCCATCCTGCGTCTATTGTCACTCTGCCTTCTTTGACCAGTTCTACTACTTCCACCTCCCTCTCATGAGGACCCTGTGATGACATTGGGCCCACCCAGGTAATCCAGGATAACCTCCCCATGGCAGGATCCTTAATCTGCACAGTCCCTTTGCCATACAGAGTAACATATTCACAGGTTCTGGGCATTAGAATGGGGACATCTTTTGGGGGAGATAATTATTCAGCTTGCTACAGGTAGGTACTATTATCCCCATTTTATAGACAACGATGGAATCGTAGAGAGGGTAAGAAACTTGTCCAAGGCCACAGAGCAAGTAGTTTTAAAGGTCACCTGGAGTCTTGTTCAGTCCACACTCTGGTCCTCGACTTTAAGAGAGAGGCTTCTCTCATCCCAGATGTGTGTGGGCAGCTGACTGTGTGTTGGGGGTTGTGTGGCTGTTGACCACTGTCAGGGCTGGCAGAAGGTACGGGTTGAGTGCCTCCTGTGTGCCAGTACGGTGTGTCCAGGACAGGACAGTCCTAGACCTTGCCTTTGTGGGCATAGTTTTGTCATCTCACTAATAGTTAACATAGTTTCACCTCAGTGTTCCTGTGAAGGACAGTACAGGATGTGGTGGCAGATTGTTAGGGGAGGCCGCTCTTGTTTGGTGGGGCGTGGGAAGGAGTCTCCAAGGAAGTGATTTTGCTGAGATGAGCTGATCAAGGGGTGGCCAGCAGTGAGGGGGGTACAGCGTGGGGGTGTGCAGTGATGGAGAGACGTTTCACGTGGGGACGAGGGAGTGCAGGACAGATCCCACAGGACACTGAGGGCCATGTTCAGGAGCTGGGATTTTGTCGTAAGTGCAGTGGCACACGATGGAAGGACTGATGAGATTTGGGATCCTGGCATCTTGCTTACACCAGAGCTCTAGCAAGGAACAGTGCTTAAAAGGACCTTCAGAAATCCTAGTACAGCATTTCTCAAACTTGAACAAGTATGCATTCTTGTTAAAGGAAAAACTAGTCCAGCAGTGAGAGCTAAATTATTTTAATATTTACATGCATACAAATGCAAAACTGGTATAAATAACACTTGCTCACACCACATATAAGCAATAAAACCAAAAGAAGTAAACAGATTGGATACAAAACTTAAATCAGTAACATTCCACTCAGAATATTAATTCTAAAGTTTTATTTTGCTGGAATGAAATCTCTACTCCTGGCCAAGATACTTCTAATTCTCCCATTACTCTCTTCGATTACTTAATCTACCCAAATTTCTCTGAAGAGCTCTAGAGCTTTCTTGTGATGGGACTGGCTTTCATTTGGGTCCAGCACATTCTTTACCTGCTATGTGTATTTCTCTTCTTACCAGGACAAGACAATGAAAGTCGTATGACTTGATATCAAGTAAGCCGTAAAGAAAATACGAATGCTGGATGGGTGCGGTGGCTCACGCCTGTAATCCCAGCACTTTGGGAGACCAAGGCGGGCGGATCACGAGGTCAGGAGTTCGAGACCAGCCTGGCCAGCATGGTGAAACCCTGTCTCTACTAAAAATACAAAGCTTAATCAGGCATGGTGGTGTGTGCCTGTAATCCCAGATACTTGGGAGGCTAAGGCAGGAGAATTGCCTGAACTCAAGAGGCGGAGGTTGCAGTGAGCTGGGTCATGCCACACCCTCTAACATGGGTGACAGAGCAAAACTCTGTCTCAAAAAAAAAAAAAAAAAAAAAAAAGAGAGAGAAAATACAAATGCTGGTGCTGGAGTTGTAGGAACTGAAAGCATGTGTCAGTACCGTTTATGCCGTGACTTGGAGTAGCATTGTCTTAGTATTGTTTTAGGTTGCCATTAAACAAAAACATCCCCAGACACAGACCCACAGGGGACTTGTGAGGAAGTGGTTATATCTCAGTAATGAGAAGTGGATCTCATACCTGTAATCCCAGTGCTTGGAGAGGCTGAAGCAAGAGGATTGCTTGAGGCCAGGAGTTCAAGATCCTGCAGCAAAGCAAAAAAAAAAAAAAAAAAAAAAATTAGCCAGCATGGTGGCACACACCTGTAGTTTCAGCCACTTGAGGGGAGTGGGGAGATTGGGGACACTCAGGGCTGAGATGGGAGGACACTCAGGGCTGAGATGGGAGGATTGCTTGAGGCCAGGCATTCGAGGCTGCAGTAAGCCATGACTGGGCCATTGCACTCCAGCCTGGGCAACAGAGTGACACCCTGTCTCTTACATAAATAGATAAATAAAGTACTAGGATAAGAACACAGGTTTCCTGCCTCCCAGTCCAGAGCTCTCCGGCTCTGTGCTGAGCTGCCTTGTCCAGACCCTTGTCTTATCCATCTCTCAGGACTGGCATGATGGCCATTCTTTGCCAGCAGACTCTCCTTGGTCCCAGTCCTCTCCCCCTCTGCGGTCAACATCTTAGAGTCCCTCTGGCTGGATCTAAGCTGAAGGTCCTCTCAATACCTTTTAAGCCACATTCCAAGTGATCCACCCACCTCGGCCTCTCAAAGTGCTGGGATTACAGGCGTGAGCCACCTTGCCCGGCCTCAAATTATTATTTTTTTCTTAAAAAACTTGAGAAGCTTTCTGAGAATGTAGATCAAAAGGATAAAGAGGGAGAGAAAATGATAGACCTCAGTCAGAATCAAGAGGCAGGAATCCAACCTAAAACTCTGTAGCGGTTCTTCAAGGAGTCCAAGAACAACAGAAACAATAATTAAAGTTTAAGAAATGAAAACGACTAAGTGAAAAATATTTGTGGCTGCTGATTAAAGTATTCCACGCGATCCAGGCAGTGTTAGAAAGTCAGGGTGTGGGAGGGGTGTGGAGGGAGGGGCGTGTTGAGGTCAAGGCCTCATGGGAGGTAACAACCCCATGGGAAGTGACTGGCTTTATCCCCTCTGTCAGTCTCCGCACCTTAGCGATTGCAGACCCATCGGTTTAGGGAACTGCAAAGGGAACCTGTGAGCACACTGTCTGCAGTTGTCCACACAGCTCAGGGATTCAGAGCCAGCGTGGACCAGCTTTAGGCTCGCCTGGGACACTCTTCTAACCTGTGTGGTAAGCAACATGAGAGAGAGCAGGTTGCTTCTCAGCCCCATCTCCCAGTCTGTACCAGGCTGGGCTAGAGGATGTCTGAGGGCCCTTTATCTCACAGACATACGTCTGATTCAGGATCAGGACCGTACTTACCATTTGTCTGTGACCACAGTGCGGGCATGGGTGGGGTTCGGCAAATGCAGCTGAGTTACACTTGTGTGGAAGTGGAGTTCCAGTTGGAAATGTGATGTGTCTGCCCTCCCTGCCGGGCCTCCAGCCCTAACCTGCCTTCCTGCCTCCTTCCCATTCCCACATCAGGCTAAGTGCAGGAACATGGAGCACGCTCTGCGGGAGAAGGCCAAGGCCTTCTGGGCCATGCGGCGCTCCTATGAGGCCATCGCCAAGCACAATCAGGTAAGTGAACAATGGGGCTGAGTGGGGAGATTGGGGACATTCAGGGCAGCTGGGAAGGAGCGAAGATGCATCGGCCCAGACTTTGGTTCGCATAATCTGCCAGGAAGAGGTGGCCTGCCTTACCTCTGATGGCCCTGTGCAGCCACATCCTAGACACTGACCATGGCTCCTCTGCCTTGGCCTCTCTAAAGACCCAGGCGTGGTCATGCCAGCAGCCACAGGAGTGACTTAAAAAGCTACCAACACCATCAGTGCTATGGCACGTGCATCGTACCACCGCCACCTGGGTGTTCAGTGATGACCTGGGATTCATGAATTTCTTGTTTTCTCTCAGTTCCCACATGCACTCCATCATCAGTCCTATTCCCCCATCTCCAAAATATGTTATTTCTGTCAAACTCTCCACCTCCTGGTCCAGGTCACCGTCCTCTCTCACTGGGCCTCCTGCCTGGACCTCGTGCTTCCCTTCTTGTACATTCTGCTTTCCATAGACTGGGGCAATCATGTAGAAAAAGACACCAGCCCTGCTCCTTTGCTGCTTAAAACTGCCAGTGGCTTCCGGTCACCCTCATTACCTCCCAGATTCCATACCATGGTCCCCAAGGCCATCGCCTGACCCTGCCTGTCCTCAACCTCATTTGCTTCTCTGCCTCACCTTCTTTCTGTCCCTTAAGCAAACTAAGTCTTCTCCACAGAATGCACACCCAGCATCTTTGCCATTAAAATCTCAGCTCAGATGTCCCCTTCAAGAAGCTTTTCCTGATCACCCTCCTCTTTTACTCAATGGCATACTTCTTGGTTTATTTTCTTGATGACACTCCATTACCTGTAATTACCTTTTGTTTTCTATTTAATTTTTATCCCCTCCCATCAGAATATAATGAAAACAGGGCACACTATTGCTAATTATCTAGAGGAGTTCTTGGCACACAATAAGTGACCAATAAAAATGTTTGTTGATTGAATGTGTGAAGTGGGTAAGTAACCAATAACTGTCAATCAAATGAATGAATGGCCTCTCTCTGTCCCCGCTCTGGTTGTCCTACCTGGCACCCTTTCTTCTTCTGGGTCCTGTGTGGATTGGCAACCTTGTTTCTGACTTGATCTTGGCTCTGGTCTTTTGCTTTCTGAGGTGGCTGCTTCTAGTATTTACCACTCTGTTAGACATCCTAGCCACAGCTGAGCCACACCTGGTCTGCGTTGCTGGACGCTGTCCTCAGGAGCCTGTAGTCCCCTCCATCATATGTCCATGGGTGAGGTTTAGGCCACGGAAAGAGCCTCGTCAACATCCAGGCCTGGAGTTTACCCTGAGCCACAAAGCTGGTGGAACAAAGTGGAAGAAAGGATTATGGGACACTCTGGGCACCAGGGCAGTAACCCGTAACCAGGGCAGACCCATTTCCAAATTCAAGCCCGGTTCTCCCATCAAATCCCTCAGCCCCCTCCAAGCTAATCCCCTCCTCTGTGAAAACAGGGCAATTCCCTCTTACTTAGGATTTTTAAAAAAATCCTGATAAGATAATGCATGCAAGTGCCCAACGGAGAGAAGTCATTAACATTTCTGGTGTCTAATAGACCCGAAAACTGGTGGGAGAGAATTTTCACTTTTTCAGTGGATTATTTTGTCGTCATATGTCAGAGCCACAAATATATGTGGAAATTCCAACTCCAAATAGAGATTACAAACCTGCCGTTGCTGGCGTTTGTTGAGTCGTTTTCCAGTAGTCATCATGGAGTCCTGTAACTTTATCATTGTTGGCTTACTTGGTTTCCCTTTGTGGCTAAAGCCATGTGACTGGCTTGCCTTGTACACGACTGGGTTGGTGATACTTAGGGAGCATCTGTCTGTCCAAGTGGCAGCACTGCCTGCCCATCCCAGGGAGTGTAGGAGTCCCAAGCTTTTTGCTGAGGCTGAGGGTAAGAGGTCACATGGGAAGCCCCTAAGATTCCAGCCTGATTAATGCTTTTCCTGTTAAATTCAGTTAATCAGATTGATGGAAAAGTGAAAGTTCTGGTGCTTGTTCCTTTACAGTGAGGCTGTCATTGCCACGGTGAGTGGGCAGGAGTTGACCTTGCACCTGCTGGTTTATTCTGCCATGCTCTGTTCTTGATCTTTCTGTGAGATAAGAATTATCGGGGAGAGGGAGAACATCAGGATAAATAGCTAATGCATGTGGGGCTTAATACCTAGGTGATGGGTTGGTCTGTGCAGCAAACCACCATGGTGCACATTTACTTATGTAACAAACCTGCACATCCTGCACATGTATCCTGGAACTTAAATTTTTTAAAAAAGAGAATTACCCTGGATTCTACTCTCTCCCACGCAGACATTGTCAGTCTTTTCAGCCCAATAGATTAACCATGCTATTTGTTCCTCATTTGCATTTCTTTGATTATTGGTAAGTTTATACCAATAACATGTGACTATACTTGTTTTCACAAGTATAATAGTCGTTTATGTTTCTTCTGTGAATGCTAATTCACATTTCTTTTTTCCCTTGGAATATTTATCTTTTAGAGGATTTGTAAGAGTGCTCTGTACCTTAAGAATAATATCAATTTCTCAAAAATGTTACAAATATATTTCCTAGTTTGTCATTTCTTTTTCAGTGGATCATTTTCACTTTTGGGGGGCCATTTTCACTTTTTCAGTGAATCCTTTTGTCATTGTATTTTCGGAGCTGTAAACATACAAACAATCCCTGGCTTAGTTTTGGTTTTACCGTGGTGCAAAACAATACACATTCAGTAGAAACTATATTTTTAGTACACATATAACCATTCTGTTTTTTCCCTTTAGTCCAGTCATCAATAAATTACATGAGACATACAATGCTTTATTATAACATAGGCTTGGTGTTGGATGATTCTGCCCAACCGTAGGGTAATGTAAGTGTCCTGGGCACGTTTAAGGTAGGCTAGGCTAAGCTATGATTTTTTAATAGGTTAGGTGTATTCATTGCTTTTTTGATTTAACAGTTTTTCAACTTACGATGGGTTTATTGGGATGTAACCCCATATTAAGTTGAGGAGCATCTATATTTAACTTTCAGTCCAAAGATGAGATTACTAACCTGCTATTGCCACAGCACGTATTTTGAATTGTTTTTCTAACAGCTGTCATGGAATTGAATTTTTGTCCTCAAAAGAGAATAGTCTCTTATCATACACACTTCTTATTTTCTGTGTATTCAGTTATCTCATTCTCTCTTCGAGGCTTCTCAATTTCATACTTTGCTAAGGAATGCCTTTCTTATTCTAAGCAGAGAAATATTTATTTGCTTTTTCTTTAAGTACGTTTATGGCTTTATCTTTCTTTTTTAACAAACTTTTTGTGGTTAAGATTTCGAGTATGTATGGTGATTTTAATGATTTTTTTAAATGAATACTTCCTACTGCTCTTTTGGTAAAGCCTCTGGATCAGACAAATTTTAAGTCCTAAGACTGGAAGGCAAATACTTTAAAAAAAATCAATGCTATTTGCAGCCATTTATTTCTATGATTCAGGACTTCCCTGGTTATGGTGCAGCGTAAAGAAGGAACTGAACGTTGTATGTAGGTGAGATGATAGTACTACAGTTGACATCTAGAAGCAGTGATTTTATTTTTAAAAACCCTGTCAAAACAACCTATTATTAGGTTGTTGGACTTTGCCTTTTGAAATCTGAACTTAGAAATGTGTGCTAATAAACTATTATGTTGGTATTTTATCTGTAGGGGTTCTGTACATGATTTCTTTGAACATAAAATTCCTTTGTAAAAATGGGAAAGTTGCTGGGCTTTGGAGGTTCCCTCCACATCTGACCCCTGAGTCCCTCTGCTCTCTGCTGTAGGTGGAGGCCGCATGGCTGGAAGGCCGGATCCGGCAGGAGTTTGATAAGCTTCGTGAGTTCTTGAGAGTGGAGGAGCAGGGCATTCTGGATGCCATGACCGAGGAGACAAGGCAGAAGCAGCTTCTGGCCGAGGAGAAGATGAAGCAGCTCACAGAGGAGACAGAGGCGCTGGCACATGAGATCGAGCGGCTGCAGATGGAGATGAAGGAGGATGATGTTACTTTTCTCATGGTAAGGAGCTCAGCATCTGGATTCAGTGACAGGGCCAGATGTTCTGGGACCAGCTGGGAGTCACAGCCCACCAGCCCTGGCCAACCTCATGTTCCTGGGGCTTCCTGGGTACTGGCCTGGAGGAGCTCACAAGTGACCTGCTATGCTCATGTCATGAAGCTCAAAAGACTTACCAGGGTAGAGTTCCTTGAAAGCCTCTTATTTCTTGCTCTCTCTTCTTTTTTTTTTAAGACAGGGTCTTGCTCTGTCACCCAGGCTGGAGTAGAGCGGGTGATTATAGCTCAATGTCACCTCAGACTCTTGGTCTCGAGGGAACCTCCCTCCTTAGCCTCCTGCGTAGCTGGGACTGCAGGCACGAGCCACCAGGCCTGGCTGATTTTTTTCATTTTTTAAGAGTCAGGTGGGAGTGAGGGGAGGTCTCACTGTGTTGCCCAAGCTGGTCTTGAATTCCTGGTCTCAGGTGATGCTCCCACCTTGGCCTCCTGGGTGGTTGGACTACTGGCGCACCACTGTGCTCAGCTCCTGCCTCTTCTTTCTTCCTTTCTCGTGCCCCCTCTCTTACTCTGATTTTTTTTTTCTGTTTCTACCTTTTAATAAAATGAATTCTTTTAAAATTATTCAATTATTTAAATTGTTTTATTTAAACATGATGCCTTGGCATTCTGTCTTCTCAAGGATGATTCTATTCTCTCTAAAAAAAGTGTTGTTCACTTTTTTTCCTTTTACTGATTTATTTCCTCCCCATGAGCCATTGGTCCTTACAAACTTCCTACAAGGAAATTTTTGGGCTTGAAAGCTGGTTTGTAAACTGGCCAGGGTGGCGAGGTGTCTCCTGTACCTGGAAAACAGCTGACTGCTCTGGAAGAGGGGTTGCTGTAGAGTGGAGTGGGTGGCGGCAGGCAGGTGTCATCTCCTGGGTGGGACCTTTAGGAGTTCTCCACCTCACTTAAGGCCTTGAACCATGAAGTCTCCTGTCTCCAAAATGTCCTTGATTATAAAATCATTCTGTGTTCAGAGCTGTCTCTGAAAAGAAAAATGAAGAAAAAAAAATAAGAAAAATCATTTTGTGGGATCTAAAAGATGTGTTTCTCGTGGATTCTGTTTAGGGAATTGGGAGTGTTGTCTTGCCCGGTACCCAGAGTGCTTTCAGGAATGATTTGGTTTGTGTCTCTTTTTTATTTGTTACTAAGTTTATTGTGATATAATTTATATGCTAAACAATTCAGTCATTTAAAATATACCACTCAGTGATTTTTAGTATATACTGAGTTATACAACCATCACGACAATTTTAGAACATTCCATGCCTCCAAAAGCAGCCCTGCTTTAGCTGTCACTCCACAGTCCGTCCTCCCCAGCCCCTGGCAACCACCAAGCTACGTATTATTTGTATAGATTTACCTATTCTAGACATTTCAAATGCATGGAATTATATAATATGTAACCTCTCATGACTGCCTTCTTTCACTCAGCATGTTGTGAAACTTCATTCATGTTGCATGTAGCATCTGTCAGTACCTCATTCCTTTTTACGACTGAACAGTATTCCATTGCATAGACATACAATTATGCATTGCTTAATGATGGGGATATGTTCTGAGAAATGTCTTATTAGGCAATTTTTTCATTATGCAAATGTCATAGAGTATGTTTACACAAACCTGCATGGTGTAGCCTACCATACACCTGGGTTATATGGAATAGCCTCTTGCTCCTAGGCTACAGACCTGTGCAGCGTGTTGCTGTATCGAATACTGTAGGCAACAGGAACCAACTGTGAAGTATTTGCATATCTAAACATAGAAAAGGTACAGCAAAAATATAGTCTTATACTCTCATGGGACCACAGTCATATATGCGGTTCCTTGCTGACCGAAACATTGTTATGTTGCACATGGCTATATTGCATTTTATTTATTGATGTATCAGTTGGGGGTTGCTGTGGTTTGGTGGTTTGAATATGTTCCTCAAAATGTATGTGCTGTCAACTGAATTCCCAATACAACACTGTTGGGAGTTGGAGCCTAATAAGAGGTGATTGGGTCATGAGAGCCCTTATGAATGGGCTGATGTTGTTACTGGCAGAGTGGGTTAGTTATGGAGAGAGTGGGCTTGTCATGAAGTGAGTTTGGGCCCTCCTTGCTCTCTTGCTTTTGGTTTTATGTGTGGTCTCTTGCCCTTCCTCCTTCTGCCACGGGATGGCACAGCATGAAGGCATCTCATCAGATGCCGGTGCCATGCTCTTAGACTTCCCAGCTTCAGAACCACGAGTCAAACAAACTATTGTTTATAAATTACCCAGTCTGTGGTGTTTTGTTACAGCAACACAAAATGGACTAAGACAGTGGTTATTTGGGTTGTTTCTGCTTTGGCTATTATGAATAATAAGGCTATAATCATTCAGATAGCAATTTTTATGTGGACATGTTTTTATTTTTCTTGGAAATACATCTGGGAGTAGATTTCCTGGATCTTATGGTAACTCTAGGTTTAACTATTGGAAGAACTGCTAGGCCGTTGTCCAGAGCAACCGTATCATTTTATATTCTCATCAGGAGTGTATGAGGATTCCAGTTTCTCCACATCTTTGCCAAAATTTATTTTTTAAAAATTATAACCGGGCAAGGCATGGTGATTCATGCCTGTAATCCCAGCACTTTGGGAGGCCAAGGTGGGTGGATCACGAGGTCGGGATATTGAGACCATCCTAGCTACCACGGTGAAACCCCATCTCTACTAAAAATACAAAAAAATTATCCGGGCATGGTGGCTTGTGTCTGTAATCCCAGCTTACAGGAGATTGAGGAGGTTGAGGCAGGAGAATCACTTGAACCTGGGAGGCAGAAGTTGCAGTGAGCTGAGATCGTGCCACTGCACTCCATCCTGGGCAATAGAGCAAGGCTCCGTCTCAAAAAAAAAAAAAAAAGGAAAAAATTATAACCATCCTTGTGGATGTGAAGCGGTATCTCATTGTGTATTGTATGTCATCATTTCCCTGATGGCTAATGACTTGGAACATCTTTTCATGGGCTTTTGGATCATTAGTAGATGTTCCTTGGGCAAATGTCTGTTCAGATTCTTTGCCCATTTTTAACTTGGGTTGTCTTTTTATTGCTGAGTTGTAAGAGTTCTTTATATATTCTAGACAGAAGTCCTTTGTCCGTTTTAGTTCTACATGTAGGTCTTTGATGAATTTTGAGTTATTTTTTGTATATGGTGTAGTAAGGGTTGGTCCAACTTCATTTTTTTTTTTTTTTTTTTTTTTTTGCATGTCAACATCTAGTTGTCCAGTACTATTTGTTGGAAAGACTGTTTATTCCTCCATTAAATTGTCTTGGCACTCTTGTAAATAACTGATTGATGGTAAATATGAGGGTTTATTTCTGGACTTTCATTTCTATTCCATTGATCTCAATGCCTGTACTGATATTAGTGCCATACTATCTTGATTACTGTTGATTTGCATTAACTCTTGAAATGGGGATTATGAGTCTTCTAATGTTGTTCTTTTATTTCAAGATTGTTTTAGCTATTCTGGTTCCCTCAAAATTCCATGTGAATTTTAGGATCAGTTTTTTAGTTTCTGCAAAGAAGTCAGCTAGGATAAGGGATCACACTGAATCAACAGATCAAATTACGGAGTATCTTCGTATGTTTTTTGTTGCTATAACAGAACATCACAGACTGGGTAAATTATAAACAATACAAGTTTATTCAGCTCATTGTTCTGGGTGAGGCCAGGAAATCCAGGAGCATGGCGGCTCTGGCATTTGGTGTGGGTCATCTCATGGCAGAAGGAGGAAGTGAGTGTGCAAGACAGAGTAGTCGCTCATTGCTTCACAGCAGCCCAGGCTCATGATAACGAAACCACTTCACAGTAATGACATTCAGCCATTGGTGAGGGCTCTGCCCTCATGATCCAGTCGCCTCTTTTTAGGACCTACCTCCCAACACTGTCACGTTGGGGATTCAGTGAACTTTTGGATAATATGCTCAGATCATAGCAGGGATGTTACTGTTAACATCTTGACAATATTAAGACTTATGATCTATGGAATGCATGACTCTTTGAGGTCAAAAACGTATAGATTTCCTCTACATTTCTGTCTCTGTGTTTTTTTGTTTGTTTTTTTATTTTTTTGTTTTTTTCAGAAACATAAGGGCCGAAAACGCCGGTAAGTTGCCAAAGCTGTTGGAGGGGAGGGAAAGAGCGGGCAGAGACATAAGGGGTGCAGACTCCAGCGGGCCCAGGCCAGGCAGGGGACAGCCAGCTGGGTGCATCAGCCCACATGAGCTACTGTGCCCTGGTTTTAGAGGGCATGGTGGGCAATGGGCAGGTGGAGAGAGGCCTCTCACAGCATCCAATACCAGTTGGCTGTGGGCAGTATTGTTCTTCTGAGTGTGGAGGATCCCCACCTGCCATGCAGGGAAGGAGAGCACCATCCTGCATGTGGCTTGAATTCCCAGGGGGACAGCCAGTGTCAGGTCAGCCCCCTGGCTCTCAGAGCCTTAGGTCATAATAGTTTGTGTTGATGGTTGTTGAGTTCACAGGGATGAATGAGGAGGAACTGTGTCTTAGTCCAAGCTTTCTAAAGATGGAAGAGAGTGCTTTTGGTGGGCCTAAGTTCCCTGTGCCCACTTCCCTTTGGCGGTGTGTAAGCAAGGGCCAGAGGACACCTAGGAACTGTTGGACTAGAGCATCCTTAGTGTCCCTTCCAACCCAGACATCCCATGAACAGGATGTGTAAATGTGATTTCTGCCTGCAAGGATGGCAGCCATGTTGGAGATCTCCTGTTTGGAGTTCTGCTAGTTGGGGCAAGTGAGCCTTTGGCCTGAATTCTGAAGGAGGCAGCAACCCATTAGCCTTGGCCCATCTCCCATCATGGCCCAGTCCAGTCTTGTCTTGGGGAAGGTGGCCAGGAAAGTTGGCTGAGGGAAGGGAACAAGTCCTGTTGCTGGTTTCCAGTGAGCCCAGTTCGGCCTGGGATGCATGGTGCTGGCTCTGCCCACCATACCCCATTGTGCTTTTCCAGACTCTTCTGCACCATGGAGCCCGAGCCAGTCCAGACTGGCATGCTTATTGATGTCTGCAAGTACCTGGGCTCCCTGCAGTACCGAGTCTGGAAGAAGATGCTTGGATCTGTGGAATCTGGTGAGCAGGGGTGCGGGCAGGTGTCCCAAGCAGGGTGGAAGCCCTCATGTTAGCAAAGAGCCACCAGGTCTGGTCTCTGCAGGGCCCATCTCCCACCTCCTCAGAGCTCCCCTCCTCTCTCAGCTGATCCCTCTGCCAGTCCCTGGTAGGCAGGTTCCCGTGCCCTGGTCTTCTTCACTCTGCCCAACACCTCCAAACCTCCCGGCAGAATGCCTTCCTCTCAGGGCCCTGACACTTGGTCCCCTCTTCAGAGAGGGAAGCTGGCTTGTCTATTCAAAACTGTATTTTGTATGATAAAAGACCTCTTCCATCCAGGATCGCCTCTCCCAAGGTGACGAGAGCCACAGGGGCTGCTGTGTCCCGGTTTTACAGGGATGAATATCATTAACCCAGGCAATGGTCCATGCTGTCCTAACATCCCTGGGTTGTGTGACTGTTACAAGTCTCTGCCTGTATGAGTTCCTGTGGCTGCCATAATGAAGGACCACAAATGACAGAATTTGACTCTCTCACAGTTCTGGAGGCTAGAAATCCCAAATCCAGATGTTGGCAGGGCCAGGCCCCCTCTGAAACTTGTAGAGGAGAATCTTCACTCCTTCATAGGAGATGCATTAGTTGGTCACCCACCATGCCCAGCCTGTCTCTCCTCTTTTTATAAGGACATGGCTGATATTGGACTGGGGACTGTCTTCCAGTTTTCATCTTTACTAATACATCTACAACCGCCAATTCTTAAATGAGGTCACACTCTGAGGTACCAGGGGTTGGGACTGCCACATATCTTCTGGGCACACAGCCCAACCCCTGCCACTGCTCCAGCCCTGGGCCGCCCCCTGCATGGACTGGGGCCAGGTGGGACATAGTGGTTGGTTTGTGGGGCTGGAGACGTCAACGTTGGCCTAACAGGCCTCAGGATTGCTGATTCCCCATTTCTGCCTTTGCTTGCAGTGCCCTTTACCTTTGACCCCAATACCGCAGCCGGCTGGCTCTCCGTGTCCGAGGACCTTACCAGTGTCACCAACCACGGCTACCGGGTGCAGGTGGAGAACCCGGAGCGCTTCTCCTCGGCGCCCTGCCTGCTGGGTGCCCGCGTCTTCTCTCGGGGCTCGCACGCCTGGGAGGTGGCCCTGGGGGGGCTGCAGAGCTGGCGGGTGGGGGTGGTGCGTGTGCGCCAAGACTCAGGCGCCGAAGGTCACTCACACAGCTGCTACCACGACACGCGCTCAGGCTTCTGGTATGTGTGCCGCACGCAGGGTGTGGAGGGGGACCACTGCGTGACCTCGGACCCAGCCACGGCGCCCCTGGTCCTGGCCATCCCACGCCGCCTGCGTGTGGAGCTGGAGTGTGAGGAGGGTGAGCTGTCTTTCTATGATGCGGAGCGCCACTGCCACCTGTACACCTTCCACGCCCGCTTTGGGGACGTGCGGCCCTACTTCTACTTGGGGGGTGCGCGGGGAGCCGGTCCCCCTGAGCCTTTGCGCATCTGCCCTCTGCACATCACCATCAAGGAAGAACTGGATGGCTGAGCTGGCCCGAGCCTGCTGGCGGCTGCCCAGGTCTTGTGCCACCGCACTGTTTTCTTTCTGTCCCCTTCCTAATGCCACACTGCCTGGGTGCCACTGTACCCCACCTCCTTGCCAGGCTCTTCCTTTTGTGCCCTCTGGTCCTTTTCCTTGTCTCCAGGCCACGCCTCTCTCCATGTTTGGTCCCTTCTCTGCCCACGGTCAGGAGCCATTGGGTGGCATCTCGCTGGCCAGGCTCTCCTGAGTCGTGGCACCTCCACAATGTGAATTTTCTGAATCCTCATTACAGGACTTCTGAGAATAATGTTTACTTCTAGAATGGGCCAGTTTTAAACCATCTCATCCAGCTGTGGTAAAGCCAGTGGCTGAGGAGAGGACTGGAAAGGAGCGTTTGTTACTCATGGTTCTGGGAGGAGGGGCCACATAGGAAAGCCCCAGGGTATGTCAGAAGGTGGAAGGAGGGAGCGGAACGTGTGTGCAAGGGACTTCACTGTGGTTTTCTCAGGAAGCAATGGGCAAGGCAGAGTAAGCAGGGAAGACAGGTTTAGGGGTAGTTGGCTTGAGTAATTCAGTGGCTCTCAGCATAGGGGCTGCCTTCTTTGTCTGATACCTCGCCCCGGGATAATCAGGACGGGAATGTTGGTGTGGGGTGTGACAGCCCGGGAGAGCCACGAGAAGGAGGCAGCTGGTGCTATTGCTCCGGATTCGATGGTTTCCATAGGAAAGGCTGCTCTCAGCCGCCCGATGCTTGCTGTCTCTAGGGACTGGGGGATTGGCTAGCCTGGGGGGAGCAGTCTGTCCAGGTCAGCGAGGCCTGGATGCCAGAGCATCAGAGTACAGGAAACAAAGTTACTGCAGGGCCTCTGCGTGGCTGAATCCCCTGTCTCCATCAGATCAGCTCCAATTGATCTATTTATACCTGCACGGTTTCCTCTGAATGCAGGCTTCCAGAGCACCTTCAACACAACTTTTTTAAAATTGTGGTTTGGCCTGTTCCCTTGCTGGGCCCCAGTTTCCCCACCTGGAAATGAGATAGGACTGGATGAGGACGTCTTGCTGTAGTTGCTGTGGAGGAAATTCCTCTGGTTAATTCTCATCAGCATTTGCAAAAAGGAAAGAATGAGGGCACCCTTTTCAGTTGGGATGAAAGGAGCAGGTGGCGCCGTGGACGTGGCCCTAGACGCTGCGGGAGAGGGAAGAGAAGGCTGGGCCTTGCTGCCTTCTTGTCTCTGCTGACTTCAGCCTGCTCATGCTCACTCTGCCACTTGTGATTTCATCCCGAATTTCTTCCTCTGCCGTGCCTGCCACCCGCTTGTCTCTGCTGACTTCAGCCAGCTCATGCTCACTCTGCCACTTGTGATTTCATCCCGAATTTCTTCCTCTGCCATGCCTGCCACCCTCTTGTCTCTGCTGACTTCAGCCTGCTCATGCTCACTCTGCCACTTGTGATTTCATCCCGAATTTCTTCCTCTGCCGTGCCTGCCACCCTCTTGTCTCTGCTGACTTCAGCCAGCTCATGCTCGCTCTGCGGCTTGTGATTGCATCCCAAATTTCTTCCTCCGCCATGTCTGCAGACTTTCCTGGGCTTGTTTTTTCTCCTGCATCTCTCAAGAGAGTTTTTAATTGTCAACTCACCGTGTCCCAGGAAGTGGCATCATAAAAGGATTTTTTTTTTTCCTAAAAGCAGTGTTAAAATTGGGGTCACATTCCTGACCAAGGACTCTGCATCCCACCTCCTGCCCATTCCAATTCACAAACACTGACATTTTAAAAAATCATGACTCACATTTGTCAATTGGTTATCAATGTGTTGTGTACACTGGTTACATAAAACTTAGGGCTACAAGGAGGGCCCAGGTAGGAGCTGCCAGTGTGTGAAGGGGCTGGCTTGGGCATGGTGATAATGTTGGAAAAATCAGTGCATGCACCTGGTTGGAGGATGCTCAGCCTCAGAAAAGCTCCAAGCTCTTTTGGAGCCAATGCATCCGAGAGTGTGACTCTCTCTAAAGTATTTATCCCACCCATCAATATAATTTTGATATAATAAACTTGACCTGAAATTACTTCACTAGTTATATTAAACTTTTAAAAATGTTTTTTTTATTTTCACCTTACATATTGGAAGAGTTTTTGTTTTTAGACAGGATAATTTGAGCAGGCTAGGCCTCTTGAAAAAAACAAAAATGATATTTAAGCTAAGACTCTTTTTCTTTCGGTATTTCCTTTTCAGTGTTATAAGCAACATTCAACCATGTTGTAGCATGTGTTCAACTTTATTTTTTTGTCGGCTAATATTCCATTGTATGGGATGACAGTACTGCATTTTATTTATCATGCATCGATGGGCGGCCATTTGGGTTGTTTCTACTTCTTGACTATTACACATAATGCTGCTAGAAACATTTATGTACGAGTTTTTGCGTGGATGTATGCTTTCATTTCTCTTTGGTATATGTCTCGGAACAGATTTGCTGGATCACGTGGAAACTGTGTAACCCTTGAGGGACTCCCAAGCTGTTTTCTAATGTGACAACACAATTTTTTATCCAACAGGGTATGAGGGTTCTGATTATTCCACATCCTTCAATGCTTTTTATTATCCGTCTTTTAACTTAGCCCTCCTAGCAGGGGTGATGTGTTACCTCATTGTGATTTTGGTTTGTATTTCCCTGATGGCGAATGATACGAGCATCTTTTCATGCGCTTCTTGGCCATTTGTATATCTTCTTAAGACAACAATGTTTAAATCACTTGATCATTTTTTAATCAAGTTATTTGCCTTTTTATTATTGAGTTGTAAGAATCCTTTTATAGCCGAGCACAAGTCCCTTTATCAGGTATATGATTATAAAATTTTCTCTGTGAGCTGTTTCATTTCCTTGATGATGTCCTTTGAAATACTAAAGCTTTCAATTTTGATGATGTCCAGTTTTTATTTATTTTTTCTTTTGTTGTGTATGTATCCTGGAAATCTCACTTTTGATACTCACATATATTGTTAAGTTCACTAACAATCTCACGTATATTGTTAAGTTCTGGATTTTGGCTCAGGGATGGGGCAGTTGCTCTGTCGGCCGGAAGCCCTAGTCCAAGAGTTCATGAATTCTCCCCTGAAGCCCTCTCCTGCCCTTGTCTTCCACTCACCCCCATCATTCCCCTCCTCATGACTGTGTCCAGACTCAAGGCAGCAGCGCCCTGGGAAGCCCCCCATTCTCCAGTTTCTCCCACTTTTCTATCATCCCACATGCACCATTGTCCATGTTCCCATCACCTAGAGGGATCCTACTTCCAACCCACTTCAGTGCCTTTCTCCACAGCAGCTCTCAGGGTGTGTTGTCACCAGGCTCTCCCTTTATATCCAGTGTATCCTCAGTGCTGTCACCTGGCTACAGCCAGACCAAGCTCCTGTTACTCTTGAAACAGGCCGCCTGCCCTCGCCAGGGTCCCATCATCACTGGAATGTTCTGACCTCAGTTGCTCTGGCTATCCTGGTCATATTGGCTCTGCCGCTTACATGGTGTCTCCTGGGGACACTCTGCCTGCCTGGGCGTATTTCCTTGTCTGTAGGAATGGAGCCCCTCCCCACCTCCTGAAGGTCTGAGCAGCATGAGCACCTCCTAAACCAGAGTCTCAGAGCATGCTAGAGCCTCAATGACCTCCAGGCTCCCAGTCACATCCACGTCAGGCACCACGTATCAATTGGTCAGAATGAGGTGCACAAGAGCCATGTCCTGTTTTGCTTCCACTTGCTTGTGGGGAATGAAATTTCTCTCAACAAAATTTGACTGCTCAGTATCACAATAGTGGAAGTCTGTCGTGATCCTCGTGAGTGACGCAGTGGCAGGAGTTTTCCCAGCTCCTCAGAGAGACATTCAAGAGCCCTCCCCAGCTGGCTCCTGCCACCATGGTCACCACTGTTTACAAAGACGCTGCCCAGCCTTGCTGGGCTCGAGGGCCCATCGTTCCTCCTGCCTGCAGTACCTGCTGCCCTCCCTTCATTGTCCCTCAGTCCCCCTTCTGAGCTCCGCGGTGCCTTCCCAGACCTGCACGGGGCTCCCTGGGCTGCAGTGCATGCTGTCCGTTCTGCCGGAAGAGCACCTCAGTGTCTTTTCTGCTTGGAGACTTGGGAGTGCAGGAAGCATGCCATCTTTCTCTTTCAGGTCCCAAATCTGTGGATGCTGTGGGACCATAATAAATGATAATCCCAGCGCTTTGGGAGGCCGAGGTGGGCGGATCACCTGAGGTCAGGAGTGAGCCTGACCAACGTGGAGAAACCCCATCTCTACTAAAAAGACACAATTAGCCAGGCATGGGGCGCATGCCTGTAACCCCAGCTACACGGGAGGCTGAGGTAGGAGAATCACTTGAACCCAGAAGTGTGAGGTTGCGATGAGCCGAGATTGTGCCACTGCACTCTAGCCTGGGCAACAAGACCGAAACTCCGTGTCAAAATAAATAAATGATTGTTGAGTGTGTCTATGGTTAGAGACGTGCACTGTGGGGCAGGAGAGCTGCTTCCCTTCAAAGTGCCACAGACCAACTGGTGGCATTTTGGTAAGGAGAAAGTGGCATGAAGCCCACAGTCCAGGCTCCCGGATCCAGATGTAAGCCCTGTGACTTCTAGGCTGCCTGAACCTTTCGACCCTATGCTCACTCACGCAGAATGAAGATGACAATGTCTACCTTAGGCTCTTGTGGGGATTCGATGAGGAAAATGATAGTAAAAATGCCAAGTATTATGTCCTAAACCTAGGATAGGATTAACACTTGTTGGCGAATTTTTCAGAGATGGGATATTCTGAATGTTGACATTGTGATTCCCAGTAATGACAAATCCCAAAGGAAAGTGAGAGATTGAGAAATAGAAGTTACCCATGTTGGGAGGGCTCTGATTTCTTCAGATTTTTAACAAGAATGCTTGCATAAAACTCATATTCATGGCTGGGCACGGTGGCTCATGCCTGTAATCCTAGCACTTTGGGAGGCTGAGGCAGGTGGATTTCCTGAGCTCAGGAGTTCAAGACCAGACTAGGAAACACGGTGAAACCCCGTCTCTACTAAAATACAAAAAAATTAGCCGGATGTGGTGACATGCGCCTGTAACCCCAGCTACTTGGGAGGCTGAGGCAGGAGAATTGCTTGAACCCGGGAGGTGGAGGTTGTAGTGAGCCAAGATCGCACCATTGCACTCCAGCCTGGGCAACAAGAGCAAGACTCCATCTCAATCAATCAATCAGTCAGTAACTCATGTTCATGAAAAACTCAGTAATATGAGAAAATGGTTATGTTCTAAGAACCAAGAAAAATAGAATTCAAAGTCATAAGTACAGACATGCAACATACTCACAACAAGACAAACAGGAGCCTGTCTGTAATCTGTGCTGTTTGATTAGATAATCCCTTTTCATGGTTGTAAATTCCAAAGGTACACAATGTTCTAGAATAGTCTGTTTCCTTCTTCTGCCCAAACACTCAGCAACTGCCCCGGTAGGCAATATATATTACTAGTTTTTTTTAATCTTCCTAGAGATGTTTTATGCATAGCACATATTCTGTTGATGGGTGTAATCTGTTCACCCCAATACATTATAATTTAGAGCAGACAACTCTGGCTTATCCCTAAGCAACCCAACCAAGAGGTGAAAACCCAAAAGATGTTATTAAAATCGTTTTCTCTCCTTGAAGGGGAGGTTTGTACTGATGTTTTCATGCAGTCTGTTCAGTTTACAGATTTCACTTTTTGTTTGTGTTTAAATATTTCACCTTAAGGTTTTAAATAAAGAGGAACAGCAAAGCTGAAACCTTAAACTTGAGACCTCAATATATACTTTTTTTTTTTTTTTTTTTTTTTTTGAGACTGAGTCTTACTCTATTGCCCAGGCTGAAGTGCAGTGTTGCAGTCCTGGCTCACTGCACCCTCCACCTCCTGGGTTCAAGCAATTCTGCCGCCGCCTCCTGAGTATCTGGGATTACAGGCGTGTGTCACCATTCTTGGCTAATTTTTATATTTTTAGTACAGACGGGGTTTCGCCTGGCTGGTCTCAAATCCCTGACCTCAGGTAATCCAGCCATCTTGGCTTCCCAAAGTGTTGGGATTACAGGCATGAGCCACCGTGTCCGGCCTCAGTATACATTTTTAAAATCTCAATTGTTGGAAAGGTTTCTAGTGGTTAAGAGACTGAGATACGGGATTGGAAAATCTGGGCGTAATCTTTGACTCAGCCACTGTGTGACCTTGGGGGAGTTACTTCACCTTTCTGTGCCTTAGTTTCATCATTAGGAAAATGAAGATAGTGAGAGTTCCTACCTCGTAGGGTGGATATGAGATTAAATGAACAAATGTGTGAACCACTTAAAAGAGGGTCTAGCACAGTTGAGAGTTGACTATTGTCCTACCTGGCTCTGCTATTTAAATAGTTGCAAGACTAATCTAGCCACTGAACTGCTTTTTGGTACTGTGAAACGGGCATTTCCAATTCTAGCATCCTATTTCTGTCACTAGCAAAAGCCTATGTCTTGTGCACAGTAGGGACTGCTGACTAAGGATGCTGCTGCTGGCCAATATTCCAGAATCTGGGACTGGGAACAGAAACTTTGTCTCATGTTTTGACCTTAGGGAAGAAAAAAGACTAGTGAGTATTCATGTTTTAGGCATAAGAAAGGTTATTCTGGAGAGGAACAAGATCCTTAAAAAAATGTTCATAAAATTAGTAATTGATTATACACAATGAAATCATGTCCCAGAGATGACAGATATACTTGTATGTATGAGGTTAAAGATGATGACAAATACTGACTCATGTCCACCGTGAAGGTGACCTTAACTTCCAGGAGCAGTGGAGCCATTTGGGCAGGACAAAGATGATTGTTAGCGATGTGAGACATTGGGCTTGCAGCATCTCCCTTCCAGATTTCAAAAAGAAAATGCGGCTTCTTACACTGGCCTGTGCCACTCACTCCTTCCCCCAGCCCTGACTGGAGGACTGGACAAATGCCTTCAGGAACTACTAAACAAGTACTGAGGTCTCATGGCCGGAAGCTCCCCTCCTCTGGGGCGCTGTTTGTCCTTATATGTGGGTGTCACCTGGGTGGGATTCTTCTGCCAGGGAAACAGGCTGAGGAAGATGGGAGATTCTGGTTTCTATGGATACTGGGCTAGCTGGGATTTACATAACAGCTCAGAGAACAGACAGTCTGGGAACAGTGTAGACCCAGGAGGAACATAAAGAACAGGGGTTCTCTGGATAGGCAGCAGCGTGGAGCCCTGAGGATGGAGGGAGGTGGTGTGTGAACAGCGCCCCAACCAGGACATGGCATATACTTAGGACTCAACACGTATTGGTGCTCTTTACTCTCCACCCCCTCTTAAGTTGGCTATGGGCGTGCAAATCCTCCCTTGTTTACTTACAAGGCATCTCATGTAGGCTGTATTTTAATCCCTACTACTGAAGCACCATGTGAGACAGGCTTAAAAAAGAAGTCAGGGGGCTTGTTCAATGTCACAGGACTAATCAATGACAAAGCTGAACCTCAGACCCTAGTCTCCTGGTGTTACTGTCCCTAGATCTCAAAACATCTCAGTCTGCAGTGGTAAATGTGGTCTAATTCAGGAAGTTCAGTTTATGAGGGCCTGAACTAAGAGAGGGGGTAAGGGGGTAAGGCAGGGGGTGTGGGGAGAAGTGGGCAATTCGAAATACTGGTGGAGGCAGGGTTACCAGGCAGACTGTGGATAGACCGGAGCGGGTAAAGAAAGGAGGCTGCCGGGTTTCTGGCCTGAATGACTGGTGGTGGTTACTGGGGCATGTGTTTAGGGACATGGTGGGGGAAGCACGGGGAAGGCCATTAGAGAGCTCTGGAGTCCAGGATCTGCATGGGAGATACGGAGTCATGGGGCACCAGCACATTTTAGAGGGGGTGGGCTGAGGATTCACGTTAAAGACTTATGAGGGGCTGGGTGTGGTGGCTCACGGTTGTAATACCAGCACTTTGATGGCTGAAGTAGGTGTATCACAAGGTCAGCAGTTAGAGACCAGTCTGGCCAATGTGGTGAAACCCCATCTCTACTAAAAATATACACAAAAAAGTTAGCCAGGCATGGTGGTGCGCACCTGCAATCCCAGTGACTCAGGAGGCTGAGGCAGAAGAATCCCTTGAACCCAGGAGGTGGAGGTTGCAGCAAGCTGTGATCATGCCACTGTACTCCAGCCTGGGTGACAGAGTGAGACTCCATCTCAAAAGACAAAAGACTTATATGGAGTGAATAGAGGCAGAAGTGGAACCAGAGGAAGGCAGCATGACAGACGCCAATATAAATACATTGAACAGCGATGCCAGAAGACTCTGAATTCAGGTAAAATGGGGCTGGCAAGTAATGCACCAACTCCAGTTTAGGGTGGCAAACAGCCTGCAGCCCCCAGTGTGGCTTTCCCTGGTACCGGGAAAGACAGATGCAAAGACGAAAACACCGACGACCAACAAAAAGTGAAATTGGGGAGGATTTCCCGAGTCTGAAGCCTGTGGAACCTGAGTTCCAGCAGCCACCCAGACACATTGAGGCTGCTTTGTCCCTTCCTCCCTCTCTACACACTGAGGATCCGACACCACTGAGGTTGGACCTTTGGGGTCAAAGAGGTGGTCTGGGTGCTGTGTTTTGTGCTCCTAGCCTACTCCTTGCAGCATGCCCTTTTGCTCTCTGAGCGCCTGGTCTCAGCTGTAGGAATTAAGGGAGGACTCCCACTCTGGGGCTCCAGGGGCATCTGCACCATGTGACAGGGGAGCTTACTGAGACTGACATTTGTTGAGTGAATGCCTAAACACTTGAATCAACGCCAAGGAGAAGGTGAATTTGGGGAATGTGTAAGGGAAATAAATCAAGCTAAAGGGAAAAGTCAAGCTGGGAACTGCTTAGGGCCAACCTGCCTCCCATTCTATTCAAAATCACCCCTGCTCGCTGAGATAAATGTGTATCTGATTACCTGCTTTGGAGAAGGCTAATCAGAAACTCAGAAGGATGCAATCGTTTGTCTCTCGGTGACCTGGAAGCCCCCTCCCTGAGTTGTCCCGCCTTTCCAGATGGAACCTGTGTACATATATTGATTGATGACTCATGTCTCCCTAAAATGTATGAAACCAAGCTGTGCCCCGACCACCTTGGGCACACGTCGCCAGGACCTCTTGAGGCTGTGTCATGGGCATACATCCTCAACCTTGGTGGCAAAGTAAACTTTTTAAATTAATAGACCTGTCTCAGATTTTCGGGGTTCACAGAAACAAAAATTGAGTTCGTGAGATCTAGCCATTCTCCTGAGCATCAGGGCATTATTTTAATTAAGGGAGTTTCCTGATATGTCCTAACTCTCTACTGTTCTCCAGTTGCTTTTTGAAGTGACCAGGAATACTGTTTTCTTCTGCCCTTCATCCTATGGTACCCATCCTAGCGACTGCAAGCTCCAGGAAGCAACTAGCCAGACAGGAGGGGGAACTGGTGGCAACGTGGTGCATGCTGGGAGGTGGAATTCCTACAGAACAGTGTGGCAGGGATAGGAAGCACATTTTCCAGTGTGCATGTGGGTTTGTAGTTTATTGTTCTGTGTTTTCGTCAGTCCTGATTTTCATAGTTTCAGGATAGGTGTAGGCATAGAAGATTTCGCCTCCAGACAGCAGAGCAACCCCACTTTGATGCTGAGAGATGCTGGGAAGATGCTGGGAAGGTGCTGGGAGCTGGGTCACCCCAAACGCTCTACGTTGTATCTGTTCATCTCCTGTGTGGGTCTTATGTGGAGCTGAGGGAATCTAGGATTTAGATTTCACCTCCTTTGGTGTTGAGTCTATTAATTAAAAAAACAGGCTGGGTGCAGTGGCTCATGCCTGTAATCCCAACACCTTGGGAGGCCAAGCAGGGAGGATCACTTCAGCCCAGGCATTTCACACCAGCCTGGGCCACAAGTGAGCCCCCGTCTCTCCAAAAAATTTTTTTAAAAATTAGCTGGGCATGGTGGTGTGTGTCTGTAGTCCCAGCTACACAAGAGGCTGAGGTGCGAGGCTCTCTTGAGCCCAGAGTTCGAAGCTGCAGTGAACTGTGACTACGTCACTGGGCAACAAAATGAGACTGTGTCTCTAATACAAGTAAATAAAATAAAAACAACATGGGTGCGTGACAAAATACCACAGAACAAAGGGGAGGAATTATCCGGAAGATTCTGTGGAAGAAAATATCTCCTTAAAAGGCTGTCTGCAGCACCTGGAAGGAAGTTTTGGCATTCTTAATAAGGAGTCATCTCTTTAAGCAGGAGCAGAGGGAGGAAGAGGAGAGGAGGCTGCGTATGAGGAGGGAGTGAGTGAGATGGCGCAAAACTGCAAGGAAACTGAGAAGGTCACGGCAGACTTGAAGCCCAAGGAAGAGACTGTCCAGAACAGAGCTGTAACCAAGACTGAGAAAAATGGAGTAGGCAATGTGGAAGACAAATTTAAGAAGCATTGCCAGAAGACAGGGAGGGGGAAAAAGAAAGGCGAAGAGGAGGCGAGGGGAGAGGACAAAGGGGAATTAAAGTCTAACAAAAATTATAGGAAAAAAATAAGATCAAATTAAAACTGAAATGACTGATAGAACTGAAGATTGAAAGTACTTGTCACATTCCAAATAAATTCATGGCAAATACTTCGAATTATAGGAAACAAATTCTACTAACATCCAGGACTACAAAGCAAAACAACACAACAAAAACCTAGCAATGACCAAGGAATAAAAATCAGTCTAGTTTGCCAAATGACAAATAATGGGAAAATATGTACAGAATTTTGAGCAAGATTATGAATCATCTGGAATTTTATATCCAGACAAGTTGTGCAAAGGTAAAATAAATGACATTTTCAAAATGCAAGGATTCAGAAAATGTGCCATCAGTGAACCCCACTTGGAATAATTTGATTGAATATGTGTTATGTTGCAAATGTCAAAAGTTGTTCTTGGAGATACATAATGTTAAATAGAATTTAATAACAGTGATCTTATTATACAATTCCAGATTATAGTAACCAACCCCAGAAAATTTGGAGGCAAGGGAAGTAAAGTTTCTTAAATCCCCATATGGAGGAAAAGGGATGGAAAAGAACAGAATTATTATTATTTTTGGGACAGAGTGGAGTTTCGCTCTTGCAAGGTTCTTTGAACTGACTGCACCATGTACTACACCATAGTCAAGCCATGGTGACCTCTGGGACCCACACATACACCTCCAGATGGCCTCCTGGATCCAGAAAGTCTAAGGTAACAGAAAAACCAAAAAAGGAGAAGAATATCTAGCTCCTACAGTGCTGATTAACCAACCTTGCGACATGCCACCATTGTTCCTACCTCAACTGATAAGTCAACCTTGTGACACTGGACCCTGTGGCCTGATTAACTGACCTTATGACATTCTACCACTGTTCCTGCCTCAACTGATAGGTCAACCTTGTGACACTGGACGCTGTGACAGCGCCCCCCCCGCACCCCTACTTGCAAAAAACGGCTCTAAACTGTAACTTTCCATTACCTACCCCACCCTATAAAACCAGCTCCTATCCCACCACCCTCAGCTGACTGTCTTTTCAGACTCAGCCCACTCACAACCGAGTGAATAAACAGCCTTGTTGCTTATACAAAGCCTGTTTAGTTGGCCTTTTTATTCAGAGCACACTTAACAGCTCTGTCGCCAGGCTGGAGTGTAGTGGTGCAATCATGGCTCACCACAACCTCTGCCTCCCAGGTTCAAGCAAGTTCTGTGCCTCAGCCTCCTAAATAGCTGGGATTACAGGTGCCTGCCAGCATGCCTGGCTAATTTTTTTTGTATTTTTAGTAGAGATGAGGTTTCACCATCTTGTCCAGGCTGGTCTTGAACTCTTGACCTTGTGATCCACCTGCCTCAGCCTCTCAAAGTCGGGATTACAGGTGTGAGCCACCGCCTCCAGCCCAGAATTCTTTTAAAAAATACTGTTTTATTCTGTATTTCTGATATTGAGCAAGTATATGTTGAAAGGGTGCTTTCGGGGACACTAAAACACTAGGAGACTTTTAAAATAGCATACATTCCTTCCAAAACATGAAAACATAGAGGAGGAAAAAACATAGTCTATGGAAGAATGACAAAGAATGAAATAAAGAGGATAAAAGAAAATGACATCATTGCTATGCCAGCAGATGCATATTATCTAAATATTATTAAAACAAAGATTGTCAAATTTAAAAAACCCTATAATCAGCTGCTGATAAAAATATCTCAAACTAAATGATCAACTGAATCACAGTACCAAGGAGTCTGGTTTCTAACAAAACAGATCCAAACAGTAAGAAAATAGGATGGTGATAATTTCAGCCAGGAATTCAAAGGAAAAGGGCAAAGGAGATATAAAGAGATATTTTTTCCCTAAAAAAAAAAAAAAAAAGCCATCAAGTACGTACGGCAAGTTCTTTTGATATACACTGAAAGTTTGGTGGTGTAATGATTACCTAGAAACTCAAGAGAACTGACAGAATAATAATGGACTTGGTGAAGGAAATTCAAATGACATTAATTTATAAACATGAACACTCTTGATATTAGCAATATCCATAAAGAAAACACACCGGAAAAATAAGACTCCATTCATAATATAAATGAATGGAGCAACTGAAATATAAAACTACCTTGAACTAAAGTTTAAAACAGAATTATAAAACTTTACTGAAATCTAAAAAACTGATTAGAATAAGCAGTCATAACTCAAAATACCTAGAGGTCTGGTTTTGAAATTAAACAAAGTGATTTTTATTTAATTTGGAACAAAAAGAAAAATGTTAAGCAAAATATTTTTAGGAAGAAAACAAAAAGATGGTTTCGCTAAGATTTATCTTAAGGAAATATTCAGATATTGGGACAAGAAAATATGTACAAAAGATCCATCATTGTTTATCATGGAATTATTTAAAATAGAAAATAGTTGAACACAATCTATCCTACAATAGGGGGAGAGTTCAATACGTTTTTCCATATGCTGGAATGGTACTGAAGCGTCTTAAACAAAATTAAAAACAAGAGTATTTGAGGACATGAGGAAATGCTTACCTGACTAAAGCCAAACCTAAAACTAGAGTCAGTGCGATGCCAAATTTGAAAATCTAACGTATTTTAGATATTGTTAGCCATGGATATCTTTGGGTGCTCTTTACAGGTTTGTTGACTCCCTACCCGCCCCCAACTCCTCCTCCTGTTTTCTAGAATGAGAAGAGTGACATCACGGTATGGAAACAGCCCGTCCATTAGGTTTGGCTTAGTAGGTGCTTCTTGGTGCGCTTGACACAGGGTTTTCTTTCTTTCTTTCTTTTTTATTATTATACTTTAAGTTCTGGGTTTTCTTTAAGGGCTGCGAGGCTATGAGGAAGCCTGAACACCAGCGAGAGGGGATGTAACCCCTGGGCTGGGTCCCCAGAGAGAGGAAAAGCAAAATATGGGGACAAAGGAAAGCCGCCGCCTAGACTCATTAGCAGGACGCAGTCCCCTGCTGAGAAACGAGCGCCGAAGGCCCCCGGACAGAAGCTGGTGACGCCCTGGAAGAGAGAGGCTGGGGAACTAGAGTGAGAAAGGGCCCTCGCTTGGCGCAGCCCAGGCACAGCCCAGGGGTCCGGGGCCGCAGGGCGTGCGCTGGCGGGGCTGAGTAGGCCCGGTTTAGAGCGGCAACTACTAGTACCCAGCGTATAGGAGGCTCACTAAGGCATCCGGGGCTTAAAGAAAGTTCGTCGGCAGGGGCGCTGCTATTGGCTCCCGCTACTGGCATGATGTCACTGTCATCCAATCTGAACTCAGTTGCTCCTCCCAGTCTAATGAGTTAATTAGTAGTTAATTAACTCTTCCTAAGCCATAAGGGCAACAAAAACAACACCCCTCAACTCTTTTTAGCTATGCTTTGCCAGATAGAGGAATAAGAAGGTGGAAATGGAAATAAACTAAGAGCAGACAGGGGCAGGTTTTGTAGATATAGGTATATATACAAACACATACATGTGTGTATATGTGCACATATATGCATACATGTGTGTATATGTGCACATATATGCATATATATATACACCTTAAATCTATGTAAAGATATACTATATATGGTGTATATATAAATATATATTTATATATTTACCATCTAAACATTTTTATATAATTTATATAAATATATATTTACAATATATAATATATAAAAATTTATATGTAATTTATATAAATACATTTAACTATAAAAGTATAGTTAAATGTACATACAAATATACATACTTATATAGCTAGACATACCAATATATAAACTATATACTATATACCATATGTACACCATATATACCATATATTTATGCATAAATTAATGCATGTTCATTCAGAAATATATATAAAAAATCATCCAGAATTCCACCCCCCAGAGTTAATACTATTAAACATTTTTATGCAGTTTCTTTTTATATCTTTAAATTCAAAAGTATGAGATTTGTACAGAAATTAGATCACACTACGTTTTTGTAGCCCTTTTTATTCACTTACTGTGAAAAGTTTTCTTTGGTATTAAATATCTTCAATTGTATAGAATTTAGTGGCTGCAAAACTTTTCAACTAAATAGACATTCCATATGTGTACCATTTTCCTTTATGGAACTCTATGTCATCAGTTTTCCTGGCTCCAATGATTTGTGCTAAATACATCATAATTCACTTTTAAAATTCCCAGGACAAGGCTGGGCACAGTGACTCACACCTGTAATCCCAGCACTTTGGGAGGCTGAGGCAGGTGGATCACTTGAGGTCAGGAGTTTGAGATCAACCTGGCCAAGATGGTGAAATCCCTTCTCTACTAAAAATACAAAAATTAGCCGGGTGTGGTGGCACGTGCCTGTCATCCCAGCTCCTCGGGAGGCTGAGGTAGGAGAATTACATGAACCTGGGAAGTGGAGGTTGCAGTGAGTTGAGACTGTGCTACTGCACTCCAGCCAGGGTGACAAAGCAAGACTCTGTCTCAAAAAGAAAAATAATTCCCAGGTCACTGTTATAGGCAATACTGCAATGGACACACTTCCACACTTGGATATACATTCTATTTTAGGACTCCTATTCAATTAGGATAAATTCCTAGAAAGAAAACTCCTGTATCAAAGATGCAAATAAATGTTAGGCCCTTCTGTTCAAGATGCTTGACTGGACTCAGGTCTCCCTCCTTGTTTTGAGACATCATAACAATGTTAGTAAAGTTATGAGCCCACAGCAACAAAGTCAATGGACCATGACAGGGAAGAAATTTGACAATGTCTTTTTCTGATTCTGGTCGATTTTCATAATATCTGTAGCAACAGAGACCCAAAATGAAGTAGATCCTCAGCACTGTAGCCTCCTCTACAGAATCCTGTATAACCTCCCTCAGAGTCCATGAAGGTTGATCTTCAACTACAGTGGTCTGGGTTCTAACAGCTCATCTGGGGGATAGGTGTTCAAAACTGGAAATGCATTGCCCAGAAAGTAGTAAGTTTGCTTCTATGTTACCGTGGAATGACTATCTATAGCTTTTGTGTGTGTGTGTGTGTGTGTGTGTGTGTGTGTGTGCGTGTGTGTGTGTGTGTTTGAGACAGAGTCTTGCTCTGTTGCCCAGGCAGTGGCGCGATGTTGGCTCACTGCAATCTCCACCTCCTGGGTTCAAGTGATTCTCCCTGCCTCAGCCTCCTGAGGTGCTGAGATTACAGGTACCTGCCACCACACCCAGCTAATTTTTGTATTTTTAGTAGAGATGGGGTTTTGCCATGTTGGCCGGGCTGGCATCGACAGCTTTGTCCCCAAGAGTACTCTTTTTTGTTTCCTTCTTCCTGGGATGTTTCCTACATTCTGGGCTCATAACCCTGCTGGATTAACCCCTGATACCTGCACTGCACCTGCGTTTCTGTTGAAATGCTCCACCCAGTCCCAGAGAACAAAACGAAGCAAGCAGAGACAATGCACTGTCTCTTCTTTCTTTTCTCTGGACATTTGAAGAGCTAGGGACTTCCCAAATTTCACTGTGTTTGAGCCTCTGCCAGGCACTGAGATACATGCAGAGGCTAAGAGGATAACAGGGCATGGTCCTCGAACTTGAGAAGCTCATAGTCTAATGGGAGTAAAATACATTGTGCAAATGCAGGGACAACATTTAGCTCAAGAACTGAAAGGAGCAGAGGGGTGGGGTGGGGAAGGCAGAGGCTTCCTGTGAGGAGGAAGGCAGGATGAGCAGAGGAGAAGGAGCATGGGTAGCGTATGCCTTATCTAGGCTGTACACTCCTTGAAGGCTGGCACACAACCGTGGATTTTATTTTCATAATATCAACCGACATAAAGTATTTACTCCTGGACCCAGTGCACCATAGAATCGTGCAGTCAGAAAACTCTAGTTCATCATTTGTCCCCAGCACGTAGCCATGTGACCTTGGCCAAGTTAGTTACTCTGCCTGAGGCTGGGCTTTGTCATTTGTAAACTGGTAATAGTCATTCCCACCAGATCGGTTTATTGTGGAAAATCTATGTCAAGAACTTAGCAGAAGACCTAGCCTGTGCAAGAATCAGTGTCTAGCAGCTGTTTTTATTGTTTTGGGCTAAGATTCCAAGAAGACAGCGCCCACCACTCCCACAGTCTAAAGTGAAGAGGGGGACCCCAAAGCAGGAAGTACAAGGAGGGCCCACAGCCTGTTTTGTAAACCTCAGTGGACTTCTCTCCGGCAGCCTATAAGAAATTGGAAAACCAAAGGCAGAGCTGAGGTTATGGGGCAGATTTCTTTCTTTCTTTTTTTTTGGAAATGGAATCTCACTCTGTCTTCTAGGCTGGAGTGCAGTGGTGCGATCTTGGCTGACTGCAACCTCCACCTACTTGGTTCAAGTGATTCTCCTAACCTCAGCCTCCCGAGTAGCTAGGATTACAGGCAAGTGCCACCACACCCAGCTAATTTTTGTATTTTTAGTAGAGATGGGGTTTCGCCATGTTGGGCAGGCTGGTCTTGAACTCCTGACTTTGTGATTCACCCACTACGGCCTCCCAATGTGCTGGGATTACAGGTGTGAGCCAGTGCGCCCAGGGAGGGTGGATTTCTTTGATGGGTATTGTTGGCATGCTGTGATCCCACCCTTCTTCCCAATCCCACCATTCCAATTCCTTTCCACCCCAAGCCCAAGCTTTGACAACCATGGAGAATGAAGGACATGTCTTTCTCTTCCTCCAACATGAATGAACTACTGGGAATACTTGCTATCCCACAGTGGGCCACCATCCAACCATTGATTGAGCAATTCAACAGGGAGCATTCACGCTTGGCTGACTGCTCTGATAGCAGAGGAAAGGGAGGCTGCTGCCTCAGGGACAGTCTGCAGGCTTTGTCAGAACAAAGGGTGTGTGACAGTGCCCTGAGGACCAGATGTGGCTTGTGTATAATCCCAGCACTTTGGAAGGTTGAGGTGGGAGGATCACTTGAGCCCAGGAGTTCAAGGCTGCAGTGAGCGATGATCACACCACTGTATTCTAGGCTGGGTGACAGTGCAAGACCCTGTCTCTAAAAAATATTTAAGTAAATAAAAATAAGAAATGGGTGGCAGGTGGAGCGAGGCTCTTTGAAGGACTCTCCAAAGTACTACAAGAAGAAAAGTAAGCTCTAAACACCTGCAAGGCCAAGAGAACGCCAAGGTCATCATCATGACTATCACAGCCTTGGACGACCTTTCTTTTCCTCACTATCCTCCCTATCCCCTGGATCCCCACTCTGGCAAATGGGGCAGGAGGGGCAGAAAAGGAGCTGGCCCCAGCCCCAAACATGCCCAGGCTAGACGGGGGCCAGAGTGGTAACATCAAAGTTAGAAGTCTCCATGGGACATATTGATCATTGAACTGAAGCTGTCTTGAAAAAGAGGATATTCTATTATCCGAGTCAAACAGGAAGAGTCAGGAAGGCCAGGCATGGTGGCTTACCCCTGTAGCCCCAACATTTTGGGAGGCCAAGGCAGGAGGATTGCTTTAACCCAGGAATTGAAGAACCCAGGAGTTGAAGACTAGGCTAGGCAACTAAGCAGGATGCTGTTTCTTAAAAAAATACAAAAATTAGATGTGGATTGTGTTGTGCTCCTGTGGTCCCAGCTACTTGGGAGGCTAAGGCAGGGGGCTTGCTTGAGCCCAGGAGGTTGAGGCTGCAATGAGCGTGATCCTGCCACTAAACTCCAGCCTGGGCAACAGAGCAAGAGACCCTGTCTCAAAAAAAAAAAAAAAAAAAAAAAGAAAGAAAAAGACAAAGAAATTGCTGTGCTTGGATTTGGTGTATTATATCTGAAACTAGTTTTGAACCCATTGAACAGAATGAGTCTGACCCTAAACTACAAAGGAGAAGGCATGAGAGTCACAGTGGCATTTTATTAGCAGCTACAGAGGGATTGTATGCATTTTCTTCTATTCCACCCCTTTTTAAAATCTACTTTATGATTTTCCAAGTCCCTACTGTCCTTAAATCGAAATTCCAGGGAGCTGGAATAGGTGGGCCAGTCGGCCCCCTCCTTATCAATCAATGTTTCTGTGCTTCCAAATGCGGCAGGGAGGGAATGTGCAGGGTGACTCCAGAGCTGATTGGAATCCCTGGTTCCAGCACCGTTGGCACACAAAAGCATGCAGCAGACAGAACTGGACAGCTGGGTAAGAGGTGACCCCTCCCCTCCCCTCGAAGCCTCTAGCCCTTTTGACAATCGTGTTAAAAGACTCATTTGTTCACACCCTGCTCTGACATCTCCAGGGGTGTTTAGCCCCTGGGGATTCTGTAGTGGGGAGAGGCAGCTCTAGTGCTAGAGGTCAGGATACTCATAAATCGTTTTCCCATCCCCAGCTTGCCTAACCCAATTAAAGTGTTCCACCACCGGCAAGGAACTTAGGTTCAGACATTTTTATAGTGAGCACAGTATTACTGTTTGCTTGCTAGTTGCTGACCCTGATGGAGCACACATGTGGGACGGTTGCTGGGCTCTCCATTACCATTCTCCCAGAACAGGACCCCTACCTACCCCATGCAGATTTGCACAATGCAGTCCACCCCCTGGTCAAAATCTTTGGCAAAGACTCACACACCTGACCTAAAGTGAGCCAGATGGATTCTGTTGCCTGGACATTCTGAAATCAGGATGGAGCGAGGGCTAGTCTGTTTCTCTGTCATCCCAGGAAACATGGGATGGCTACTGCTTGGAAGCAGAGAGGGAGTCTGTCATGGAGATGGGAGATGCAGATGCAGAATAAAGTGGGGGTGGGAGAAAGAGATGTTATAGGTAGAATTTTCAATACCGCAAAAGAAGTAGCACTCAAATATGAATTTCCTCAGCAAGGCAATTTACTTCTATAGAAGGGTATGGCTCACAGATGGAACAATGGTGAGCACACGCCTGGACAAGGAGGGGAAGGGGCACTTATGCCTAACGGTGGTCGCCCCTACTGCTGTGTCATTATCCTATTGGCTAGGGTTAGACCACACAGTCTAGTCTAATTCAGATTGGCTATTTTAAAGGGATCAGGGGTACGAGCGGGAGCGGCGGGGTGGGTAGTTTGGCGGGAAGGACGATTATGAGCAGGTCAGAACAGATAAGCAGGGGTCAAAGTAGGTGACCCGGATGAGTCAGGATGGTTTAGGGGACTGGGGGAAACAGATGTGAACTACTGATTAAAACTGGTGGAAAAGGTTGTTTACTGAAACTACAAGGAAGTACAACTTTAAAATAGAGAATTAAAGAGTAAGAGAGCTGAGTAATGACATACTGATTCTTTGAAGAGAAACAACTAGATATAGTTCACTATATCTAACAGAAAAAGAGAGAAAGAGGGTGTGAGAGAGAGAGAGAGAGACAGAGAGACAGAGAGAGAGAGAGAGAGAGAGAGAGAGACAGACAGACAGACAGACTTCCCAGGTGCTGCTGCTGCTATTGATTCCTGGTTCCAGCCAGCTGTTCTTTTTGTGTTGGTTTCTTTGTGATATCTTTCTAAACGTGAATGAATTTCCTGTTTTTGCCTATGGTAATTTGGAGTAGATGCGTGTTAATTTGCAGCCAGATGAACTCTGAATAAGATACAACCTGGCACTATGAAATGCACATAACCACATAACGGACCCGCCTAAGTGCATGGAGACAATAGGATCCCATCATTCTGGGCTGGGGGAAGCTGGCTGCCTGTCAGTGAAGTACAGACGGAAACAGCTGGTGAAATCAGTGTTGCTGGTTTTTGGAACTTGGACAGTTTTTCTACTGAGACTGAGGCTTAACGGGATTGTAAAGCCATGTTGAAGGATGTCAGGCCACGCTGGTGACTCTCTGGGATTTCAGTAATGTGCATGGGTCAAGTCTGAGGCTGTCAGGCTTAAAGTGGATGGGGAAAACAGGCAAATGAGGTCAATTATGCAACCCTGCCCCTGAAGTCATTTCTGCTCATAGTATAGGATCTGAGACCACTTGGAGTCAGTTCTCGAAGTTAATCACAGGACTCATAGCGCTGCAGCAGTTACACTCTGCAGCAACCTACATCCAGAACTATATTTGGTGCACCAGTTATGAAACAGTGAGGTTCTGGCTGTTGGAATAAGGACATTCAGGAAAGGCCAGGGGAGCTGGGAAACCCTGATTCTTCCAAACTTCTTCCAGTCCATTCTTCTAAACTTCTTCCAGTCCATTCTTCTGAACCCTCTTGCTGAACAAGGTGGGGGGTGCCTTCCACTGTGAAGCACCCTTCGGGGCCAAGTTTGGGATGATCATCTACAAGTTAATAAGGTGAAAGTTGACTTTCTCAACTGCCCTTCACACCCTAAGGCAAAATCCATTATGCAGGGAACCCAGCCCTTGGGCTTTCTTCTAAGAAACGGCAGCCCCACGGGCAGGGCCCAGCTCGGCTGCTCAGCTTCGCAAGCTGTCTAGAAACAGCTTTCAGCAAACGGAATCTCCCTAAGTTAAATCGACGGCCTGCCAGTTAAGGTTTTATAGGTGCTGTGCTGCCAAAAAAACCCTCAAGCCTGGAGAACAAGGTCTTTAGATCGACACAAACCAATCAAACACAGGGTGTCTTTATCCCTCAGGCAAGCTGCAGGCCCAGCCCGGAGGCTGCCAGCTGCCTTCGGAAGGCATCACATGACCACAACCAGTTTCTTCTCAGGGTCCTTCCGAGATGGGCCTGGAGGACCCTGGACAAGGGCAATATCCCTGTGGACAGAGCCTAAAGTGCTCTACTGGCTCACCAAGGAATTCACTCAGGTGACAGCTGGAGTCACCATGCAGGGGCCGGCCACAAGCTATGTCACATGTCCTTTGGGAGGCAGTTCATACTTTACACTGTAACAGCCTGACTTTCCTGCCCAATGCACAAACAAAACCAGTTCCTGGAGTCCATGGAGTTGAATTGACATGAGTTCTGCCATGCCATGGTGGAGATAGAGTTATCACTCAAATCGATGCTCCTGAGCATTTAGAGACTGTTTTTTTTTTTTTTTTTTTTTT
>NW_022437090.1:0-42036 GCF_009761245.1 Sapajus apella | reverse complement strand
TTGTTTGCCCAGGCTGGAGTGCAATGGTGTGATCTCAGCTCACTGCAACCTGCGCCTCCCATTTCAAGCGATTCTCCTGCCTCAGCCTCCCAAGTAGCTGGGATTACAGGCATGCACCACCAAGCCTGGATCACTTTTTGTATTTTTAGAGATGGGGTTTCACCATTTTGGTCAGGCTGGTCTCGAACTCCCGACTTCAGGTGAACTGCCCGCCTCAGCCTCCTGAAGTGCTGGAATTATAGGTGTGAGCCACCGTGCCTGGCCAGGCTAGGGTTTATCAAAGACAGTTTGAAGGAAGGGGTGGAGAGGGCTAGGCAATGGGTGCTTGCTGCTGACTGGTTGGGGTACAATCATGGGGCATGGGAAATGGGCCTCCTGCACACTGAGTTGCTTCTGGGTACAGCCACAGAGCAGTAGAGGGCCCAGGAGGAACCACTGGTCATCAGACGTGCAAAAAACCTGGAGAGATACCTCAAACGGCCAGTCTTCGATATCTCAAATAGTTCTCCAATAGTGATGTTATTTGCAGGAGTGACTGGGGACATTGCATATTGTGTGACCTCTGAAGTAATGGCTGGCAGTCGATTATGTCTGCGCCTTAGCAGAATTCAGCCTCCTCTCCTCTTCCTAGCCTGGTGATCTCTCATTAGCTTTACAAAGGCAGTTGAGTTTTGGGGAACGGCTATGATTATTTATTATTGATTGATGTTTTTTTTTTTTTTTTTTTTTTTTTTTCCGAAACAGACTTTCGATTTGTTGCCCAGGCTGGAGTGCAGTGGCACGATCTTGGCTCACTGCAACCTCTGTCTCCTGGGTTATAGCAATTCTCGTGCCTCAGGCTCCTGAGTAGCTGGACTTACAGGTGCCCACCACCACACCTGCCTGTTTTTTTGTTTGTTTTTGTACTTTGGTAGAGAAGGGATTTCACCATGTTGCCCAGGCTGGTCTAGAACTCCTGAGCTCAGGCAATCCGCCAGTCTCGGCCTCCCAAAGTGCTAGGATTACAGGCATGAGCCACTGCACCCAGCCTATTTATTGATTATTATTTAACCTATAAATTAAATCTCTCCTAAAGTTAGCTTGTCCTAAGCCTGGAAACAATTAAGAGCAGCTTGAGGGCCAAAGGCAAGATGGGGTTTGGCTAGATCAGATCTCTCCATAATTTTCTCATTGATATAATTTTTGGAAAGGTGGTTTCAACACCAGTAGCCTGCCCCGGGGCTGCTGTCCTGAAGGCCCTTCCTTCTTCGTGTTTAAGTGGGAAAGCTTTATGGCTACCGGCCAGCTTTTCTCCCAGTGTTTTCTATCAGGTGGGCTAGTAATGGTAGGTTTTTGTCATTTGCTTTATAGACCCATCCATCTGGGACTGATCTGGAGGAGAAAGGGGCATTGCCTGGGATCAGGGCACCATCTCTGGAAAGGAGAAGGTGACCATATTCCTGGAGGCGGTTACTTCTGTATTGTGCGACCCCAGTGCCATGGGAAGAGGCATGAACTCCAGACTCAGGCAGGGTTAGTGGATTTTGTTTTCCTGAGAGTTTTGAATTAAATCTAAGAGAGAACTAATGCGTTTCTCTGTGTGCACCAACTACATTGAACACTGCCCTTCGCACCCTAAAGCGAAATCCATTAAGCAGAGAACCCGGGCCCAACCCTCAGGCTTCCTTCTAAGAAACTGCAGCCCCACAGGCAGGGCCCAGCTCGGCTGCTCAGCTTCGCAAGCTGTCTAGAAATAGCTTTCAGCAAACCAAGTCTCCCTAAATTAAATCGACGGGCTGCCAGTTAAGGTTTTATAGATGCTGTGCTGCCAAAGAAACCCTCAAGCCTGGAGAACAGGGTCTTTAGATCGACACAAACCAGCTACACACACAGCACACATGCTAGCATCACCAAAAAGCGCTGGCATTCCTCATGGCTGTGAGGCAGCCACACGCATGAACATCACATAAGGTGGTCTGCAAAGATAAATGATGCAGCTTTGCAGAGATAGAAGGAGAGAGACACAGAGAAAGAGGAAGAGAGAGAGGGAGAGAGAGAGGGGGGAGAGAGAAAGAGGGAGAGAAAGAAAGCAGAGAGAGGAAGAGAGGGAGAGAGAGAGAGGGAGAGAGAGAGAAAGGAGAAAGAGTGAGAGAGAGAAAGAGAGAGAGAAAGAGGGAGAGAGAAAGAAAGGAAGGGAGAGAGAAAGAGGAAGAGAGAACAAGTGAGGGAGAGAGCGAGAGAAAGAACTGATTCGTGATTGCTTTCCTGACTCTTCCTTTTTGGGAGGAACCCTCTGTTTTGGGTTCCATAAAGTATTCCCAACTCCCCTTTTCTCCCCTTTTCTTTTCTGGTAACTGTTTATTTTGAAATAATTACAGATTCAGAAGAAGTTGCAAAGATAGGAGGGAGAGGTCCCACGTACCCTTTATCAGCTCCTCCCGTGGTTACCCGTTACGTAACTGTAGGACAGCATCAGACCAGGGAATGGGTGCAGTGTGTGCCTGTAGTTTTGTGTCATTTTATCCCGTGTGTAGACTGGTGTACCTACCACCACAATCAAGATGCACAACTGCTCCATCCCACAAACATTTTATTTTTGCTGCCCCTTTTAGTCACCCTTCCTTCATTCCACCACCCCTAGCTCCTGGCAGCTACCAGTCTGTTCGCCACCTCTATAATCTTGTCCTTTTGTGTAGCAATAGTTCATGTCTTTTTATTACTGAATTAGTATTCCACAATATGGATGAACCACAGTTTGTTCATCCATTCACCTATTGAGGGACATGTTGATTGTTTCTGGTTTGGGTTATTATGAATAAAACTGTGATGAATATTTATGTACAGATTTTTGTGTGAATACCTTTCCATTTCTCTTGGAATCATGTCCAGGAGTGCAGTTGCTTGGTGATCTGGCAAGTATATGTTTAGTTAAGAAACTGCCAAGCAACTTTCCAGAATAGTTGTACCATCTTCTGTTGCTACCAGTAATGCATGACCCATCTAGTTTCTGTGCATTCTCACCAGCATCTGGTATTGTCACTGTTCTATTTTATTTTTTTTAATGGATAGAGATGGGGTCTCACTATGTTGCCCAGCCTGGTCTTGAACTCCTGGGATCAAATGATCCATATGTCTAGGCCTCCTAAAGTGCTGGGATGACAGGTGTGAACCACTACACCCTACTGGTTTTTTTGTTCTGTTTTGATATTTGTTTTTTTGAGACTGAGTCTTGTTCTCTTTCCCAGGCTGGAGTACAGTGGTGTCATCTTGGCCCACTGCAACCTTCACTTCCCAGGTTCAAGCAATTCTCCTTCCTCAGCCTCCCAAGTGGCTGAGGTTATAGGCATGTGCCACCACAGCTGGCTAATTTTTGTATTTTTAGTAGAGAGGGGGTTTCACCATGTTAGCCAGGATGGTGTCCATCTCCTGACCTCATGATCTGCCCATCTTGCCCTCCCAAAGTGCTAGGATTACAGGCATGAGCCACCGCGCCTGGCCATTCTATAGGTTTTAAAAACCACATCGGTGTGAGTGGAACGGATACACATGTATGGATTAGATATTCTGAATTCCCATGTGAGACTAGGTCCACTTTTTCTGAGGGCTGGGAAGACATCTCAGGCTCCCTGAGGGTCCCCAGGGTGAATTCCCAGCTGGTCCTACAGTAGAACTACCTCCGAGAAGATCAGGGGCACCCTCCTTTGTGCCTGGGAGGCTGTGAGTGTGAGTTATTGTATGGTGAATCAAGTCACTGAGTAGTGGCTGCCCTGGGATTCCTGGGCAAGGATATAGGAATCGGGTCCCCATGGTGCAGCCAGGCAGTATGTGGGGATTCAGGGAGTGGCCGCACACACCCTGGCCCAGTATTGTTGCTGTGGTGCAACTTGAGCTGCGAGAGGGATGTCTGCAGAAGTGATGTTGCTCGTCTATGTGTGTGGGTCCCAAGCTCCTTTGACTCAAGTCCAGGATTTGGGTGGACTGATCACAAGCAATGGGTCTGACCCAAAGTTGGCTTGGCAGGGCCAGGGCCAGGCCACCTTTCTCAGCGAGGCTCACAGGGGCTTTGAATATTGCAGTGTGAGGAACACAGAACCCACCTCGCCTTCCCTCCACCTGCCCCCTGGTCACCATCCCATCCTACCTGAGCCTCCTAGTTTTGACCTTGCAATTTCTTTTCTGATTTTGGTCTCTCCTTACCCTTTGTCCTATGGACTTGATGCTTGGTACATTTTCTTACCATCACCGTGTCTCTTGTTTCATCAATAAATTGCTTTAAGCCATCTCAGGGAAGCCCCAGGGAGGTCTTTGGGGCCGTGGGCTCCACCCTGCTTACCTTACTGACTCTCTTGCCAATATCTACAGCATCCTGTCCCCCAGAGTTCAAATCTAGGCCTCGCTACATAACAGGTAGGCTGTTTGAAGTTACCTTTCCTATCAGAATCTGTTTCTTTCTCTCTTTTTTTTTTTTTTTTTGAGACAAAGTTTTGCTCTTGTTGCTCAGGCTAGAGTGTAGTGGTGTGATCTTCGCTCACCGAAACCTCTGTCTCCTGGGTTTAAGTGATTCTCCTGCCTCAGCCTTCCGAGTAGCTGAGATTACAGGCATGTGCCACCATACCTGGCTATTTTGTATTTTTAGCAGAGAACGAGTTTCTCCATGTTGGTCAGGGTGGTCTCGAACTCCTGACCTCATGATCTGTCTGCCTTGGCCTCCCAAAGTGCTGGGATTACAGGGGTGAGCCACCATGCCTGGCGGAGTCCGTTTCTTTTATAAATAGGGTGGGTAATCCCTTTCTCACAGGGCACTTGTACTCGTGTGTGTGTGTGTGTGTGTGTGTGTGTGTGTGTGTGTGTGTCACAGCCTAGTACCCAAATGGAAGCTAGGTAATTCTAGAAATAAAGCAGCCCTCCCCGTGACCCTTCTCCCCTACGTTGGTCTCTGCTGTCAGGCAGTGATGTCCTGTCTCTTTCTGCCCCACCCTCTGCTCCAGCCCCACCCTCCTTCACAGTAGGGGAGGGGGACTCAGATTGAATTTGCTCCTCCCCTAGCAGCAGAGGATCTCTGATTGGCTGCCGTCACCATGGCAACCCACTGCCTCCTCTCCCCATTCTTCACTTTCCAGAGCCAGCCGATTTGTGGAGTTATAGACTTCTAAGGGTTGGGAGGGAAGATACTGGGGGAGGAGAGAGAGGTCCCTTCACAGCCAGGACAGCCATGCATTTGAGGTTTCCTTGGACTCCAAATTCCAGCCTGGCATACAGTGTGGCCTCTACTGTCCCCACACATTGAGAGAATGACTTTCTGATATTCTTAGTTGTCCTGATTCCTTCCGAAATGGCTCAGCTTGGTGGCTGAGGGTCCTGGGTTAGTTGCAAGTGGCATGAATGATGAATGTGTTGTTCAATGACACTCACTGAATGTCAAACAGCATGGTGTTTACCCTGCCATCCTTGCGGGCCTGCTGAGGGGATTCAGCACAGGTGTTCTTTGAAAACCTCAAAGGCTGTCCGGAGTCATTCCTCATTCGGGTTACCCCTTGGCCAGGGCCTCGCAGCCTAACTGGGGCCCTCCCCTCCCGATGTGAAGTGGGGGCTTAGAGATATGTGTCTACATGGGGTCTCCTGGGGATCCCAATGAGGTACTGTGGTGAGAAGCCAGACTGCAGGTCCTGGCAGTGGGGTGCAGGTCAGGGGCTCATGCCGGGACTTGAGAATCTACTTACTCTCCAGCACGGTCTTCAGGGTGAACACGCAACACCCATGCATTAACTATGATTTTCAGATGCTTGTTGATGCTATTATAGTTTAAAAATCATAACTTCAAAGCATGGACTGAATTCAAGGCAACTTTTGTCATTATTCTTGTTCTTAGTCAATAGGGGCATGGTGGTAGAGGGTGAACAAACCCTCTTAAAAAAGGAGAGGTGCCAGGTGTGGTGGTTCATGCCTGGAATCCCAGCACTTTGGGAGGCCAAGGCAGTTGGATCACTTGAGCCAAGGAGTTTGAGACCAGCCTGGGCAACATGGTGAAAACCAATGCTACAGAAAATTAGTTGGGTATGGTGGCACATTCCTGTAGTCTAGCTACTGGGGAGGCTGAGGTGGGAGGATCACTTGAGCCTGATCACATGAGCCTACAGGCTCATGCGTATAATCTAGCTACCGGGAAGGCAGAGGTTGCCGTGAGCCATGATCACATCACTGCACTCCAGCCTCAGTGACAAAGCAAGACTTTGTTAAAAAAAACAAAAAGGTGGGGAGCAAGGTTTTGGAATTCTCACATGATACAACGTGGCTGCTCCTTGAAGACATTATGCCAAGTGAATGAAGCCAGACACAAAAGGAGAATACTATTTGATTTCACTGATACTAGGTGCCTAAAATGGGCAAATTCACAGACACAGAAAGTAGATTGGGGTTAGCTGGAAAGGGGAGTTATTACTTACTGGTCACATATGAATATTGGGGAAGATGCAAAAGTTCTGGAGATGGAAAGTGGTGATGGCTACATAACAGTGTGTGTGCACATAAGGCCAGCAAGCTGTACCTCACTGTGAGGGCCAGGCACAGTGGCTCACTCCTGTAATCCCAGCACTTTGGGAGGCTGAGGCAGGCGGATAACCTGAAGTCAGGAGTTCACTACCAGCCTGGCCAACATGGTGAAATCCCGCCTCTGCCAAAATTACAAAAATTAGTCAGGCATGGTGGCAGGTGCATGTAATCCCAGCTACTCAGGAGGCGGAGGCAGGAGAATCGCTCAAACCTGGGAGGTGGAGGTTGCAGTGAGCCGAGATTGCACCATTGCACTCCAACCTGGGCGACGAGTGAAACTCCATTTCAAAAAAAAAAGTTAAAATGGTGAGTGTTATGTTGCACATATTTGGCCACATAAAATTACCCCTCCCCTCCAGGAAGAACAAATGAGGCAAGGCTGAGTGGTGGAATATGGGGATGGTAGACATGTCTTGGGAGGATTTAATCTGGAGAGGTGTTCTGGAGGAGGGTGTCTCGCTCCACAACTGCCTGATTCCTCTCCTGCCTCATCTGCCATCTCCAGCTCACTGGCTGAGGGCAACAGCCTGCGAAGGTTACGTTAGTGGCTCCCCCGTTCCCTGAGGGAAGTACAGAAGCCACCATCACTGACCCATCACCTCCTCTCAAGATTCCACCATATGGGAATGTAAACTAATACAACTATTATGGAAAACAGCATGGAAATTCCTTAAAAAGCTAAAAGTAGATCTACCATTTGGTCCAGCAATCCCACTCCTGGGTATCTACCCAGAGGAAAAGAAGTTATAATTCGAATAAGATACTTGCACATGCATGTTTATAGCAGCATGATTCGCAATTGCAAAAACATGGAACCAGCCTAAATGCCCAGCAATTAACAAGTGGGTAAAGAAAATGTAGTATATATATATACCATGGAATACTACTCAGCCATAAAAAGGAATGAAATAGGCCAGGCTTGGTGGCTAATGCCTGCAATCCCAGGACTTTGGGAGGCCGAGGCAGGTGGATCAAGAGGTCAGAAGATGGAGACCATCCTAGCTAACATGGTGAAACCCCATCTCTACTAAAAATACAAAAAATTAGCTGAGTGTGGTAGTACTCGCCTGTAGTCCCAGCTACTCGGGAGGCTGAAGCAGTATAATTGCTTGAACCTGAGAGGCAGAGGTTGCAGTGAGCCGAGATAGCACCACTGCACTTCACTCTGGGTGACAGAGCAATACCCCATCTCAAAGAAAAAAAAGGAATGAAATACCGGCATTTGCAGCAACCTGGATGGAATTGGAGACCATTTTTCTCAGTGAAGCAACTCAGGAATGGAAAACCAAACATCGTATGTTATCACTCATAAGTGCGAGCCAAGCTCTGAGCATACAAAGGCATCAGAATGATACAATGGACTTTGGGGAGTTGGGGGAAAGAGTGGGAGGAGAGTGAGGGATAAAAGACTACACACACTGGGGACAGTGTACACTGCTCAGGTGATGGGTGCACCAACATCTCAGAAATCACCACTAACGAACTTATTCATGTAACCAAACACCACCTGCTTCCCAAAAACCTATTGAAAAAATTTAAAAATCCACTATATTTAGGAATCACCATTTAATGACCCCTCCATCTTCCTACCTGTGGCTCCCTCTGGAATGCCCAGGTGAGCTGGATGGTAGGGGCAGTGAGGACCTACTAGTGTTGGTCAAACACCACAGCACAGATGTGGCTGATACCTTTGCAAAGGTGGCCAGAGGGAAGCCTTACTCTCTAGAGACTCCAGTGCAGGGCTCTTATCAGCTCCCAAGCCTGGGGTTTTTGCAGCCCCCCCGCAACCCCACGCCTTCTGAGTCATCGTTCAAACCCACCAGCCCTTCTGACGGGGCTGGAAACAGGCACCAAGCCCTCCAGGAAGCTATTTTTAGGGTTCATCTGTTCTTTTTTATTTCTTCCCTGGGTTCCGTATTCTCTCACCCCCAGATTTAAAAGACCTAAAGATTCTGGAAATCATTCATTATTCCCCCAGCTCACAAGCTGTGCCTTATCTCCAACCTTTCCTGTACCACTCCCTCTTCCTTTCTTCCTCTCCACCCTCACTCTCTGGTTCTCCAGCTCCACAGGCAGCAGAGAAAGCAGGCTCTTTGTCTGACATCATCTTCCACTCCCTGGCCTGCTAAGAGTTACTCACTCAGGCAATCCCTGCTCCACCAGAGGAGACTGTCCAATTGCCAAGCAACCCACTGCTGGCCAATCACAGAGCTTGGAGGTGATGTCATGGCGAGAGCGATCAGTGGTGCTGATGTTGAGAGAAGCCCAGGGTACCACTAATTGAGGGAGTGAGGAAGAGAGCAGCTCGCTTCTAACTGGACTGCACGTAAGTAAAAATAAAATGCAACTAATTTGAGGCTTTTCAGGCAAAAGAAAAAACAAGACAGCAGCCACAGTGGGGAGAAGCAAGGGGTCTAACACCTATTATATTGCCTTTGGTTTTACTCAATCAATTAAACTTTGTTAGATCTTGGGGTAAATAGGGTGAGGCAGAAAGAATGGTGCTCAGCCAAGGGGTGAGGGTGGGCTCCGGTGTCATTTTTATTCCAGAGCTCAGGAGAGGCAGGATGAGTGGGAATTGTCAGATGCCATCGTGAGTTATTTCTGCATAAAAGTGTTTTGTTGCTTAGGGAGAAAGGTTTTGTGTGGAGCCTGACTGCCCCTGCAGCTGGCTGTGACCTGAAGATCCCTTTCAAGTGGGATGCTCTCCTGTGTTTTTACCTTTTCTTCCTCAGACACAGCTTTTCTTGTCTCCCATTCCCATTTTTATCACCCATCTTTTCCTTCGCCTCTGTTTATGCATGGGTTACTTTCTTCTCTTGGTTCTAAGGATGCAATGAGATCATCACCTCCTCCCTGCCCCGCCCCACCCTGAGGTCAGCCTGATCCTACCTGGCCAGAGGTGGCTGGCTTCAAAGCTGAAAACTGCAGACACCCAGAACTGCCACGCCCTGGTCCTTGACTGGGGCCCTGGCCAGCCCCGCTCCTCATTCAGCCCACCGTCCTTGCCAGAAGTTTAGGCATCATTCATTTCTTATCCTGGGACCCAGGGTTTTGATGTCCAGTGGCCAGCTGTTCCCACGTGGCGGTGCTGCCTTTGTTTTATTTCTCCCAGGAAGACACAATCAGGTGTGGTGGAGTCTTGTCCTGAACATGGACCAGTCTCCAGGATGCTGTGTGTGTGTGTGTGAGAGAGAGAGAGAGTGTATGTGTGTGTGTGTGTGTGTGTGTGTGAATGTGTGTGTGTGTGTGTTTATGTACGGGGGTGGGAGGGAGAGGTCAGGAATGTTCAGGCATCCTTGTCTGAATACCCCGGGAAGGTATACCCCCTGTATCAAGACCAAGAGAATACAAGGTGGGGATGGCCAGAGGTGGCCTGCTGAGGCTCGAGGGGTGGGTGGGAGGTTGAGAGGGACTGTGGGAGAATCTGTCTCAACCTGAGGCTGAGCCCCTCGCCTGTCAGTGGGAGGAAACCTCTCCCATAGGCGGGTGCTAGGAGAATGAGATCATCCTTCAGATGAGGATATAATCATAGTGCTGGAGCGGTGAGAAGGCAGAGGGGAAAAGGTCTGATCAGCAGCTCCATAGAAGGAAGCCAGAGTCTCCCGGCTCATTCAGTGAAAACACAGCTCATTGCTAGGAGCTGTGTTTTCACCCCTCTTGGAAACCACGGAGCACCTGTCAGCTTGTCCCAGCCCTCCCGGCATTCTCAGCTCCACCCAGGCCACTCCTGGAAAAGCTCTGGAGTGAGCAGGATCTGCAAACGCTAGATGAGTCTACCATAGAGCATGCTGCCCTGTAGGGAGTGAGTTCCCCATCACTGAAGGCATTAAAGCAGAAGTTGGATGGCCACCCAGCAGGGAGGCTTTGGAGAAGATTTTTACATTATGTTAGGGATTGGTCTAGGTTAGATCCATTAGTACACTGTGAAATCAATTTATGGATTGTAAATGGTATTTTGTTAATTTTGTTAATTTTATTTATTTAATAAAATGAAATAAGATAGAGTAGGAAAAAATGAGAGCACATCTCATATAGTGGGATAAATATTGCTTCCTATGCTGTCTTTAGTTATGGATCAGTTATGTGTATATTTGTGTGTGCAAATGTACATATATGTCTGTATTCATAATCATATATATCTGTATCTGTCCATATCATGACATATACATACCAAATCATGATATAAAATGTAGCACTTTTTGTGAGTTTCACTCAAAAACATTTGAGAAACATTAGGCCAAGTGATCTCTAATTACCTCTCCTAATTCTAAGTCTATAAGCCTATGGAAAACTAATAGATATTCAAACTTTTTAAAAAAATTTAATTGTGGTAAATACACATAACATAAAATTGGCCATTCTGTTTTTAAGTGTACACATCAGTGGTATTAAGATTCACATTGTTACGTATCCAATCTTCAGAACTGTTTTCCTCTTGCAAAACTGAAACTCCATACCCATTAAACACTAACTCCCCATTCCTCCTTGCTCCAGCCCCTGGAAAACCTCATTCTACATTCTGTCTCCATAAATTTAACTCCTCTAGGTACCTCAGATAATGGAACCATACAGTACTTGTCTTTTGTGATTGGTTTATTTCACCTTCCTCAAGGTTCATCCACGTTGCACGCTGTGTGTCCCTATTCCCAGGTAAAAAATAAGTTCCTTTAAGTTGCGATCAAATCCAAATATTGTTTTTTATGGGAAGCTGTCCTTCTTTAGTGAGTTACTTCATTCTAAAGGACCTATCAAAGATGGAGAAGTTTGGTCTAATATTGTCCATACTGGTCAGGTTGCCGAATAGAGGTGGAGGGGCAGTGGAAGTGTCTTGCATTTTTGCTTGGATGGATACTTAATAGCTAGAATTCACTTTGGTTCAATAAAAGAAACCCAAGGGCCAAGTGGCTGTCTTCTTTCATTGGACTAGGCCATTTTAACCCCATTTTTCCTGTAGGGGGATGTGGGCTGATTGACGACTTTTAAAATAGAGCAACGAAGATTGACAAGCTGAGGTTCAGGGAATAAGGTGGTTGAACAGAAAAAAGGAACAAGGGGCAAAGAAATTAAAAAGATAAGAGAGAGATAAAGAAGGGAGGCTAGTGTCTACATTAAACCAACTATACAGAAGGAATGGAAAAATTCAGATCCTTTGTGTTCTTGCTTTTAAACAATAAGATATTTAATTATTAAGATCATAATTAAAGAAAGGCTTAATTTTTCAAGAACCCCTAAGATTGTCTCCTCTGCTCCCTTTGATATCTTTATATTATTTCATACTTAACTGGAGACTCTCATTTGGAAACACACAATTCCCAGAGATTTTTGAAGACACAGATGGGGAGAAATGAAACTGCTTTTGTTGGGGGAGGAACAGAAATTTTGGGGAATTATACAACATGTAAAGTGTAATTTTTATAATGTCACTTAGAGAACCAAACCATTTTTTTGTTTGCTTTTGTTTGGTTTTTTTGAAATGGAGTTTTGCTCTTGTTGCCCAGGCTAGAGTGCAGTGGTATGATCTTGGCTCACTGCAACCTCCACCTCCCAGGTTTGAGTGATTCTCCTGTCTAAGCCTCCTAAGTAGCTGGGATTACAGGTGCCTGCCACTATGCCTGGCTAATTTTTGGTATTTTTAGTGGAGACAGGGTTTCACCATGTTGGCCAGGCTGGTCTTGAACTACTGACCTCAGGTGATCTGCTGGCCTTGGCCTTTCAAAGTGCCGGCATGAGCCACCGCCCCTGGCCAAAACCGTTTTTTTTTTTTTTTTTTTTTTTTTTAAGCTTGAGAAATAATGCATCATGTGTAATTTGGTTTGCTTATTAAATTACCATTTGCTATACTTAGAGATGTGACAGCCTGGAAAAGGTTGCTTTTTCTGTTTTTCTTTAGGGAGGGATGGATACTAAAAATTCTTCTCTGCCATTTAAAAAACTGTTTCATTTTTCTTTTCAGAGTTTTACATCTCTAGTCCCTCTAGGAAGACACATGAATGCACATACACCTGCCCCCTTCCTACCTACATGTGCATGCACACACATGAAGCCCCACATCTGAACACTCCCACCCCACCCCCTACACACACATGTGAGTGCTCCCACTCCATTTCCTACACACACAGAGACATACCTATCCCTCCCCACTGAAGCCCAAAGTTCACTGGCCTTTTCTATCAATTAAAACTGAGAGCTGCTTGTCCACTCCCTAAGGGTCCTGCTGTCAGAGGTGGATGGTGGGAGGCAGGAGAACAGAACAGATCAGAAAGGGCGGGAAACTGGGGCTGGTTGGCCTGCTTCATGATGGGCTTTAGGCAACTCTAGAGTTTGGATAACCAACTGGAGAATGTGAATCTAGAAAAAGGAGTAGAGCGTGGATCTTGGATGAAAGACCCAGCTGGGTAGGATGGAAAGAGTGTAGAGTGTCAGTGGACCACGTGGGGAGTCTGTGCATAGACAGCCAGACCAGAGGGAGAAAAGTTCACACTGAGTATGTGGAAAGCAGTGGATAGGGGATAGCACCTTTCAGGCAGGCTCTGTCTGCCCACAACACAAACACAATTCAACTATTGATCCTGGACAGGGCTGTCTAGCATCTGCATCTACCATAAACCAGATGCCTAAGGAAGGACTTAAGAAGCATGCCATGGGCTGGGCACGGTAGCTCACGCCTGTAATCCCAACACCTTGGGAGGCCAAGGCGGACAGATCCCTTGAAGTCAGGAGTTCAAGACTAGCCTGGCCAACAAGGTGAAATTCCAACTCTACTGGAAATACAAAAATTATCTGGGCCTGGTGGCACATGCCAGTAATCCCAGCTCCTCAGGGGGCCGAGGCAGGTTAATTGCTTGAACCCGGGAGGCAGAGGTTGCAGTGAGCCGAGATATTGCACCACTGGACTCCAGCCTGGGTGACAGAGGGAGACTCCATCTCAAAACAAAACCAAAAACAAAAAACAAAACCAACAATGACAAAAAACATACCATGAGCTTTTCTGAAAAACAATTATTTTTTTCAGAAGTTTTTCCAAGAAGTACTCTAGCTAATCAAAAAAAATTATCAAATTAAAGAAATCAAATACAAAAAAAATCACGTGGTATCAATGATGGTCATGAACAAAGAAAACGCCACAATTTAGAATCATTGTCTAGTTATAGTTGGCATAGTTATAAAGCTAAATGCAAATGCCAAATATCTTGAGGCTAGGGCATGTGTTTGTAAGAACATCACTGTATACCTAGCGCCTTGCATAGTGTACATAGTGGAGCCTCAACAAATATTTGTTGAATGAATAATGTAAGAAAGAATCCAGTAATGGTAGTCCAGAACTGAAAATCCAGATAATTCTGACAAAACCAGAAGGTTTGTAGAGAGAGGTTTGTTGCTAAACCTCTCATCTCACACAAATAAAATCATTAGATACTCTTTTATTCTTAAGGTAGTGAAATATAAACATAAAAGATTTAACATAAAGCTAAAATTAAAAGGAATATGCAACGTTCACAAAGCACTGGAGAATGAAAGTGTAAAGAAAACAAGAGCTGTATTGCAAAAGATAAGGAATTTCGTTCAGTGTAGTTGAATGGGGGCCAGAAGCTTGGTGCATTTTAAGAGACTCTCTGAGGCAATGCCTGAGCTAAAGGATAGATATAATGGTGAACATTTTAAGCATGGAATGCACCCATAGAAGGGAGGCTAACATAAGGTATTTGTCTGGCCTTACAATCACATGCCTCCAGCAATCAGCCATTTTACTTACATCTAGGGTGGCTTTGGATATGAGGACATAGCATGGAGCTTTATCAGAAATTGCATGGGCTTTGTTATAAGGAGATTTCGATTCAAATCCCATCTTTATCACTTTCTACTTGTATGACTTTGGGCAAATTAAGTCACTTACCTAAATTGATGATCTGTTAAGTGGGTACAGGATTTGGTGTGGGGAATGAAATGATAAAATGTGTATGCCCTGGCTGGGAGTGGTGGCTCACGCCTATAATCCTAGCACTTTGGGAGACTGAGGCCAGAGGATCACTTGAGTGCAGGAGCTTGAGACCAGCCTGGACAACACAGTGAGACGGCATCTCTATCTTAAAAAAAAGGTTTTTAATGTAGATTCCCCGATTACAATTATGTAAAAATAATAGAGAGGAAAAAAGCCTAGAAGAAAATGCCAATAGCGTAAAGTAGCAAGACTACAGGGATTTTTCTTTTTTTTTTTTTCTGTCATATAGAATTTCTAAAATATAATGTGAATATGTCTGTAATTAAAGCATTATTTATAAGATGCACATCTGCCTATAGATATAATTGTAAAGCACTATACACTATTCAGTTTACATTGTTGTTACTGGTAGTAAGATGAAAAGGGCTTGCCTTACGTGTTGACACTTTCATGTGCTTTTGACCCAGGACCTCATATGGCACCTGGGTCACATGGCTCATATGCTCTCCAGCAACCCTGAATGGAAGTCCATGCCCCGAAGCTTTACTTCTGTCATGCTGAATATTCTGCATATATATATACACATACACATATACATATACACACACATACACATACATATCTATCTATCTATCTATATATCTACCTCTCTCTATATATCAAGAGAGACAGAGAGAGAGAGAGGGAGAGAGAGAGAGAGGGAGAGAGAGAGGGAGAAACAAAGTCTCACTCTGTCAGCCAGGCTGAAATGCAGTGGCGTGATCTTGGCTCACTGCAACCTCCGCCTCCCAGGTTCAAGCTATTCTCCTGCCCAGCCTCCTGGGTAGCTGGCTGGGACTACAGGCACCCAACACCATGCCCAGATAATTTTTGTATTTTTAATAGAGATGGGGTTTCACCATGTTGGCCAGGCTGGTCTCGTGATCTGCCTGCCTTAGCCTCCCAAAGCGTTGGGATTACAGGTGTGAGCTACCATGCCCAGCCTCTTCTACATATATTAAATTGGAAATAAAAATAACCCAGAAAATCCCATCATTGTGGATTATTTGGGGCTGTCACTTTTCCAGCTTAATTTTCCTTTTCTGACTTGCCTCTCACCGTAGCTGTTAGTGCGAAGAAGGACTCCTCGGACTCAGGCCTGCAGAGTTCTGCTTTTATCATAGGTGCTTATTTCCTAGAAGCCTAAGCCTGTTAGGCATCCTCTGGGAGCTGCCCTTGTCCAGGTCCCCATCATCTTTTCCTCTTGATGCTCTTGGAAGCAAGAGCCTGAGCGGTGATTAAATAATGCCATTTCCCCCAGAGCCAGTGAATCACATGCTGTTCTGTTTTGCCCAGTTTTCCTCCATATGTCTCTCTGGTTCATTCTTGGTCCACGCTCTAATTCCCCACCACTTCTCCATTTATGGCATGGTTGACAGTATTGCAGAAGACCATTCCGAGGCCTGCAGAGCATCTGCAGAGCATCCAAAGGCGCCAGTGGCTCTAGATACCCGTCCAGGGGCCTGTTTCACTTTCCCACCAACAAAAACTCCTGTGGTTACTTTAGGATCTAGCAGAGGGCTTGGCACAGAATTAAATGCTCAATAAATATTGTAGAAAGAATGAAAACCACATTCATGAAAAAATAATTTATCTCCTTTTGATTTAAAACCCAAAGAAGACACATGGCTGCCAATCAGAGCCTTTTGATCAGCATGAAATAACCAGGGCCACTGTTCTGGGCTGACATGATTCCATCCCAAAGCAAATAAATGTGGTATTTACATAGCTTATGCAGCTAATTTTGGGTAAATACATAACCTCAACTGGATTTTTAAGAAGACTGGTAATAGGGCACAGACTTAAAGAACCGTCTTCTTGTACTGCTTGTGGTTAGAGGACCTTAATCAGAATTCATTGCTCCCACACCCATGGAAGTATTCTTCCTGATTCTTGGCCAGAGTTCCTAGATTTGCCTTCTGAAACCCTTGCCAGGGACAACTCTATTCAAGCCACTGGGACATGCATTACCTGCATATCCCTCAAAAATAGTCCACATGGAATTTGACACATCCTGCAAGCATTCTCGGGGCATTTCTTACAGTGATCAACAAAATCCTTGCTCACGCTGTCATGCTGGCAGTCAGAGTCACTAAGAGGTCAGGCATGCACCCAGGTGGCCATGTGTTGTCTGAGAGCTTGGTGCTCTTCTGTCTGCCCCCTGGACATAAGCTGCGTTACAGAAAGCCTGGGAGTGTGGGTTGCATGAAAGTGCCCTGCTGGGGCCTCCCTTTGGCATATCTGTCTTCTCGTTCAAAGCTGCCCTGGTGACCATGTTGGCTGTCCCCTCGTCCCGGAGGAGTAGACTCAGCTCTGCGCCCTTAGAGCTGTGTGACCTCAGGCAAGCCTCTTAACTTCCCTGAAGCCCAGGTTCTTCATCTGAAAGCAAAGCTGATGATGCCTGTCTTGTCAGCCTAGGCCAGCTTCATGCAAAATTTGACTGGGAACATGTGGTGGGTGCCGGGTGCTCCATGAGCAAAGGGTCCTATCATCATTTCTGGCTCAGGCTGGGGGCACATTCCCTGACTCCAACTGCCTCCTCCTCCTCAGTCTGCCTTCTTTCTCAGGCATCCCTCTCTGCTTCCTCTCCACCTATTCAGGCTTCTGTTTCTGATCCTTTCCCCAGGTAAAGTCCACGGACTCTCTGGCATGGCTGACTCACTCTGCGAGTGACTTGTCAGTTAGCCTGGCCATAAGCAGAGACTGTGGGATGGGGGTCTCATGACCAGGGAAGTCGCATGCAGGCACCAGGCCTGCCTATCTGTTCAGGGACTCACTGGTACCATCAGGACCAGCTTAGCTCTGCAGAGAGAAGACCCATTGTGCTGCAATGTGACAGCGGCCTCTGGCTCCAAAGCACAACAACAAGAACGAGGAGAACAAAGCACTTTAAGTCCAGCTGCACCTCAGTTCAAAGGGGCAATCTAACTTCCTAGTGGCATCACCCTGAGCAGGCACAGAAACCCTCTGAGCCTCAGTTTCCCCATCTGTACATGGAAGCAACAGTCCTCACTTGTGGGGCCAGAGGTAACGGCTCTGAAGCAGGTGTGTGGCACCTGGTACTGCCCTGATGCAAAAGACACGGCCAAGGAGACTGACATTTATTCAGTGCTTCCCGTCTGCTGGATGCTATCCATGGGCTTTTCTCATTTAATTTGCACAGCTCAGCGCAGGATTAAGATGGAGAAAGAGAATAGCGGAGGTAGTAAGAGAGGTGATGCTAGTATTTGACCCACTGTGGACTAGCCCTAAAGCCAGAACTGAGTTGACTGCTCCCGTTCGCTCCTCCTGCCAGTCCCCAGCCAGCACAGAAAGGCAAGGCGCCCGAAGTGGGTCTCAGAGTCTTTTGGCTGGTGACGATGTGGGCGGTGAATCTGCTGGCTTTTGCCACCTTCTCCTGGCACAGTGACCACAGAGGGTGCCAAGGATCAAATGGTCCTGATGACTGGCACTCACTGCTGACTGCTCCTCATTCTCTTGGTAGTAGCCTTCATGGGCTCCCATCACGTCCACCCAGATCTGCTCCTTCCCTGCCTCTCCTGTGTCGTCCTCTCTTCCCACTTTCTGATCTGGCGTCAACCAGCTCGACTTGATTCCATGAACACTGAGCGGTCTTCTCATCCTGACCCTTGCCCGTGATGTTCCCTAGAGAATACCCTCCTGCCAGCTCCTGGGACCCAACACCAGGGACCCCTCCTGGATTCCCTGGCTCATGCTGGGGGTGTGGAGCCCCATCTCTGTGCCCCATAGCAATTCCGCAAGCTGATTTCTGGCGGTGTGCTGACCCTGTGATGAGATATGATTTCTGTTTTTTTTTTTTTTTTTTTGAGACGGAGTTTCGCTCTTGTTACCCAGGCTGGAGTGCAATGGCGCGATCTCGGCTCACCGCAACCTCCGCCTCCTGGGTTCAGGCGATTCTCCTGCCTCAGCCTCCTGAGTAGCTGGGATTACAGGCACGCACCACCATGCCCAGCTAATTTTTTGTATTTTTAGTAGAGACGGGGTTTCACCATGTTGGCCAGGATGGTCTCGATCTCTTGACCTCGTGATCCACCTGCCTCGGCCTCCCAAAGTGCTGGGATTACAGGCTTGAGCCACCGCGCCCGGCCGAGATATGATTTCTTAATGCTTTTCTTTCCTGTGTCCCGGATTCTCTTAACTAGGGCCAAGCACAGCTTAGGTCAGTCATCTTGGGAAAGGGAAGGTGAGAGGCATCTGAAAAGGCCTGTTAACACCCATGCCCAATTCCCTCTCATCCCATATCAGAAGCGGCCCAAAGAGTTCTGGGGCACGTGAGGGGAGAAGATCAGGACACACAGTTGTTTTATGAACGCCTCCCAGCTGATTCTGTCAGAGGATTTGCCTCTCACCCTAACCTTTGAATTGGGCCAGGTTCCTAGCTATGGAGGGAGACAGATGAACACCCCTTGACCTATATGTTTTTGGGAAACCCAAGTTTGCACGCACCGGGGGGCTTGAGACTGGAAAGCCAGTTAGGAAGTATCATGAGTGCATGGAATCTGAGCTTGCTTAGCATGATGTGAGAGGGAGGTCTGGGTGGGGGACCCTCAGGGACAGTTGGTGGGGAGAGGGCCTGGAGGAAGAGCAAATGAGGTACCCCCGAGATCCTCTCTCCAGTGTATAAAGATGTTCCTTATGAGAATAACCTGTCTAACCCATCGATGGTAAAATCCTGCCCTTTCCTTTTCTCAGGCCGGTGACAGTGTCCTGAGCTGGTGACAGACCCACTCTGTGACTTTCAGCTAGATTCAGCCACCAGATCCCAGAAACATGACCCTTGCTGGTAGGTACAAACATTATGTGTGATGGGGCATAGCCTATTCCCCCTGCCCCGACCCAACATGTTCTCGCAGAAGCAGGGAAACACACCTTGGGCAGAAAGCACACGGGGTGGGGGCAGGCAGTGACAGGAGGCACACCACTGCCTGTCACCACAGGCGACAAGTTGAGCAAGTGGTGGGGGTACATCACAGCTGAGATTTTCTTCCTTTTGCTCATCTGCATATGTGTTATATTTTTTAAAGTTTTTATAATGACTATATATTATTTTTGCAGTTACATGTAGTTTCAAATTTATAAAAGGAAGCCAGGTGCAGTGGCCTCTGCCTATAGTCCCCGATATCAGGAGGCTGAGGCACGACGATCGCTTGAGCCCAGGAGTTTGAGTCCATCCTGGGCAAGATATTGAGACCCTCATCTCAACAAAAAATTTTTACAAGGAAATGAGGATGGGGGAGCACCAGCGCCGGGCTGGGGGTCAGCTAAGGGCTGCAGCCTGAGCAACCAGACACACAGGCTCCAAGACAGTGGGAGGAGGGGCTGTCAGGAGCCAGGGCAGCTCTGACCCCTGACATCCCAAACACAGACAGACAGGGTGGCGGGGATATGCTTCGGCTTTCTGGGACACCAGCAACCCCCTGGCTCTGCACACTGTTAGAAAGGTCAGAGAAGGCTCACAGCCTGACCTCATGAGGGGCAGAACAGAGAGATGGTGGTGAGGATGGCCCCCTCCTATCCAGCTCCTTAACTCTTCAGGCCAGCGCTGGCAAGTCTTGGGAGTAAAATGGAGTGTGGGTCTCCTGTATCCTGGAGCAAAAGAAAGGGAATGTACTGGTGCAGATGTTGGGAGAGAGAGAGCTGAAGCACTGGTGCTTGGGACTTTTCCATGAGGGCATTTGCTTTATGGTCTGGAAGGGGAGGAGACATACTGGGGAGAAGGATCTGGTGCACTGGAAGGCTCAGGTTTCCACAGGAGACCGGAGTGGGTTCGAATCCCACACAGGCATCCTGAACAACGCTGCTCAGGGCAAAGGGCCCAGATGCCCAGCCTCGGCATGGGTCTGTGTGGTTTGAGTGCCTTCGTGGAACCCTGGGCTGCTCAGAGCCCCAGACCCACCAGGACACTGGCTTCTGAGGCTGGGAGAGGTGCCATCCTCACCTGCCTGGTGTTTCCACAGCCTACAAAGAGAAGATGAAGGAGCTCCCGCTGGTGTCCTTGTTCTGCTCCTGCTTCCTGGCTGACCCCCTGAATAAGTCGTCTTACAAATATGAAGGTCAGTGAAGGCTCAGCCAGGAAAGTGAGGGGCAGGGAAGGGGCCCTGTGTCCTGTTCTCATGGGTCCTGCACCCCGACCCCAGTTCAATGAAACTCTCTTCCCAAAACACGGTTTCCTTCCCAGAGCCGATGAAATCCCAGCAGCTGAGCCTGAGGGTCTGAGCTGCAGCGGTGCAGCCTGGACACTAGGAGAGCCCATGAAGGTCTGCGTCAGGCTTCCCCAGAGTTCACTTGATCTTATTGTCACCTCTGTGCATGCGTCCAACAAATCGAGGTGGGGGGGATGCAAAGGTGAGCCAGACAGAGATTCTGCCCATGGGGAACATAACCAGAGAAGATGAGACGATGTGAGTTTCCAGGCCAACAGGTCTCCTCTGGGAAGGGCAGAGAATGCTGGGAGAGTCCAGCGGTAGGAAGAGGAGGCTTTGTGACGGCTGTGCTGTGTGAGGCTTGTAGCTGGGACAGCCCCAAGACAACAGTAGGGAGCACTGGGTGGCCATGTCCTCACCACGGGTGCTTGGTGACCAGGTCACCTCCTAATGTCCTGGTTAGAAGCAGGGATGGGTTTGGTCTGGCACCAAGAAGCAGGCGTGCTTGGATGACCTGAGGTTGTTTTTTCTGTCTAGGCTGGTGTGGGAGACAGTGTAGGAGGAAGGATGAAAGCCAGCGGAAAGACAGTGCTGACTGGAGAGAAAGAAGAGCGCAGGGTAGGAGGGAGGCAGCGGAGGGGTCCGCAGGCCGAGCGTCAGATGGCAGCGGCCGGGGGTGGGCGGGGGCCAACACACCCCTGCCTGTCACCACAGAGGACAAATTGAGCAGCTCAGCCGTGGGGGAAGCAAAGGCAAAAGCAGCCAGTGTCGTAGGAAATCACATTGCCTGGGGCCTCTACTCTTGGGGGCTGAAGCCTCACTGTGGCTACAAACTCCTTCAGCATGTCAGAGCCCATCGCCCTTAGGTGCCCAGGTGCAGGACTGAGCTGGACCCCAGTCTCCAGCTTGCAAGGGGCCCCAGCTCTCCCACTGCCGTGTGCATGCGCTGAGTGCTTGCTGGGTGCCCATGCATTCTTCAGGACGTGAGCAGCCCCTTCTCTGCCCTCTGTAGCAGACACAGTGGACCTGAACTGGTGCGTCATTTCGGACATGGAAGTCATTGAGCTGAACAAATGCACCTCAGGCCAGTCCTTTGAAGTCATCCTGAAACCACCCTCCTTTGATGGGGTGCCCGAGTTCAATGCCTCCCTGCCCAGGCGGCGAGACCCATCCCTGGAAGAGATCCAGAAGAAACTAGAAGCAGCTGAGGAGCGAAGGAAGGTAAATGTGGTCCTTTCCTTCTTTCCTCCCTCTCAGCATAAAGGGGGAGGGAGGTGGGAGGTGGAGAAGACAGGTGGTGGACCTGAGCTGGGGTAAGCTTATCACTAATCTGCAAAATGTAGGGTGCATCTCCCAAGTGTGTGGTGGAGAATGAGGCACTGTTGAGGGAAACAAAGAGCCAAACGCCCCTGGCCTCTAGGAGCTCACTGTTTGGTTAAGGGGAAAGGACACTGCACTACGTTCCTTCAACAGGTAGCCTTATAATGCACAGTGGCAAAAATAAAACTTTGACAAATGCTAAGGATTTAGGGAAAGGCTAGGGAATGAAGGAAAGAGCTCCTTCCTTGGAGCAGGGAGAGAAGATCACGGTGTGGGGCATCTCAGGCCCGGATGCCTTCTGTGCCTCCTATGGATTCTCGTGGCTTGATTCTGATGCCATCGTCTAAGTGAAATTTTTTTTTCATCTTTCAAGCAGAAAATAATCTCCTATCTTGAATTCCTTCAGTGCATCCTGTCTATACCTTAGGGCATACGTCCACACTAGTCTGGGTTTTAGTGATTTATATGTGTTCATCTCCATGAGACTTGTTTTGTCCCCAAGCTGTTAGACCAGTGCCTGGTACATAGTATAAGACCATTTAGTGTTTTTGAATGAATGAATGAATGAATAATGGTAATGAGCAAAAGGGCCCTGAAGGTATTTAGGAAAAGTCTGGTAAAAAAAAAAAAATCAAAGAATGTGGAAGGCTCTGAAGGGGTGGAAAAATTTAGAAAGTGTCTTTGCTTCCTGCTAATGGGCTGGGGACAAGGCCCAGGGAGGTGAAGGTTCTGGGTGTGCAGCTTTGCAACCACGATGGTGAAATTAACCCTGGTGCACTCACTGGGAAGGGCCACCTTGTGCCTTTTTGCTTCCCCAGTACCAGGAAGCAGAGCTCCTGAAGCACCTAGCAGAGAAACGGGAACATGAGAGAGAGGTGATCCAAAAAGCCATTGAGGAAAACAACAACTTCATCAAGATGGCTAAGGAAAAACTGGCCCAGAAGATGGAATCCAACAAGGAGAACCGGGAGGCCCACCTCGCCGCCATGTTGGAACGGCTGCAAGAGAAGGTTAGTGGTCCCTGGCTAGAGAGGAGGCTCCTGGGTCATGCTGTTTTCCTTCTGCAGCAAGTACGCGGGGACCTACTGATCATCTCAGGGAGGAAGCAGCCTCGGGCAGGAATCGGGATCTTTCTCTTTGGCAGAATCGTTAGAGAATTCTGAAGGGATGATCCAGGAAGTCAGAGGCAAGAAACGAACCAGAATCAGGGTTTCCTTGGGGGCTTTTCTGCATAGCTACACAATTAAAATTCCTTATTGTCTTAGGGAGAGTATATATCTGATTTTCTAGAAGAAGCCTGTCTGATACAAAGGAGTAGAGATAGACAAGCAATTGTACATTCCAACTTCATCATTGAGTGGACTGATTTGATGGAAGGAAGGATGCTTTCTTGAGCACTTGGCTCTAAGTCACGGGTATGATGAGTGAGTTTCCCATCGAGCAGGAAACATGATTCTCTCTAAACCCCTTGACACAGACCCAGTGAGTCACAGGTCTTTCCAATATTATTTTGTCAATAAATGAAACAGTGTCACCTAAATAGGAGAACCATGAGGCCGGGGTTGGTTCTGTGTGTCAGCAGAATACCGGCCCGTTCTGCTGAGAACACGCTGGCCTCATTTCCTGAGTCTCAAGGCCGCCCCAGTTTCTCCTGCAGCTCCTGGGAGAGCTCCAGCTCTGTGTTTTATTTCCAGGAACCGCCTGCTGCGCGGTGACTCCCGGGACCTGATCGGTGGCCTCGTCCCATGGTGAGCAGCGTGGTCCCCGCGCCTTCCTGCCTATCCACCTAGAATCTCAGGCCCTTGGCAACAGGTCCTAGAAAGATCTGGTTTCTTCACGAGGGGTCTGAATGTTGCGTAGGCCCTGGAACTGGCCAGCATGCAGCAGACACTGTGCTCTGATGCACCAGCCTGCAAGGCTCGGCAGGGCCTCCACCAAGCGTCACATGGGAGGGAGGTGATCTGGGTCAGCCCTCAGGCTTCCCCAGTTATGGAGGGATGACTTGGAGCAAACTCTTAACAAAAACCTGGGGTTGGGCTAAGAGGGGGCATGGCCCTGAGCCAGACCCAAAAGAAATCACTGAGGCTCCACCCAGGATATAGCACTTGAGAGACTCTGCAAAACACTTTCATCAGGCCACTATCCTCACAAGCTCCTGAAGCAAGCTGGACAGGTGTTATGCTTATTTTGCAGATAAGAAAAACACGTCCACAAAGATCAAATGACTTGCTCAAGGTCATGAAACCAACAAGCAGTGCAGCTAGGACTAGCAGCCAGCTCTTTGGCTCCAAAACCAAGTGGTTCAAGGAGACCAGCCTGTGACTGTCCTGCCAGCCTTTTGTCATCAAGAGAGTCTTTGGAGGCCAAGGAAAGGGAGTGCAGAACCTAGGGCTCTGCCCTGTGTGCTCACCCAAGTATGGCGGTAGATTCAGAGGCAGAGAGATTGGAAAGGTCCATTTAGCAGAGTGATAGCTGTGGAGGTGGGGGAGACTCAAAGAGGTGTGATGTCAGAGCAGACATTTGAGGGGTTGGCATCCTTCTGGGACCTTGGTCCTTACTTTCGTTTACCCACTGGTGGAGGCAGGAGGTTGGGTGAGAGTTGGGTTTATGTTTTCTGCCCTGTCCACCTGTGCACCAGGCCATGGACACCTTCCACAATGCCTGCTGTGTCAGTGTTTGTGTGGGTCACAGACCCCACGTGTCAGACTCGCTTGGTATAAAATTCAAAAATAAACATACTTGGATCGTTTCCCAGAACACCGACCCCGGCTGTCTAGGGATGGTGCTTCCTCGGTCATGTTGATAAGTACCAGAGTTTTGGACTGTGTACACAACTCCTAGGCCACGGAAAGTTCTAGAGTGTCTGCAGGAACCGACTTGTAGTTTATAATTTATCCTGAAAACCTGGGCTGCCTCAGTGGGTCTACTCTGGGCTGATTCTGTCATCTGGATGTGACAGTGCCAGGCTCTGGGAGGGACAAGATTTGTTGAGTGCTTGCCATGTGTAAGGCACCATAGTAGAAACTGGGAAATAGCCAGAAGAGGAAGATGTGGTCACTGCCCTAGGAAAGTCACCATCTAATAGAGAACCCAGCAATATGCACAGTGACCAGGTGAACACTAAACATCACAGAACCTGAGGGGTGTAAGAGCCGCCTGTCTATGCCCTTTTCTTTAAAGATCAGAGAACTGAGGCCAGCCAAGATACTTCTGCAGATGGGCCTTGGAAGGCAGATACCATCTTCTGGCTGCACTACCCTGTGAAATAAAAGAAGGTTCTCTTACGATAGGTGTAAGAAAGTCCACTTTTTGGAGTTGGGCAACATTTTCAAAATTCTTCTGTTGGTTTGTACTTTAAGAGTCCACACCTGGCCACAGTGGCTCACACCTGTAATCCCAGAACTTTGGGAGACAGAGGTGGGAGGATCATTTGAGGCCAAGAGTTAGAGACCAGCCTGAGCAACATAGCAAGACCCCATCTCTATTTTTGTTTAAATAATAACAAAGTAAAATCAAAGTGTCCTCATCTTTCACCAACAGGGTTAAGGCAATTCTAGCAAAGGAGATGGATGAGAACTAGAAGCAGCAGGCAGGCGCATGTGATTTGTAGGAGATGCTTGCAGTGAGGCCTGTCTGTTCTGCCTGCTCCTCTGGCACAAACTACCCCCCAGCAGTTCCTTATATGAAGTCAAGCCATACAATTTAAGCCAAACCACAGAACAGCCAGGTGAGGGAGGGAGAGGCTAGGAGGGGGGCCCAGGGTCACTGTAAGGTGGGCCCCTGCCACAGGTTGGGACCCACAAGCCCTTGAGCTTCCCAGGGCCACACCAGTAGGCTCGCCCCGGCCTCCTGCCAGCCTCACCTGCCACCTTCTGCCCCTCTCAGGATGCCTTTGCAGACACCGCTCTTCACTGCCCATGGTGGCCACTCTTTGCTTTTGGTTCTCTTGCACTTTGGCCTCCCTTTTTGTCCCCGGCAGCCTTGTGTGACCTGCCCTCTTCCCTCCCTTCCTTCTCAGGACAAGCACGCCGAGGAGGTGCGGAAAAACAAGGAGCTGAAGGAAGAGGCCTCCAGGTAAAGCCCAGAGGCCAAAGAAGTTGCCAGGTCAGCCGGACAGCTCCAGCAGCTCCACGTTCCAGGCAGCCTCGCCCGCCGGCTGCACTCCCAGCACTGGGGTTTGGGGGGAGGGGGGTGGCCAAGGGGCGTTTCCTCTGCTTTTGGTGTTTGTACATGTTAAGAATTGACCAGTGAAGCCATCCTATTTGTTTCCGGGTAACAGTGATGGGGTGGGAGAGGGGAGAGGAGAGAGTTTGGGAAAGAGAGACGTAGAAGAACTCAAGGATGCTGCAGTCCTGCCCGGCGCAGATCTGATTTTCACATCTCTACCTGGACATGGAGCCTCCAGGCACTGTGTTGAGGGAGATGGAGACCAGGGCAGTAGAACTTCAGGGTGAAGGACAGAGTCCTGGGTGGGGCGGCGGCTGCAGGGCCCTCCGCAGGGCCCAGCCAGAGGGGGTGTGAGGACCAGAGGTGTCGCTTCCGCCCTGCAGCAGGTGGGATGAGGTCTGTGTGTGTGTGTGTGAACCATCATTTTTTGATCATCATGACCAATGAAACCTTGACTCCAAGTGTCCAATTCTTTATTTCCTGAATGTGTCCTTTGGGTCATTTAAAAAGTTCTCAAAATCTGGCTTTCATCCATCTGATGGCAGATGCCCTTTGCTTTCTTAATTTTGCCATTTGAGCATCTGGGGTCTGGGTGAGGTGGGTTGAATCATGCCAGCCTTTGATATAATTGAAAGATTTTCTCTTCTGTTCTTTAAAATCCCCTCTGTGGGCTAATCTTTATTGGAGAGCATGCACTAAATTGAAGAGAAGAGAAACTCAATCTTCCTTTCAATGAACTGACATCCTAATACGGTCCCAAAGATGCATTGTAAGAAGGAAGGTGTCTTAGTCACAACCGTTCAGACTGCTATAACAAAATACCTTAGACTAGGTAATTGATAACAGACATTGATTGCTCACAGTTTTGGAGTCTGGGAAATCCATTATCAAGGCACCAGCAGATTCAGTGTCTAGTGAGGGCTTTTCCTCTGCTTCAAAGATGATGCCTTTTTGCTGTGTCCTCACATGGCAAAAGGGAAGGGCAAAAGGGCTTCCTTAAGCCTCTTCTTTAAGGCACAAATCCCATTTGTGAGGGTGGAGTCCTCATGACCTCACCTTTTAAGGACCTATCTCTTAATTCTATAGAGTCAGGATTAGGGTTCAACCTGTGAATGTGGGGGAGACAGCAACATTCGAACCATAGAAGTCCTGCATGCTTTGGGTGTTTGAGATTCTAGGTAAATTAGAAAATGCGAGCAAGGAAATAAAGTATTTGCTAGTAGAAGGCAAAGGAGGCAGCCAGACGCAGCAGTCTTGGTCTCCAGGACACTGAACTATGGCTGGAAAAGCAGCTCCCCTCCTCCCTTCCCCTACAAATATGAGTGCAGGGGCTGCCTGTGTTACCCAGGTCCCAGGGCCTCTTCCCACTCTGCCCTGCACACTGCAGTTTTGTACAGCTTTGCAAATAAACAAAGCTTTGGTCTAGCTTTTTTCTTCTGCTCACCAGTGGTACTGTAATTTAGTTTTATTTTAAAATAAGATAACAGGAGGGATCAAAGATGATGATGATGATAATGATGATGTTGGTGATGATGGTGGTGGCAGCTAGCTTAGGCAGCACTTACTAGATGCTCTGCACTTTTCTGGACTTTTACATCTATATCATCTCACTTATCTTCACACCACCTGTAGGATGTAGGTACTCTTATCATCCCATTTGGTAGACAAAAAAACTGAGGTCTAGAAAGGGTAAGTAACTTGGCAAGATCACACGGGTAGCAAATGGGGGAACAGGGATTTGAATTGGGTGATGTGCTCTCAGAGTCCATATTCTTAGCCATTGCAGTGTGCTGCTTCTTGACACCTCCAAACTAGGATGTGAGTCCCAGAATAGGGTTTCTCAAGCTGTGAGTGGTGACTCATTGGATCTTGCGATCAACTTAGTGGATCCCACCCAACCTTTCTCTCTTTTCTTTTTTAAATGGACTAGAATAGAAAAACAAAACAGTAGAAGGCATGATAGGCGATAATGGAAGCATTATTTCATGGAAATAGTGTTTCAGTTTTATATTTTGTATATGTATGTGTTGGTCACAGCATAAAATGCGTTTCTCATGGAAGGGTGCCAGTCAAAACCCTTTGAAGGTTACTGCCTTGGTATCAACATGGAGACAGAGCCAGGACATCCAGGCTGCAGCCCCGGAGGCTTTAGAAGCTGCTGTGGTAAGAGAGGCTGTGGCCTCTCCATCAAGAATCAGCTTTTTCCCCAACAAACAGAGACAAGAGCATGGATGGCCTCAAGAGTCTACTTTCACAGATTTACCTCATGGCATCTCCATTTCCCCAATGGAATACCCAGGGCCAGGAGGAAGCCTTGTTCCCAGCACTCTCTCAACCATCTCCTGCCCTTGGTCATTCATTCTCCGAGAAACTACACTGACGCTCCCATCCTTTGCACCAACAGTTCCCTTGCTTGGCTTGCTCTTCGCTGCCTGGTTGAATTAATTACTACTCATTCTTTTTAACTCAGCCCAGATACAAAGTTTCCTAACTCTGTCAGTGTTTCTATATTTCTTATATGCTTAGATTATGCTGTAATTGTTTATGTACCTATCACTTTCATCTCTTAGATTTGATGTCCCTTGAAAACAGAAACCAGGTTTATTAATCTTCATGTCCAGGCAATGACTACTCCAGAATGACCATATAGGATGGGATTAGGAGCAGCATTTCTGTTGAAAGAGAGGTTGGGGAACTTCTCTGGAAGCTCCATTTGTGAGCACTTTACTGCAGCGCTGAATGTAAGACAGAATGGGGATGGCTGATGAAGATTATACAGGAGATTAAAATTCACCTCCAAGGCTGCCCCAGAACCTGAATAATCCCAGCTCCTTACACTAAAAACTGAAAACTCAAATTATGTGCTCAGCATGGGACTAGCTTTCAAGCATTAAAAAGCAATTCTTGCACTGAAAGAGTTTACAAATCAGTGGAGATACACATGAAACTATCAAAGCCATGGCTCTTAAAATTTCAATTTATGCCAGAGTCCCTCTGAGAGCTTGTTAAGTGTAGATTTCTTTGCTTTGATGTTTGGAAATGGAAATAATCACCCAGAGTTATGGTATCCTTTAAGAGTGTTACCCTGAACCCTACATTTTAGCAAGTCATTCCCCAGGTTTGTTTTCTTTAAGATTTAATAAGATTTAACCTCATTTTCTATTATTTTTGGTCACTGGCGGAATTTATGTCAAGTTGGCATATGCCAGGGTGGACAAACCTGTGGTGTACAGCTATTGTAGGTCCTGATTCATCCATTTTCCCTTCTGCTTGGCTGGTGACCTTGCCATTCCGGCTGTGCAGCCCCTCCTCTGGGAGTCTCTGTGCCTCCCCACAATCCAGAAAGACTACAGGATTCAAGCTCGGTGCCACAGGGCCCTCAAACCCTCACTTCATGGTTGCCATAGCACAGTGGGTTCTTCTTGCCTGCTGCATATATAAAGTCAATACACTGAGACAGCAGGCATGTTGCAGCAGAGAAAGGATTTCATTATGGCAAGGCAGCCCAGAAGGAGGATGGGGGGTATTTCTCAAATTCACCACCCCAAGAACTTGGAGGCTAGGGTTTTAAGAATAATTCGGTGGGCAGGAGCTAGGGAATGAATGCTGCAGACTGGATGAGGGGTGAAATCACAGGAGTGTTGTAACTGTCTTTACCCACTGAGTCAGTTTCTGGGTCGGGGTCACAGGCCCTGTTGAGTCAGCTTTTTGGTACTTGTCTCAGGTTCAGGTCTGGGTGGTGTTAGCTGGTCTACCTGAATGCAAAAGTCTGGAAAACATTTTTCAAGACCAGTCTCAGCTAAGTTTTACAACAGTGATGTTAACTATAGGAGCAAGTGTGGGAGTCAAGAATTCTGTGACCTCCACCTTCACGACTTCTGAGCAGTTAGCAAGCCAGGGAACAATGGCTGGCTGTCACTTCACTATGCAGACTTCAGGCTCCTGTCATGATTCTAATTTTGTGGCCCTTCAATTGTTTCTCAAAGGCATTTGTGGTCCTGAACAAGGAGGGGGTTAGTTTCAGGAAGGAACTATTATCATTCTTGCTTTAAAAGTTAAACTATAAACTAAATACTTCCAATAGTTAGCTTGGTCTATACCCAGGGCCATTAGCTTGTGGAGTCAGAAGCAAAATGGAATTAGTGATGTCTCTCACTGCCATGCTCTTTGCAAAGGCAGTTTCTTTTTTTTTTTTTTGAGACGGAGTTTCGCTCTTGTTACCCAGGCTGGAGTGCAATGGCGCGATCTCGGCTCACCGCAACCTCCGCCTCCTGGGTTCAGGCAATTCTCCTGCCTTAGCCTTCTGAGTAGCTGGGATTACAGGCACGTGCCACCATGCCCAGCTAATCTTTTGTATTTTTAGTAGAGACGGGGTTTCACCGTGTTGACCAGGATGGTCTCGATCTCTTGACCTCGTGATCCACCCGCCTCGGCCTCCCAAAGAGCTGGGATTACAGGCTTGAGCCACCGCGCCCGGCCTGCAAAGGCAGTTTCACTATGGCTGGTATCCATTCCAATTGGTTGTTAAAGATCTTATTTATTTATTAATATTGGCAGATTAAGTTGTACATATGTATTGTGTATGACATGATGTTTTAACACAGATATACATGGTGGAATGACTAAATCTAGCCACAGGTTTTTGGAGGCCCATCATGACCACAGTTTGATGAGTCCTGCACAATTAAGAACTAAGCCTGAGGCAGTGTCTCCAAGGGTGAGGAGGAACAGGTCACTGTGGGCTGAAATCCTTGGAGAAGCCTTAGTGGAGTAGGCAGAACCGTAGCTGGTCCTTGGAAGATGAGCAGACTTTGAATAGGCACAGAAGGAGAGGCAGGGCTGGAGATGCAAGGGTGGACCCTGGAATGGGCATCAGGGCAGTGGCTGCAGCCACAGGAGTGAGTGAACTCATCATCCAGGAAGAATGTATATGAAAGGGCCCTTGGATTTCCTTGATGATACAGCAGGATGAGGAAATGGGGACAAGAAAGGGCAAGATAAGAGAAGCAACAGTGAAAACAACATCAGTAAGGAAGATGAAAACAAAGGCAAAAAGTTATAGCTGATAAACCAAGACACGATAAAGCAGAATACTAAAAAAATTTACCCAAATCAAAACAAGGCAGGAGAAACAGTGAAGTAAAATGAAACAAAGAACAACTGGAACAAACAGAAAATTACAAGATGGCATATTTAAATCTAACAATAGTGATAATTACACTAAGTTTAAGTTGTCTAAACACTCCAATGAAAAAGGCATAGACTGTCACACTGGTGAAAAAAGCAAGACTCAGTTATCTGCTGGACAAGAGTTACCCATTGCATATAAATACAAAGACTGGTTAAAAGGAAAACGATGAATAAAGATATATTATGCAAGCAGTAATCAAAAAAATTTGCAGTGGCAATACCCATATAAGACAAAGTAGAGTTCAGAACGTGGACTATTACCAGAGATAACAAGGGACAATTTACAGTGATAAAGGAATTGATTCACTAAGATATCATGACAATTCTAAGAGTATGTGCATTTAATAACAGAGTTTCCATATACTGTACATGAGGCAAAATCTGATGGAACTGAAAGGAGAAATAATTGACCAACTTGACCCACAAGAACACCACACCCAAAAACAGCAGAATATGCAATCTTTTTTAAGTGCACATGGAACATTCATCAGGATAGATCATATTCAGGCCTATAAAATAAGTATAAAAAACTTAAGAAGGTGGAAATCACACACACTGAGTTCTCATACCATGATGGAATTTAACTAGAATTCGTAACAGAAAGATACCTGGAAAATGCCAGGTATTTGGAATTAAGCGACACACTCTAAATAACTCATGGGTGAAAGCGTATATCACAAGGAAAATTAGAAATATTCTAAACTAAATCGGGCGTGATGGCTCATGCCTGTAATACCAGCACTTTGGGAGACTAAAGCGGGCAGATCACAAGATCAGAAGTTCAAGACTAGCCTGACCAACATGGTGAAACCCCGTCTCTACTAAAAATACAAAAATTAGCTGGTGTGGTGGCGCACATATGTAATCCCAGCTACTCAGAAGGCTGAGGCAGGAGAATCACTTGAACCCGTGAGGTGGAGGTTGCAGTGAGCTGAGACTGCACCACTACTCTCTAGCCTGGGCAACAGAACAAGAAACTGTCTCAAAAAGAAAAAAAAAATTCTAAACTAAATGGAAACAAAAATAAAATATATCAAAATTTATAGGATGCAGTTAAAGGAATTCTTAGAGGGTAATTTAGATCTTTAAATGCCAAAATAGAAGAAAAGGAAGATTTTAAATCAATAATTTGAGTTTCCACCTTAAGAGTTTAGAAAAGGAACAGCAAGTTTGGGAGCAGTAGCTCATGCCTGTAATCCCAGCACTTTGGAAGGCTGAAGCAGGTGGATTACCCTGAGGTTAGAAGTTCGAGACCAGCCTGACCAATATGGTGAAACCCAGTCTCTATTAAATATACAAAAATTAGCCAGGTGTGATTATTCAACTGGTTGAATCTGGGAGGTGGAGGTTGTAAAGAACCGAGATCACGGCACTGCACTCCAGCCTGGGTGGTGACAGAGTGAAACTCCATCTCAAAAAAAAAAAAAGGAAAAGGAGCAACAAGTTAAACCCGAAGTAGAAGGAAGAAAACCATAAAGAGCAGAAATCTATGAAATTAAAAACAGAAAGACAACAAAAAAAATTAATGAAAACAAAAACTGTTTCATTGAGAAGATTAATAAAATCGAGAGAATTCTGGTAGGCTGATTATGTTAACAACAGTGAAGACACAAATTACCAGTCTAAGAAATGAAAGAGGAAATAAGACTACAGACATTATGAAAAGGACAATAGGGGGGTATTATGATGCACTGATGCTAATACATAAGAGATGAAATAGGCAAGTTCCTTGGAAAGACACAAACTACAAAAACTTTCAAAAAAGCAAGTTCATATAGAAAAATGAAATCTACTTATTGAATTCTTTTGGATTTTCAGTAATAATGAAATTCATAAATAGTATTATCGTTTCTTCCTTTCCAATTTTTAATTCCTCACCTTTCATTTCTTTTAGTACAATATAGCACTAATTTGGAGAAAAGAAGATGGGCAGATATAATATGCTTTAATTAATAGCTGTGTTGATACTGGAAAACGAAATTCCCTTGAAGAGAAGCACTCTAAGCCAAAATCAAATCAGAATGTCAAGCTTATTTTTTCTCATTGGAGAGTCTGAAATCTGAAAATTTTCTTTGGACTATAATTTTTTAATCAGAATTCTGAGAAGCTGAGAAACTTTTGAGTAGCACATGTATTAATAAGGAAGAAATATAGCTTCAGTTTGACTCTGAGAATACTAGCCCCTGGGAGTGATAGAGAATTAGAAATCTACCAAACACGTGTACAAATGCATCCACGCACACACACTTGAGTGCAAACACACATGCACACAGCTACAGGAAATCATCCCTTCTTAAATCAAAGTCTTATTCTACTTCCAAACATAAAAGTGTCTTGCTGATGGGAGGCTTGCTCCAAGCTGAAACCATGCTGATGCCTGATCAAGTAGTTCCTGGGTATTCTGGTTTCTGGTCTTGTTTTAGCTCTAAGAGTCTGTTAAAAATCTGAGGGACAATGTCCTTTACAGCCATAGCAAAGAATTATGGGTCAAAAACTTGTAGCTACACAATACATTATCCCTGAAATGTACAAATCCAATACTGGGGTCACCAGGCAGCCTGCAGAAGGTTAGGTAAAGGGCATTCATCTTCCTTCTTTCTATACAGATAGAATGTATTCCACTGTCAATCATTTGATTTATCTTAGTTGCAAGCAAATACCCACAAGCATTTTAACTATACCAACTCACAAATCTGGAAACTCAAGACTATGCCATATTAAGAATGCTAAATACTCAAAACTTAAGGAGAAATACAACATAAGTGAAAGTGCTAAAGCATAAAATATTTCATAGGGTGATTTCCCTCTTGCTCTCCTTTTAATACCATTAAGGCATAGACCTTGAAAGATATCCATAGGACTCCTGGAATTTTCTGGAAAATCCTCCCGTCCTATTTTTCTACTACTCTTTCCTTACAGAGTGTATACCCAGAGGTGGGATTGCTGTATCATATAATAATCCCATTTTTAATTATTTGAGGAACTGTCATATTGTTTTCCACGGTGATTATAAAAATGCACATAGATTAAAAACAAAACAAAGGCTTCTAGGAATTCCCTTGCTTATAGATGGCTAGCTTCATCTATACCCCATACCCTAAGGATCTGCTTTCAGTATTTTTTACCATTAAATTCACCTTGATGGGAAAGTTTGGGAAGTGCTGATGTGGCAAGTAAGACAGGAAGCATCCGGCATGGGAGAAAGGTGCAGCCTGGAAGGCTAAGTCAGCTTAGTCCTTCCATGTTCCTCTGTCTGCTTTTATTCTCCCTGCACTGGCAGCTGATGAGATGGTGCCCACTCAGATTGAGGGTGTGTCTGCCTTTCCCATTCCACTGACTCAAATGTTAATCTCCTTTGCCAACACCCTCACAGACACACCCAGGATCAATACTTTGCATCCCTCAATCCAATTAATTTGACACTCAACTATCACAAGTGTGATCCTGTGAGTGTTAGGAAGGACTGAAAGCAGGGGAGCAGCACACCTGTAGCTGGTGGGCATTCTGACAGCAGCGAGGAGGGGCTGTGACCAGAAGCAAGAAGCCTGGGCAGGGGAGGTGCAGCAGACCAGGTAGGTGAGGACCTGAACAAACACTCTGATAATGATGGAGCAACCAGAAGGATTGGAACAGGAAGAAGCAACAGAATTTGGTGATTGAATGGAGAGATTTCCAGGCTTCTGACTTGACCTGCGAGGAAAATGATGATGCTACCCTCAGGATGAGAACATGGGAGGAGCGGAAAGTGCTGGAGGAAAGTATTCAGTTGAGGGCACGGTGAATCTAAGATGTGATTTCCTTAGGTAGTATAACTAGGCCGAGTTCTTGATTACAATTAAGTTATATAACTCGCTCATGAGTTGTTTTTCATTAACACCATCAGGGGAGTAATGGAGCTCTATGTTTAACAACCAAAGCTGGGAGAACAATCTGCTGAAAGTAGACACATGCAATCTCAGAAGCAGGGACTGCAATAATATCCTTACACATGATCCAGTTAAATTTATGTCCCAGCTATAAATACATATGAAAGTATATGCTTGAAGATGAAGTAACTAATGAATGCTAAATGTATTGCACCTTAACTTGCCCTAAGCATAACTTGAAATGATTGCAAGTCATGGAGGTTACAGGAAGTCTAGTTCACGAGCCTGTGTTTAATTTGCATAATGAAACTGTAAAGATGAAAGACTCCACACTTCCCAGCGTCCGCTACTGTGAGGTATTGTCATTTTACCGATTTCTGAGCTGGAAGTGGAAATGGTATATACAACTTTCAGGAAGTGTTTTTAATGCGACATTTTCTTTTTCCTCTCATCTGCTGGATTGAATGTTGATGTGATGGAGTCGTGGTTCCAGAAGTGAAGATGGGAGGAGAGGCATGCACAGAGATACGAGGCAGAGGAAGCCTGGGTCTCTAACCCCAAGGAATCCAAATTCCCTTCAGACTTGCAACCTCAGCTTTTACAATAGAGAAATAAACTTTTTTGAGAATTTGTTTTCTGTCAGTCACAATTGGATCTAATCCTATTGGGTATAGTTTTGTTTTATCTTTTCCTCATTAGCAAAAATCACATAAAATTCTTGCCTGTCCCACGTCCTGAGATTGTAATAACGCAGCAAAAGCTCTGGGATGATGGATATGGGGGAAAAAAAAAGACTCTACCATCCTGAAGCTTCTATGGCATGGCTTGTTTTACTGTGCTTCCCAGATACTGCATTTTTTACAGATTGAAGGTTTGTGGCAACTCCGTGTCGAGCAAGTCTGTTGACACCATTTTGTTCCAACAGCATGTGCTCACTTTGTGCCCTATGTCACATTTTGGTAATTTTCTTAATATTGCAAATATTTTCATTATTATTATATCTGTGACGGTAATCTGTGATCAGCGATTTTTTAATGTCACTACCGTAATTGTTTACGAGTGTCACAAACTGTGCTCATATGAGACGGTGAACTTATGGATAAACATTATGTGTTCTGACTGCTCTACCGACTGGCCTTTCCCCTGTCTGTGTCCCTCCCCTTGGACCTCCCTATTCCCTGAGACATAAGAATTTGAAACTAGGCCAATTAATAATCCTATAATGGCTTCTAAGTGTTCAAGGGGAAGAAAGAATTGCATGCCTCTCGCTTTAAATCAAAAGCTAGAAATAATTAAGCTTGGGGAAGAAGGCATGTTGAAAGCTGAGACAGGCCAAAAGCTGGGCATCTTTTGCCAGTTAGCCAAGTTGTAAACGCAAACAAAAAGTTCTTGAATGAAATGAAAAGTACTACTCCAGTGAACAGAAAAATGATAAGAAATCAAACAGCATTATTGTTAGTATTCACCATAGAAGGATCCACACCATTCTAGACGCCATGAAGAACATTTGTTATTCATGGGAGGTTGTCAAAATATGTATTTTAAAAATTTTATTATTTTTTTGGCAATTAGGCAGCCTCTTGAATCAGAATAAGTTCAGAGAGACTCCCTAAGGAGGTCAAGATATTAACATTAATAGGAGTTTGAAAGAAGTTGCTTTCAACCCTCAAGAATGACTTTAGGGGTTCAAGACTTCAGTGGATGAAGGAACTTCAGATGTGGCAGAAATAGCTAGAGAATTGGAAGTGGAGCCTGCAGATGTGACTGAATTGCCGCAATCTCATGATAAAATGTGAGCTATGAGTAGTTGCTTCTTATGAATGAGCAAAGAAAGTGGTTTCTTGAGACGGAATGTACTCCTGGTGAAGGTGCTGTGAACAGCGCCGAAATGACAGCAAAGGATTTAGGATGTTCAGTAAACTTAGTTGATAAAGCAGCACCACGGTTTGAGAGAACTGACTCCAATTTTGAAAGAAGTCAAACATTTTCCTGTGGGTAAAATGCCATAAAAGTGCATCACATGCTACAGAGAAATCTTTCATGGAAGAGCCAATCAATGTGTCAAACTTCATTTTTGTCTTGTTTAAGAAATTGATACAGTGATTTCTTAACTGCCCCAGTCTTCAGCAACCACCACTCTGATCAGTCAGCCACCATCCATATTGAGTCAAGACCCTTTACCAGTAAAAAGATTCCAACTCACTGAAGGCCCAGGTGATCGTTAGCATTTTTAGCAATAGAGTATTTTTCAGTTAAGATATGTACATTGTTTTTTTAGACATAATGCTACTGCACACTTACTAGACTCAGTGTAGTGCAAACATAACTTTCATATGCACAGGGAAACCAAAACATTCATGTGACTCACTTTATTGTGACATTTGCTTTATTGTGGTCACCAGGGACTAAACCTGCAATATTTCTGGGCAATATGCCTGTGCTCTACTGGGGAAGACTCATATTTCATCAACCAAGACAATGGGTAATAGGCTCCATTACTTGCTGTTTTCAGAAGGCACAAAAGAGGGAATGATTAGTCTTGCCTGTGTGAGGGTGACATTCAAGCTGAAACTTCAGCTTTTTTATTTTTTATTTTTTTAGACAGAGTCTTGCTCTATTGCCCAGGTTGGTATGTGCAATGGCATGATCTTTGCTCAGTTCAACTTCCACCTCCTGGGTTCAAGCAATTCTCCTGCCTCAGCCTCCTGAGTAGATGGGACTAGAGGTATACACCACCACATCCAGCTAATTTTTGTATTTTTAGTAGAGACGGGGTTTCACCATGTTGGCCAGGATGGTCTCAATCTCCTGACCTCGTGATCCACCCACCTTGGCATCCCAAAGTGCTGGGATTAAGGAATCAGCCACCGCACCTGGCCAGTCCTTAGCATTTTTATGCTACCATCAGGTAGAGAAAGGTGTGGGAGAAGGTATCTCAAGGGGCTGATGCATGGGTAAAGGCAATGGTATGCACAATTTCCATGCAGCATTCCCTGGAAGGTTGTTGTGTTCAGGGAGCAGTACATCACCCAGAGTGGCCAGAAGACCATATACAATGGGGTTGGTAGAAGAGGAGCCTGGAATGAATGGACCATTGGGAAGGACACTGAATGTCAGACTGAGAAATTTGGACTTAATCTACAGGTAATTAAAATGATTTGCTAATGATTTACAAAGACAAGAAATCTGTTCACAGCCTGTCATTGAAATTATGACACATTTTTATAGTCAGAACTTCACAGTTTGTTGCCAGCAGAGTAGTGAAGGGCATCTTTATAGAAATACATTGTAATTGCAGGATTTTTTTTCCCCCAGAGGACTCAAAGTATTTTATGGGTAGGATGCAAATGGAAGGGAGAGAGAGACGGAAACAGAAAGAAACAGAGACAGAAGGACAGAGAGACAGAGAGAATGTGTGTGCATGTTTAATAGCAGCTCCAGATGGCAGATAAGGGAGAGAAGAAAGCCTGAAGACTAATATCAGATAAGATTTCAAAGGAATAAAAGGGAAAATAAAAATGAATTTTGAAAAGTTTAATGAGGGCTGTGGAACATTTTTGCCTTAGGGAAGGAGAAAACCGTCTCTAAACTTACTTGTAATGAGACCTTCACACTTTCTCCCTTGGTCTGTTATGTGACTTCTCTGTGGGTTAATGGCAACATGTATTTAATGTCTTTTTGATTGAATCTCTAGTGGTATTATTTGAGTGGAATTATTTTAATTTGAGATTTATTCTTTATAAATACCAAAGGAATATTTTACAATCTTAATATTGTGTTTCATACTGGAAGCAGGAGAAGAAAACAAACCTAAAGTTCCCACTATGTGCCTATTATATGGCTGGCAGGTAGCCTATATTACCTCATTCAGTTTAATCATCATGAAACCCTATGGGTTGGCATTATTGCACCCACTTTAAAGAGCTGCTGAAGATCTCAGAGGCTGAGTACAGTCACCAGATTTTTCTAAGTGGCAGAACCAAGATTTAAATTCTAATCAGCTTGACTCTAGAACCCAAGATCTTTCCAAAACACCAAGAACTTTCAGGCTGTGGCTGCCACAGACTGAGAGAACCTGTGCATGTTGTGCATACTCAATGAGGTGAACTAAAATGTGCTTCGAATACCCAAAGGAGATGCTTCTAGGAACTTTAAGATTAGGTATATGAGTCATTGCAGGCTAACTTTTGCATGGGAAGAACGTAGAGCTTTCGTACGTCTCTTCTTGGTAATTTTATTTGGATTAATCGAATCTATAAAGAAGAGAGTCTTCGGAAGCCACTTGAAATGCCCTGCCCTGAATGATACAGAAAGAATAACTGAGGAATGCTAAGCTCCTTTAAAATTCACTACATCTCTTCACATAGAAACCACATGCTTCAGTGAAAGGTCAGGAGTAAAAGACCCTTAACCATATGGAAAGCTTTAAGAACACAGGAACACCTTGGCTATCAGGCTATTTTTAGTTATTCAGAAGTCTTGAATATCTCAAATAAAATGGGGTATTAATCTTTTTTAATTTCTAAAATTTAAGAAATAAACCACATTCATGGTAATGTGAACACTCACAGTAATGTGCACTAATTTTCTTACCTTCTTTTCTCCTTGGTTATTTCAGGGAATTGTTAGGTACTTGGAGGTAGAAATACAGTACTTGAGTATAAAGGTTGGTTGTCAGGTTACGGGACTCTAGAGAATATAGAAATTGATTGGAATAGAAAACGTTTGGAAAATGGAATATCTTGTATTGCCCTACAGTCTGGATTCAAGAGTTCACACATTCCTGCATTTATTTCACCAGTCCTAGCTTTCAATATTCCTTTTTGCAAAGCTTTTTTTCCTACAGCGTAATCTGCTTACAGTCTGTCTCTCATGAATTACATATTCCAAAATTTTCATGTGTCCTTGGAGTATGCTCATCTTTCATCTACCTGTATACTCCCTGCTTTTCTTTCATAGAACACCTCAATTCTCATCTCCACTGTCAAGCTTTTGTAGTTTTAAAGTCTGCCCTTCCCTTGGAATTTAGAATTCTCCTACTTTGTGTTGTTTTTAATCTCTTAATTTATTGGCCTCTAATTAAATTATTTGAGAGCAATATTGTGGTTTATTCTTTTTATAGCATCCAGTATTTATTGGGTGCTGAATAAATGCTCATTGATGAATGACAGGTACTGGGAAAGCCTAGATAATGCCCCAGGAAAGATTCTTTTTTCAGATGCATAGAAGGTAAAAGGAAGTGCAGTAGAACTCCTCAAAACTTCTACCTCTTCAGTAAATGACCTCCTTCTAACCCAGCTCTCTTCCCAATCCTCTTACTCCTGATCTCTCCTATCCTAACTCCTGGCAGTCATCCGTTTGCTCACACGTTGCCAACCATCGTCTTTCTCCTGATGCTGCTCTTTCAGATCCCAGTGACTCTTGACACTGGATTTCTACTGTGTCCTTGCCTTCCAACCTGGTATGTCATGGACTTAATCTTTGAGATACCGGCACATGCAGCTTCTCTGATTGTCAAAAGGACAGACGATTTTAATGCCTACGTCTTTTCTGTAAAATGGAGATACTAATACTTCACAGAGGCATGAAAATGTACTGATGCTGTCTGTAATGCTTTATTATAGTACAAGAAGCACAGTAAAAACACTAAGATGTTAGTGTTAGTTAGATATTATTATGAGCTTTTTTATATTCCTAAGCTTCTTCCCACCAGGAATTACTTATGCTAAACCTCATAACTTACTTCTGGCCTCTTTTTCCTTTACTTAGCCTGGATCTAAAGAAGGAAGTATTGTAGTACTTTAAAAATCTCTCTCCGTTGTCTTCTCATTGCATATTTTCTAATAAGTCTGCTGTTAGTCTTACTCTGTTTCTTTGTATGCAATGTGCCTTTCTTCTCTGGCTGCTTTCAAAATTTTTCCTTTATGTTTGGTTTTTGGCAGATGTGTCAAAGTGTGTGGGGAGTTTCTGGCGAGAGGAATTATTCATCAGCTTTAGGTTCTCTGAGCTTCCTGGATCTGCAGATTGAGGTTTTCCTTTTTTTTTTTTTTAAAAAAAAAAAAAAAAACTTCAGTTAATTGTCTTTTTACTTAGTATACTGCCTACAAGAAACACACTTTAAAAAGACACAAAAAAGTTTAAAATAAAAGGGTGAAAAAGACATATCACGATAGGGCAAATCTAAATAAAGCTGGACTGGCTTTCTTATAGGTAGTATGGAGCTGAGTCTGACATTGTTTACCCAATCTGATTATCTCTGTCTTTTAATTAGGAGTGTATAGATGATTTTATATTTTCAATAACAGATTTATTGAGTTTAATTGGCATACAATAAAACTGCACATATCTAAAGTGTATAATTTGATAAGTTCTGACATGTATGTACATGTATAAATTTATATCCATCATTTCCCAAAGTTTCCTGTGGCCTTTTATACTCCTGTCTTCCCATCAATCTCTTCCTCCCCATCCCTAGACAAGCACTGATCTTCTTTCCGTAACTAGAGGTTATCTTGAATTTTCTAGACTTAATAGGAATCATATAGTATGCACTCTTTATTTGGTCTGGCTTCTTCCATTAAGCATAATTATTTTGTTTCACACATGTTGTTTCATATGTGAATAGTTCATTGCTTTATTTTACTGTACTTGTTTGTCTATTTATTACTAATTAATATTTAATTAAATTGATTTACCAAAGTTTATTTGTTTACTGGTTAATGAATATTTGGCTTGGTTCCAGTTTTGGGAAATAAAAATAAGCTGCTATGAGCATTCATGGACAAGTCTTTGTGTGGACATATGCTTCCTTATCTCTTGG